>NW_025224011.1:2093390-2221157 GCF_014066325.1 Apis laboriosa
AAAAAAAAAAAAAAAAATAGAATTCATCCACTTACTAATTCATTCATCTATTCTGATCTAAGAAAATCCATTTTTCATCCATTCCTTCCTACAATCTGAGAATTCACGTTAACCAGTACACCATCAAATCCAAGAAATTAAACATTCACTCTATCGTAACTCCATCTTCATCCTACGTGATCCGCTTCGCACACCGCAATATCCAAGCCATTTCTTCTTTCTCGGTTTCACGAACCACCAGCGAACTTCCGCCATCCTTATCAGCCTCGTTCTCAATCAGGCCTCGAGATATCAAGTCGACCGAAAGAAATAACAATCCCCAGTAGTCACTCGCTCCTCTAGGAAACGACGTAACACAATCATCTCTCTTTTCCCTCTTTCTCTTCCCCTCCGAGTTTCCAGATAAATTTTTTACTCCGCATTTCGCTCCATTCTCTCGGTTGAGCACAGAAAGAGAGAGAGAGAGAGAGAGAGAGAGAGAGAGAGAGAGAGAGAGAGAGAGTTCATGAAACGCAAATGGCCGTAGCTCGGTTTCCGCGATAAGTTTGCGCCGGTGTGTAGGCCTTGAAAAGGACTTGCTGCTGCCGGCCAACTGTTCACTCGGTTGCTGCTGCAAACCGAGATCTAGGGGTGAGATTGGCCGCCTCATTCAGCGTATAATGCGTACAGGTTGCTTGGCGTATCGTCGTCGTCGAGCCGCACTCGTTAACTGGCGGGCAAACAGGGCCGACAGAGTCGTGCGAATTCTCTCTCTCTCTCTCTCTCTCTCTTTTTTCTCTTCGTGGTTGGTTCTCTTCTCCCGACCTATGGGGAACAGGCCGATCTTGATCGATGATTAACGTTCGAGTCAATGGAATGGAGATTAATGCGCTTTTATACGGAATTTAAGATGGTTCTTTTCGATTCTGATTTGGATTGAATCGGTATTGTTTTTTGTTTGGATTCGTTTGAAGTAGGTTTGGATTCGCCTGATCCGATTTTTTTCATTGGAGATTGTGAAATTTTTTTCGTATTTCGTGGTTCATGCAGATTTTCAGGAATAAATGTACTTCTTTTTTTTTTTTATGAAATTTAAATTGTTTCTTTTTTTTAACTGTGTGAATTTGAATCGTTCTCGTCGTTCGGATTGGTTTGATTCGTTGAAGATTGTAGATTTATGGAATTTTTTCTTATAATGAGAAAAAAGTAATGAAAAAAAAATGTTTCTCAACTTTTTCTTCATCATATCTTGATAATCTCAGAAAGATTTAGAGAATTTTCACAAATATTGAAAGATATTGTCAAAGAGTCGAACAATAATATTTCATTAGACACCATGAAACTACCCCAAACATTAAAATCGATTAATCACATAACAACAGAGTGACACGGCTCGATCGTCTAACTGGTTCCCGATTACGTTTTAAACAACACCAGCCGAGAATTCCCCGCGGCCTGTGGAACACGAACAAACCGATGTTTGCACGCGATACACAAAAACCTGTTGAATTGCGTTTCGAATAAGTTTGTTTCGAAACTCATACAGGGGCGGGCATTGGACGAAGCCAATCAATATGTAACAGCGCAAGTTTGTTTCAACGTGTTTCGTCGATGGCCACACTACAGCCCAATGGCTGAGTTACATTCCACTTGCCGACTGTAATTAATTCGGTCAGATATAATAAACACTTCTCTGCTGCGTTTGTTTGCCAAGCAATAGACAATCGACAATTTATCTCTGGATTTGGTTCGCTCGTTAAAAAAAAAAAAAAAAAAAAGAAAGAAAAAAAAGAGTAAAAATTGATTCGTATTTTGTTGGTTGGGTCTGAATTGTGGGTTGAGTTAATAGTTTTTTTTAGGATCGTGTTTATTTGGGGAGGGGTAAATTGAATTCGTTATTTGACGATAAACGTATTGGGTGGGATATCGTGTTGCAGAGAGTTAATCGTTTTGTGGAGAGTTTACGAATTTTGTTGTTGTTATTGTTATTGTATTGCATCGATATTACAAGAAAGTAGATAAATGTGAAATTAATTTGTAATTATGTATTCATTTAATATTGAATTTGTTTAATAATAATTGTTATATCGTGTTATAAATATTATTAAATAATGAATATTATATTTCAGTATGTTTAGAATAAATATTATTCCTATTGAAATATTAAACACAATATGTTACAATATAAAAAAATAAAATTAAAAATTATATATCCAAAAATTTGAAAATGAAAAAATTCGAATCATTTCTAACAAATTTTTTCTTTTTGTTTCAGGTAAGTTTCCAGTACAAATACTTTACTTAGAGAAGAACTCGATGTCCATCACTTTGGTAAAGTAAAATTTAAACAATGATTGACAATTCAGTGAATCTCAGATACGTTTTTCGAGTTAATTCTCAGTCGATAAAATATTCAAGGGCGATCAGACAAATAAGGGAGGGCACAGATTAAATTTTTTAGCTATACTGTAAAACTTTACAACCGTCATAACCATTGCTCGATTTTTTTAATTTATTTCAATCACCGTCGATTCCATTTCACGCCAGATTATCCGTGTCAATTATTTCACCCTCTTCATCTCCTCTTTTCTGAATTCTTCGCGTAAATATGTATCACCGGACAATAAGCACATGAGATAATCCTTGATACTTGCGATTTAAACAAATGTCGATCTAAATCGATAAATTAAATCCAGTTTAAAACATTCGATTCGTCCATCAATATTACTAGACGTTTTTTAACTCTTTAACTTTTTCTCGACATATCGTTTTTTAGGAATAATTTTAGAAGAGGAAGTAATTTAAATATCGAGGAAGAAAATTTCTTTTAGATAGATTCTTCTTATTAGATAATTATTATTGTAACTGCATTTTAAATTAAATCATATACACGAAGAAGATACAATTGTATGCAATTTGGAATTTTTAACTGGATTCAAAAAAAAAAAAAAGATTCTAAAGGATTATTAAAATTGTAATTTATCTACTGATTTACAAAATTAAATTAAACTAGCATGTTCTTGAGAAGAACGTATAAGAACAAAGAAGAAACTATTCTTTTCCACAAAAGAATATAGTTTATTCGCCTTTATATATCTAAAAATAGAGTGCAAAATCATAGATCGTTAGGATCTTACTCTGTGATGTAGAGTGGAACCTTTCAGCCCAGGTGTCGATGAAAAAGCATTCTTCCGGTTGCTTGATTCCGAATTTTCAGCAGGCGTTTAACGACTAATCGCTCGCTTGTCGTTCGAGCACTTTGAAATAGGAATCGGAGTGTTCGGCTCTTTCTCAACATCGGTCGCCCGAAGGGAAACGAGCCAGCGAACACGGCTAATGGATTCGTGGCCCATCGTATTCGCATACAGGGTGATTCAAGTGATTTACTCTTCCCCTCCCCCCTCGAATATCTGGATATTGGATTGTTTCCATTGGAAAAATTTTACGCGGATAGATGGATTGTTTTCATTCCCCCCTTTTATCGTTTCTAAAAATATTTAAAAATTGGATATCTCAAAAGATTCAACCAACAAATTTTATCAACATTTATCATATTTATAAAATTTTATAGAATTCTAATTTTCCAAAATTTAAATTTTGAAATATATGTATATAATTTTTGTTTAAACTAATTCCAATCTATATATACTCTCAATACTTTAATCCACGATAATTGCAAAGAATAAATGATCATTTAAATCGATTCATTATTTTATTTTTTACAATAAAATTGTATAAACTAAAGTAAAATTTAGAGGTTAGGTTTCACGTTCAGACGTTCACGTACGTAGAATCATCGTCTTCGTGGACGACATAAATTTATCTTGTTTAATTTGAAAGAGAAAAGATTCCATTCAACGTGTAATATGAATCGAGCTGTACGCGTTCACGCATACGCACACGAGCAGAAGAGTAATGTTTGTTGCGTGGGTGCAGCGTGATACATAGTAATGGAGGAGGGAGAGGGAGCCCATGGCCCGAAGGGCGTCCGAAAATCCGCAGGAATTAACACAACTGAATTTCAAGTGGCCACGTCGAGTTTCGCCTCGGAGCACTTCCATTCGGTCTGTTTCGTTCGGAATCTTGATTATGACACGGTGCAGTAGTTTTAACGAATGTACACCACCGCTCATAATTATTCGAATAACTTCGAAAGTCCATCGACACCGCTTCTATAATTTGAATCCGGAAATAGTTGTTGGAAATCTCCGGGTGAAATGGAATTTTATCGCATTGTTCAGATTAAATGTTTCAATAATAAAATTGGAAATTTGGAAAAATTCTGTTTCTAATTTTAAAGATTGAAGGAAATAAATATAAAAGCAGGTGGTTGAACGAGTGAATTTAAATATTTTTTTTAAAAATATTCCAAAAAGAAAATAGGGGTATAAAGAAGAATTTTATCAATTGACAAATTTTAACGTTAAGAAATCTTTTTCGTAAAAGTAATTTTTAGGTCAAAATTCGAGATAAAAATTACTTTTATTATTTCTTAGGAAAAGTATGCTGAAAAATTAGAATTTTACAATGTGCAGTATCGTTTTTCACAATTCTTGAACGAATGGTATAGAATATAATTAGAATTAAAATAAAAACGGTCTTTGTTATATTAGTAACAACACAGAAGGTTGTTTACTTTCATAATAGCATATAATTTTCATTTTATAATTAAATTGTAGTAAAAGTAGGTATAAAGTTTCAAGTAATAATAAACATTTGCTTTGTTTTTGTTCTCTGAAAAAAGATAATCTCTTGAATTAAAATGTGACTACATAGCCGTGATGAATTACCTCGTGACATTAGATAGTTACGTCGAGTTCTCATGCTCTCTCTTTCTCTCTCACATTGAATTTTGAGCAACCAAGTTACGAACAGAAATTCTCTTCAGAAGAGATATTGTGTTCGTGAAACCGGTAATTTCGGGTAACCGTGGAGATCGTGATGGTACCCGGAGGATCATAGTTAAGGATCGTATCTCATTTTATTAGAGTGGTTATGGAATCGATATTGTTCGAATTTTATGAATTTTTATAAAGGTATTATTTTAGAAGAAGATTTAGAAAATTTAGAAGAAGATTTTTCCCTAATAGAATAAATTATTTCACGATTGTGTATAACTATTTCATAAGTTAAAAGTTTGAAGAATTTTGTTTAGTGATAAATCTTATTTATATATATTTTTCTATATTTATTCCATTTCTTGTTTCCTGAATATAAATTTTATAAATTTTCTTGCAATACTTTCTAAATAATTATAAATTCTTATAACCTATTTCATCATAAAGTGATTTTATTGTAGATATAGATTTCGATATATTTCTTAGAGCAATAGGCGTGTCTGACTTTAAGATCTAGTTTCCACTGCTCATTCCTGACAGAAAATGTGATAAATTTCTTCACGAGTGTCTACAAGTTGTATCGTGTATCGTTCTTTTTCTAAAAAATATATATTTTTTTTTTTAAGTTCAAATTAATTAATTGGCTCACCTAGATCCTATCGATTTTTACATAAATACAGGTTAGGTTAGTTAGTATTAATAATATTCAAGGATAGAGATATATTTTTCAGTCCTCTTGCGATTAGCGATACTAATTGATTTTTTTCATAAGAATGAGTCTCATTAGTTTACTGTTGCAACAAATCATGTTGCTCAGACCGTTCCATGATAATGGCTTCCATTTATATTTCCCTGTCAGTAACTCGTGCTAATAGATTCCTTTCTTAGAAACCTACCACACGTGACGTTAATTCATGTTTCCATAGAAGCCGTTCTCATTCATTTCTCTAGGACACTGGAACGTGTCTCTTTCCTTATGCTATACATTGATTATTTTCTCTCACAATAAGTTTCACTGTATGCTCCTTGTATGCACATATCTATCTTGCCATTGTTGAAACATTATTTATCTAAATTTTCTAAATCAATTGTTAATGTAATAATCTCTTCGATACAATTATATCTAAAAATTCTTCGATTACAGAAAGATTCCCTCTATGATCCAAGATTTCCAAATTTCCTTTCCATCGATTATTTTCTTCCAACATCCAATCATACCCTTATTCCATTTATCTCTTCCTATTATATATCCAATATCCGAAAAATCTAACATAATCGCTTTGATGGATGAACATTGAGGCGAGCCAAAATCGTTAATATTGACCAATTTGGCGAAGAATGCACCATAGAGCGTGTTAGAAATTGTACAATACGATTTGATTCTTTGCAACTCCTTTTTCTCAGTCATGTAAACCCCGTCGCGATCCGGCCACGGGGTTTACACAGCTCCTATTCATTCCTTCTCCCTCGTTCGATTCGTCTAAAACTCGTACCACGAGTATAGATCTAGTTACATCGGTTCCGGCGATTATGCGAGGCATTGTCCGCGAACCGGTACATTCGAGATCACGGTGCAAGCGTTATTTGCTCGTGCATTGTCGGCGAATTGCCGTGGCGACCTTTTCGAAGTGTCTCGGAACGGAAACGGCTTGCAATATGTCAGGCACAGGCGAGCGGGCGCAGTTGGTGAATGAAGTCGTTGATTGGACGGTCGCGTAAGTGGATGGTTTTTTTTATCGACGTGAATTACGACCGAGCCGGTCGGTGTCTTGCATTAATTAGGGTTGCCACGGATAAATATGTTACCTTGTTGATTTTATTTCAGACACGAAATTCGTCGTCTTTTAACGGGTGATTTTTTTCTTTTCTTTTTATTACATTTTTAGCGGATGCTCGGTGTTAATTGAACGGTGATTAAGAGTTCTTGAATGGAAGAAAGATAATTTGAGAATTATTACATCTTTTAAACTTTTTCTTTTCGCTTACATTATTTTAGGAGACTTTTATTTGCATCGATCTTTTTCAAGAGTTTCTTTCTTTTATAAATAATAACTTTTCGAAAACTTTTGGATTAATCTATGAAATTTTATTTTTTATTATTATTTTTTTTAATAATATCATAACTTGATGATATTTATGAGAATTAGAATGCAAGGAAAGTAATGAATGATGAGTTATATGTACAGTGCTATAGGAACAAGTTTCTCAGTTACGCTGATTTATCTATCTAGTTTCTTTGCATTAAATGAAACGTAAACTTGAATTACTATATACGATTCAGTAGTAACAATGCACTATAAATGATCCACTTTACAAATGCGACTACTTAATCAGTACACCTACTATTTTCTGAATGAAATAGATGTTCCCTAAGAATCCAGCGCCAGTATCATAAATTTTGCATCTACTCGTTGTAGAAGAGATGTAAAAATTGCATAGAAATATAAATTCACGATATTGCAACATTTCTTAACTTAGTAAATATGACATAAATATTCTTTAAATGTCTCTTTACAAACGAAATCTCTTGTAAATCTCTTCGTTCAAATCAGAAACAAAAAAGAATTCTTCTACAAAAATATTCTTTCCCTTTCCCCTTACAGAATCTTCATAAATCCAGAAAAGAAAATTCTCAAAGAAAGAGTCGAATTTAAATATCTCGATAATACTCGATCGACCCTAGAAATTCTTACACCAAACCATTTTTTCCATAAAATGGCGACACTCGCCGCGAAAACATCCTTCGCGAATCGGATTCCTCCCCTTCCCCCCTCCTCTCTTCGATATCCGATTTTCCGCATGGGAAATTCCATCCACGGAATTCAACGCAGGTTCTTCGATCGCCGTTCCATTAACGGTCTTCCAGAAACTCTCGTGTCCCATCCGAGGACACGACGAACCATAGCCATAACTATGCCAAATGTTAAAGCGTACTCCTCTCTCGCTCAATTATGCAACGTGCCGCGAGCGCGTCAAAGGATAGTGTCGGTTCCCTATTTAGCATGGGATTCGCCACGTCTGTGGCCGGCCTCGGGCGATGCGAAACTTTGAACACGTAGAATCGGCCAATTCTATTGGATATCCTGCCGCAAAGACCGAAACTATGCTTCGATGTGACGAAGTTGGACGTGTTTTTTTTTCTTTCTTTTTTTTTTTTTTTTTTCGCTTTCGTAAGTGGATTCGACGAGGATCGAGTTTAATTGGATTCTTCCTTTGGCTGATCCCTTTGAAATGAAATAAAGAAATGAATCTATTTATGATCGGGAATAAAATGATAATCTTTTTTCATTTTTTAGACAGAATTTCTATGGAAATCTCTTTTGGAAATTTTTGAACATCTCTTTCGAAATTCTAAGGTATTTTTCGTTTCGAGAAATAGAATTAACGAATTGGAAATGAAAAATTTGTTTAAAGGAAATGAAAACTTTTAAATTAATATATTAACATGCATGCATGCATATCATTGTTGATCATTGAGATTACAAATTGCATATAGGAAACACACGAAGTCTATGTAATTATAGTTATTAAAATATTTACCATATCCAGAAAATTCACATTATATTACATAATTATTATAAAATATGTAATACGTATCATCTACAGCAGAGAAATTTATCAGTTTTACTCATTTAAATAGACCGTCTCTTTTCGCTTATTCAACAATTCCATTAAAAATAAATACTCTTCTCATTGCTACCCTGTTATCAAACTTTAACTTTAAAAAGAAAAAAAAAAGCAAGAAAATACCTTTACATTAACTTGGAAAACATCGAACACAAAATCCCATCCCATCTGCGTCAAAGGATCGATAAGGTAGCAAAAACACGAGTGGAGACACGCGAGGAAGCAAAGCACCTTAATCAACCCGGCGCAGCCCCATCCGAATCGTTATCGCCGCCAAGTCTGAGTGCATTCGAGTTGGGTCCAGAGAGTTATCGTTCCAGAGGCTAACCACTCGAAACGAAGCCTGAGAGTTATCGTTACAGGTCCTCCAATTCCGGTATATCCAATTCCTTCCTTCGCCTCGTAAAGAAGACCTCGAGTGTGTCTCCTCGAACCTCTGTCAGACGGTTCGTGGCCGGAAAATCGAAGGGACACGGGCTGTCCTGTAAGTAGACAGGATTTCCGGAGCTTCTAGAAAGCTTCTCGGTGTGGAAGACGGAAATTTGATCGAAACGCTTGATAACCTATGCCCTTTTTCGCGTCGCGCGACAGTTGAAGTTTGACAGGCAGCGCCGATTTTCATTGACCGTTTTTCATAGCCTATGCTCTTTTCTGTCACGAGCTCTCGATAGGATAGACGACGAGCTTTGAGCTCGTTATCGGTCGCCCCTCGTTCACGAATGCGCGAGCTCGTGGATTGAGAAGGAGAATTTTTTAGTTGCTCGATGCTCGAAGTGGATGGACCAGGGAAATGGAAGATGGGGATTAACAGAGAGCGAGATAGTTTCGGCAGAGAGGTGGGGATAGAGCGATTTGAAATTGAAATTTCGAGTTTTTTTTTAATCTAATTTCTTTTAAAATATAAAACTTTATATACGATACTTTCGACGTTTCAATATATATTTGGACGATTTTCGATTCGACTTCGTCAACATTCTGACTTTATTTTCCATATTATACATATATAAGATTACCCAAATCTATCAAGATTAAGATATTCAAACATCACACGTTTAATCTTAAACTTACTGCCATAAATCACGACACATTTCGTCATCCTTCCACGAATAAAATCTCCCCTGAAAAGGAAGCAGAAATAAAAAAAAAGAAGAACAATAAATAAATTCCACGATAACCAGCTCACCGTATGAAACGCGATCTAGAGCCCATTACCCCTTCATCACGGATGATCGAGGCCGTATCTGTTGGCGATCGTTATTCCTTGGCCGGAAGCCACGGGCAGGCAGCCGCTTACCCTAAGCACGTACACGCACGTGCGTGTGTCACTCCACGGTGACGCGTGAGATCCAATAACGCTCGACGAAACACTCGTCTATATGATAATGAAGCGGCGTCGCCGAAATTAATGCCGGTGTATTACGAGGCCCGCCGGTCGAAATCGATCGAGACACGTTCGACTGGATGCCTCCCCGCCCGGATACGATATGACTTCCGCGATCCGCCGAATGAAAATTCAAATCCTCGCCGAGGCTGGTGGTTACGGACGGTGTCCATTACCACCCTAATCGCGGCGCTCGCCCATTTTCCGCGAAGCTTGATTACGCTTCGAACGCTGGGAATCTGGGTCAAATTCGACCGGCCACTCCGGTGTCCGGTTTCCGCGATCCGTTGATTTATCGCGATCGAACACGGCCGAGCGAAACAAGAGAGTTGGTGTATCGTTGGTGTATCGATATCCAGGCTCCGTTTTTGTTCTCACATTTTTCTTTTTCCTCCCCCACTTTTCTTTCTTCTCCTTTTAATAATGAGGTGGTTAGTTAGTTGTATCCGCGCGGTTTGATCTATGGAAGCGAGCATGGTGTTCGTTGGTGAAAGTTTTAACGGTTACGGAGAGGTATAAACGTAAATAATGCAAGTTGGACGCTGTTTTGACGAAGTGTAAATTACGAAGCGTGGGTACCGGGTATTTTTACTTCGAAAGATCATCACCGGGTAGATCGAAGATAAATACGCCTTCGGATTCTGTGGATTTGTGCACGTATAGCATATAAAAGGATAAAATATTAGAATTCTTAGCCAGACATAAGTTACTAGATAATTACTAGATCAATTTTAATACAAAAATTTCTTCTCACTTTCTCACTTATCCTTTTCAACCTAACCTCCAAATAAGTTTGTTTCTAAAAAAAAAAAGAAAAGGAAAAGACAAAAACTCTTATTCCAAAAAAGAGAAAAAGGAAATTACTTTTTCGTGCGATCTTACGAAATCTCTTAACTTCTCGAGGACACGTTTGACTGACGCATCTTTCGCCAGTCACAATTCTCTCAATAAACGAGTTCGATAATTTCTAAGTGATTCGCCACTGGCCAACAATGACCCTCGCTGTCCCACGGGATTGAATTAGGGCCGATCCTCGCGGATCCTCCCAACCCCTCTTCGATCGTCCTTGGCGTGGTTCGAGAGGGCGGCCTTCGTGGGAAGGGGCAGCTGCCGCTTTTTGTCTTTCGCCCTCTCGAAACGATATTTAAGCGCCGTTCGATGTTATCGGGCCCGGGGCGATCCAATCGAATACAACACCCCCTTTTTTCCGCCTGTTCACTCGCGTCGATCGATTTGATTTCTCGATGAAAGAAAGATGATACGACACTTTGGGGTTGACGTGATACGAGATTTATTTTAGGAAGATAGGAGGTAGGGATTTTTTGAGAAAGAAAGGTACGTAAAATGGCGCTGTAATATTTTCTATATTGTAAATGTTATCGAGATCCCTTTCCTTTTAACTCGATCATAGAGAATATATAAGCTGTTAATTAATTTAATCGGATAATAAGAAAAAAAGGCTTCTTAGCCTCGAGTTTTGTTTTCCTATTCTAACAAAAAACAGTTTCTCACAAACAAACTTCTAAAAACTCTAAGATTAACCCGTTCGTAAAGAGAAACTACTCATAAATCAACAACAACTTTCTCTTTCCTTCGAGACCTCCTCGATCACCATAATCTCATAAAAAGCCGCAACTCACGTACAATCAGATCGCGCAACCATTCATTACCAATCCTGAAACCATCCTTCCCCTCGCCTTAACACCTTCCCTTCGATCATCCTCCCACAACTTTCTCCATCGACCCACATCCTTTGAAAAACCATCGTGAATCACCCGGCCGCGTTCTCCACACTTCTCCAGACGAAATACCAAAAATACAAAACACACGAAAGAAAAGAAGTAAAGAAAAGAAAAGGGAGAAAAAAAAATGGATTCGTTTCGCATGCAAACAACCAGTTTCGCGTACGCGACGTAGCAGATCCATCGAAACGAGCTTTCAACCGAGCCATGAAATTATTTAACCTCTAGTTACGCGAATCGTCCTCGAGTGAGGCGCATTATGCATCCGGCCGGGCGCAGCCGCCACAGTTCGCCCAGTTAAATATTCGTATTCATGTATTCATTGAATAATTGCGGGGATATGCGTGTCTCGTCGTGGTAGGCTCCCGCCCGAGGGTGCCTGCAGCGTGTCCCGCAGGAACACACGGCGAGACACGCCCCACCGATCGGACACGCGGCCAACATCGCGAGAAGCTCGACTTTCACGGCTCGGGGACCACCCTGGGAGGGTCGTCCTCTTCCCGGTTTCGATGGAGTAGCACCTGTTACCCGCCGGTGGACAAGTGTTTTTTAGGAACACGTCGACCGCCCATCCTCGCTCTCCCCCTTTTGTCTCCGAAGGGTGACGGGAGAGAAGGGGAATGAGCATGAAAAGGGTGAGGCCGCCTGAATGGAGGATGCCTGTTTAATTGATCAAACCGACGCTGCTACCGTTTTGCACAGTGCCGAACCACGAATTTGGTAATTTCTGTCATCAGCTTGATGGATTAACATCCGCGTTTATTCAGTTAACGGGGTAAGTTGAGGCTTTTGAAGATGTGGAAATTAAGGATTTTGGTAATTTGACAGGGGTTTTATTATATTTGTATTTATTTATTAATACAATACAATACAATACAATATTTATAGTTTATTATATCGTATTTGTATTGTATTTGTGTGTTGATTGACCTATTATATTTGTATGTATAAGATATATCGTATGAGGAGGTTTATGATTGATTTCGTATGTGGGTATTTAAGATAATGAAATTGTTTGTTTGGAATTTTGATTATGTTTTTTAGTATCTATTGGCGGAATATATAGCACGTCTGTCGTTAAGATTTGTCAATTATTGCGATATGTTATGAGTATTATTTTTCTGGAATGAGTAAGATTAAAGACAGTGAAAGAGTGGGATGTAGCAAGATATGGGGAACAAGGTTACGCATCACGTATGAACTATTGATTATGGAATTGGCATATGAATTGGTAATTCCCTGATGACGAAACCTACATCAAATATGCATTACCTTTAACAGGTGTAACAAGCAATGCCCGACTATGCTAATAATAACCTAGAATCCAAATATAATATAATGGAAAGTAAATTAAATGAATAAAACACGGCAACAGGAAAATATCGCGTAACAAATTAATCAGAATTTCAAATGTTTAGAAGTAACTATGTTTCTTCAAGATTTTTTGCATTTCCTTATTATAATTGCATCGAGAAATCTAGTTTCAGATGATAGTTTTCCCTATTTTAAAATATTTATTGCATTGCACGATAAATAATATCCTCTCTTTTGGTAGCTTTTACATAGCTAATAAAAATGCAGGATACAAAATAAAATGAAACAGTTTGAAATAAACTACTTTTTATTTCAATTCTTTATTAAAGTTTACCAAATTTCTACCGCAACAGGGTTTCGATTAAATTCACAAGTTCGATTGTTAACTTTTCACTTTTCAAAATTGAACACTCAAAAATATTGGATCAATTGGAAAATTTTATCAAATCAACTCATCGATCAACCATTTCCAAACTTTCTCATCGACAATCTGAATACATGATTTGTACAATTCCACGATTGCTGTTAATTTTCGTATAACGTTACAAATTTTCGTAACAAGTTACCCGAGAAAATTGACAAGCCCGTCGTCACGGATTTTGATTTAAGGAGGCCGGGTATCGGGTATTATGAATATAAATGAACAGTTTGAAACGCAACCCTGGGGAGAAGGAATTTCTGGTCGAGGGCTAGAGCAACGACGTATTAAATCAGAAGTGCCGGGAGGTTAACGCTCAACTAAACTTAAACTCGGAGGATAAGATATATTATTTATTATATTATATTTATTTAACCGAGGGCTGTACTTGTTGTTGGAAAACGACGACGCTCTTCTTCCGATTAAATCCGAACAATTTCGTTGTTAGAAATATCGAAAGGCGTGAAAAAAAAAAAAACAGCGAGAAACAAGCGAAAGATCATCGGACGTGAGAAGTTTGGAAGGGCAATTTTCGCCCTACGAAATTTCGATAATTTCTAATTGGACGACCGTCTATCATTCTCGTTACGCCGCGCTTCAGGCACTCGACGTATGCCCGTTTCAGAGAAGCCTTGTCCATTATTATTGGGACATTTGATTTAGCATTGATAATTTAGGATTGACCTAAATATTTGATGGGAATTTGCGCAATTTAAGCTAATATCAAATCGTGTGGAAATTATACGCTGACCAGGCATTATTTAGCATACCTAGCATACGAAAGTATATTGCATATAATTAACGTTTTAAAATCATTTTTAAATGATAATTAATTTATCCACTTCTGCTCTTTGCTTTATCGTATTGTTATATCTCGTTGTATAAATTATAATATCGCGGGTAATTTAATGAGATTTATTCAATTTGAAAAGCAACCAGTTATTTTCGCAACCAGCTTCTTCGATACCTTTCAATTAATACGATATATTAATACTTCTTACAATTTTATTCAAAATATTAAAACCTACACCAAACAAAATAGAATCGAAGATAACACGTTGGAACAGGCTTAAAAACAAAAATATTATCGTATCGAAGTATTAAATTTAATCTTTCCACGAAAGAAAAACCAACAACAAATACAAACTTTCGAGCGACGATAAATATATATACTCGATCCACCTCTATTACTCATCAGACAGCTAAACAAACGCGTGGTAACGCCGTCGTGACAAAAGAGAATACCGTAATACACCGTCCAAGTCGTCCTACACCCGTCGAATCTACGAGGCGTAGAATTAGAAATTGGATCCGGTGCGCGTTCACCCTTCGTCCCCATTAACCACGTCGCGTCCCGGTTAATCCCATCGTCCAGAAACAGGGGGCGCTCCTCCCCCCTCGTAGTTGCATAGTCATGGATCGTGCATGGGGTACGAGGTGGCGGAAAATAGTTACAAAACAGAAGCGATCGGAGGGGGGCAGAATAGCTGTGCGGCAAAAAGGGCTTCGAGGTGGTTGGATGGATCTGTCCCGCAATGTTCGGTAGTGTGAAAATATTCCTATCGGGGGAGGAATGGGCCCCCCCCTTTGGCAATGTCTCACGAGCCCGTGGGGAGGCTGGAAAAAGATTAAGTATCCCTTGCTCGGGGTGCACGTGGAACGTTTCTCGTTAGATGCGTCACGCTGCTTCGTCTTCCTCTTTCCTCGCCCGGCTTGTCGATATTAACGTATGGATATAGGTGAGTGAGGAAGGATAATATATGTATGTGTATGTGTGTATGCGTGGAACAAAGGATCTCGTTAGCAATCGCGACCGATTTATTGCGTATCTTCGAGAGAAACGAGGGAGGAATTCTTTGTTTGGAATTTAATTGCGTTCGGTTGGATGGGAAAGGTGTTATTGGTTATGGTTTTCCGTTATGCTTGGTTATGATTCATAGAGGTTTGTAATATTTTGGGAAAGGTGGGATGCGCGAGTGCGATTAGTCGTGATGATTTTCCTTGAAATTGAATTTGTTCCTCGCACGTTCGTTTTCTCTTCGATGTGAAATTTATAGAAATATTTAAAGGAGGAAGAGAAAGGAAAGATAGAAAGGAATATATTTTGATTTCTTAATTAAAGAAATTTTCTTATTAATAAATAATCAAGATTCATTCATTTAAACATTCGATACGAATATCCATTATCTTCGTGATCGATCGCCCTTGAAACTCATTCCAAAGGGATGAAACTGCGAAACATGTTTCCATTCGAACAAAAAGGAACGTGCACGCAAAAAAGAAAAAAGAAAAGAAACAGAAAAGAAAGAAAAGAAAGAAAAACTAAAAAAAAAAAAAAAAAGACGATCGTCATAAATCAAGCTCCGAGAAATGAAATCGATCGCAATGGGGGCATTCCTCGAAAAGGGGGAGGCTTGCACCCCCGATGCACGGCACAATGCAAAAATCCCCAGCGAGCCGGCCTCCGATCCCCGGGGGAGAAGTTTCGTACTGCTGGACTCGCACGCGGGGAATTAGATTAAAAACATTAAAGCCACCCCCCTCGTCGAAAGCCACCCTCCTCGACTGGAAAGGGAGGAAGGAGAGTGTAGTATCTTCGCGCCACTAGTCATTTCGTGATTACCCTCGCGTCGAATGCTCGCTGGACCGCGAAACGAAATTAGAGTTCTAATAATACGCGGGATTTAAAGTTGCCGTGGATGAACAACAGATGCGCCGCCTCGTCGAATCTCTCTCTCTCTCTCTCTCTCTGTGGGAATCGCGATTAACCGTTTCGTCGATCCCCGTCACGGCCTGTGGATAAACGTGGCTTCTGTATCGCTGGGTATTTTTTCTTTTGTTTCGTAAAGAGGCGAAGGGATGTTCGAGGGGAGGGGGATAGGTCACGAGGGTGGTTTTTCTTTCCTCTTACTTTTGCTCGAATTGTTGCGCGGTTTTTTTTTTTTTTTTATTTCAAAAACATGGTTGGTTTTTCGACAGGAATTAGGAATTATCTCGTAGGAAAGTTGTTTAACTAGCGCGACTGTTGCGCAATAACGCGTTAATTAATTAGATCGGTAAAGCGACAGGTGACAAGTTGTTGCATACTCTTATAGACGAGTTTTACAATGTTTTATTACCCGACTTGCCGATATTGACACGAAGCTTGAAAAGAAAATAGAAAAATTAGGAAGAGAAAAATTTGCAAATATATATATATATTCTTTCTCTTGAATTAATTCGATTAAATCCCTACGTCAAAAATTCTCTCGAATTAATCACGATCAAATTCAGCGTCAATTTCCCTTCGACAAAATTTCTAATCGGCCACGTAATAATCGGCGCACCTTCCCCGCCCCTTCTAACCCTCGTGCGGACGCATTACCATACTAATTGCGAGCAAAGTTCGCAAGCGGCGATTTATCGGGCCGCCCGGTGTATCGGCGATAAAACGTCCGCCAGGCCCAACCGATTATGTCCATGCGAACGTTCCTCCCTCTCTCTCTCTCTCTCCCTCTCTTTCTTTCTCACACTCTCGAAATGGCAACCCCTCGCTTCGAGAGGCCGATATCGCCGCTCGAGAGAATTCAATGTTCTACGATACCGCGGAAACGTTACGGCCTAATGGGCGGAAGTTCGACTCGAGTTATGCGTCGCGTGCTCGTTAGATCGGCGAAGAGGTATCGGTGAGAATTGAACGGTCAGATGGTGGATTTATATTTAATTGATTGGATGGGAAGTCGAGGCTCTTGGGTGAATTAGGATTGAATCAGGATTTTCTTTGGGGAGGGATTTGTTGTGATTTAATACTTTACGTTAATCTTTGGAACGGATGGAATTATTCGAACGGACGTTTAGGGAAAATATTTAAGGGAGAGGATTTTGTAATGTCTTGATGAAACGGATACTCGGATTCTATATTGAGAATTAAGACAATTAAAATGTGATTAATTTTTTACCTCTTCATTCAAAAAGTGGAGCTTCGAAGGGAGAGTTTAATAATTCTCTCTAAAGCTCCGTAACGGGGAAGGAACGCATTCGAGTGAATTATGAGTATCCATATAAGCCTGTCCAAGCTCGGATAGGCACTTTGTTTTTTAAACGATTCGTCTCGTTTACGCGGAAGTTGGTACGCGGCCCTAAGATTAATCGCATCACACCGCTAATTAGCAATAATTCAATAGGCACAGCTGTACGTCCCGTTGCATAATTGATTGTTTAGAACGGTGCATATGTAATCGCGTGTTTCGCTGCTGATCGTATTAACCGCGGTGCACGATAATCTAACGTATTAGGCGGAAATGGACGGATGGGCGTCGGGGTAATGGAGCGATGGGAACGAGCAGGGGCGCGTTAACCGATCGAGGAGAACGAAAAAACGGAAACGAGGAGAATATTTGTGAGAAGAGACAATTATAATTCTTCTCAACTTATAATTCTCAATAACGATTTGAAAAGAACCTTTACTTCGAACGAACTCAAAAATTATTTATATTATTAATTTCTATTATTATTATAATTATTTATATTACGTAAATCTAAACCCTGCATAAAATAATTTATCTCTCACGTTTGTTTCGAGCAAACAAATAAACGAATCTATCTTAACGGACAATCATAAAAACAGTGTAGTACGGTGAATTCTCTGGCCTAACCCTAAATCCGCCACGAATCTCGTCCTAAGAAAAGAATCAAACCTTAAAAAAAAAAAATGAAGAGAAGAGAAGAAAGAAGAAAAGCGCACGAAAGAAGCCGAGACAAAGAGTCACAAATCACCGGATAGAGCGATGCAAGGCTAAACGGCGAGCGCCTCGAGGATCAGGGTTATAAGAACACGAGGGAGGAACAATGGAATCGATCGAGATCCCCCATAAAGATATAATTCGAGGCCGATCGATCACCGGGCCCAGACGCGCTGGGCCCGGTGTTTTCCGCTCGTGGTCGGACGTGTCCACCGACAGGAGGAGGAGAAGGAGGAGGAGGAGGAGGAGGAGGAGGGGGGCCTCGACGCGTAACTCGGTGCACGCGTTTGTCCGCCCACGCACCACGGCGGACCACCACGGCGCGAAAGGACGGCCGAAGGTGGTCGGTTGGTGGAAAGCGTGCGCCTTTCGAAATCACTTAAACTGATTAGGGCCGCGTACTCGAGCAGGGTGGCCGGTGATTTACGATCGCCAGTTTCGCGTTTTCGACTCACGAATGGCGGTCCTCGTTACTCGGCCGTCGTAAAACAACACGTGCCACAAGGGAGAGAGAGAGAGAGAGAGAGAGAGAGAGACTTCTGGTTCGAAGAATTGTTGAGAATAAAGCGATGGATTTGGATCTTCCTCCTGTTTTTAAAGTTTTGGGAGCGGATTGGATGAGTTACGTTTGTTGACGGTGAATTGCATTTTTGAGGTATAATTTCTTCTTTTTTTGGATTCGAGGCTTGTGCTGGGGATCGAGTTTAAAAGGAGAGTTTAAATTAAGAGTTAATTTTTGAAAATATAATCTGTCTATATCTTTGACATGATGTAAAATAATGCTATAGTACTAATATTAGTACGATAAAAATATTCCCTTTGATAGATCAAAAATTTAAAATTAACCTGAAATTAAGGATAGAAATTAGATTGCATAGTGGAATTTATTAAACGCAATGGAAATATTAAGGGGAGATGAGATATCTACGATAACACGGAATAAAATTAAAAATCGTCCTTATTGGGAAACGAACATGGGAATGATAAATTTCATAAAATTGCGAGTTGAGAAACTTTTTCGATCTACATACTCGACGCAGCATTTTTAAATTAATCGTCAAATAAATAGATAATAAATTATACACGATTCAAATATTCCTCGAGTGAAAAGAATTCTTTTCCCGGGCGAAAAAATTTCGAAAGAACGAAAATTTTCGATAATACTTTAATACTTGCCTCGATACTTCGACAACTTCGTTCGAACGTTAATCCGATACTAAAATTTGTTCCCTACGGCCGAATGGACGGAAAAAAAAAAAAAAGAAAGAAAGAAAAGGGGAGGGGAAAAAAAAAGGCAAAACGAGGCAGCCGACCCGACTCGATTGCGAAACTGGTTTCGCAGTCAGCAATACGCTGATTTATTAGTCGAAAGATCCCGTTGGAAGAAGAGGCTTGGCTGATAAACGAGCAACGGAGAGCACTGTGTCAGGCCTCGAACTCTTCAATCTATCTCCCCGTGCTCGCGAGGTGTCGCCATTAACTTTAATACCGGCCTCATTACACCGGCTCCCCGATATTAAAGCACGGGAGACAGGATACCGAGTGTCGAATGATTAATCGGCATAATTGCGTTTACCCGATTCGGGCGATCGATCGATCCTGGAAATCGTAGACTCTTAATTGTAGGGCGTTTAAAGTCTTCTTGCCCGTGTCACGAGATATATGCGATACTTGATTTTCTTTATTTTCGTGAAAAATTGCGATATCTCGCAATGGAGTAGCCTCGTGAAATGTTTTAACATTGAGAGTTTAAGAAACATTTGTTACATAATTTTGTTTGAAAAATACATAGATCAGATAGACATAGACATTCGAGATTCAAAACGAATTGTCGATTACGCAAATAAATCCAAGTATCTAAATAATTATTGAACACAATTAATTAAATATTCTCTCTATTCGTTTCCTCTTTTTTTAAAGCGCGTTAATAAAGAAATAATATTTATTCGTAACTCGCGTAATTGCCAAAGATAGATCGAGTACGATCGAGAACGGTTTCCCTTCTACGAGGGAGAAGGGAGAGTCGGCAATGAACTGGAAACACCTCGTCATCCATATGAATCGAAACGATCGCGAGTCGTATTCCGTGCAGGATTGCAGGTACGTGCGTGGCCAGCGTACATTGGAATCGCTTCATTTTTAAATCCAATCTGATATCGCGGGGATTTGTATGAAAGCCTGTTGATGAGGATGTCAGTGACACGTGCGTGGGGATCTGAAGAGACTCCTCGACTCTCTGGTTGTTGAAGAAATTATTGGAGTGGGTGGCGATGAATATGTGAGTGGTTTTGAGCGGCAGCGAAAGATTCAGCGTTTGCTCGCCTGTTTCCTCGTTCATCTTTCCGATTTCAAGATATTTATGCCGTAATAATTTGAATTTGAACGATTTTCTTATCTAATCGAACGAAAGTAGAAGATCATTCCAATTATTTTCGCCCTTGTATTTCTCAACGTATCGCATTTATCAAAATAATTAAACAAGATCTAACGGGATAAAATATTTTTTTCAGCGTTAATTTAAAAATAATGCGTATTCCATTCTTATTTATTTGTTTTTTTTTTCATAATTTGATCGAGAGGAGTTTAATAATAGAGTGATCTGACATTGTTTTTGTAATATTTTTAAACGAATGATACGAGTATCGTTGTAATGGAAAGGATATAGTTAGAATATGAGTAGAATATAGAATACGAGAATAGAATACGAATAAAGTATATAGGATATATGGATAAAGTATGGAATATTTTATTTAAAAAAAAAAGAAAAGAAAAAAGTATGCGACAGGAATTTCCTCTTTTTTATCATTGTACCTTTTCAACTGCATCGATCATGCTCCGATTTGCATACCATCACCGCATACATACCGAGTCTAATTAGTTTTACAAACTTGGTAGGTGTACATGTTGTTTGCCACGTTTTAATTACTTCAATAATTTTATCTCTCTCATAGTTATAACTATATTTCCACGTGTGTTTGCTACTTTTTCTTTTTTTATTATCAAATATATTTTTCCTGCCTCTGAAGTAATCATTAAACTGTATCGAAAATTTCTTGATACATAAATACATGTATTTTTCATTCACAATTATATATAATTAAATAAAATGATAAAATCGAAACGATCTCCGTTTGAAAACTGATTATTTCGATTATTCTCCAATATATCTCAAGAATATAACCACGATCGATCCGAAAACCAAGTCGTTCTCGTGACACTTAACTTAGTAAGCTAACGAAAATCTTCCACTCTCTCCCCAATCCAATTAGTTGCATCTTATTTAACATAAGACACGTTTAATTCCGCAATTAAAATCCACGGCTGAATACGGCGAGCGTTTAACCCGGAAGGAGTTTAACACGCACCTGCACAAGCCTCAAACTCCTTCGAAACTAATTGGACGGGTCGAGGAGGAATAATTCAAACCCTCGAAAGAAAGAAGAGGAAGAGGGGAGGAGGGGGGAAAGGAAAGAGAGGAGGAAGAAAAAAAAAAAAGGAAAGGAGAAACACTTTTGTTTCATCGTGCATCGCACGCATCCACCGCACTGGAACCGCTTTTACCTCGCCGGTAATTAAAGCTGGATGAAATTTCTCGTCGTGGTTACAATATCTCGGCTAACAGGGGCCGAATGGTGCACGAAAAGAGGCAAGAAGGAAGCTGGATGCGTGTTTAAACGCGACTGGAGATGATAATTCACGCGATATATATATATATATATATAAATGTGTGTGTGTGTGTGTTTGTGTGTGTGTGTTTGTGTGTTGTGTGTATACATACTCTCTCGTGTGTTTGAAATCACGGGGGTGCGCAGATGCACCTGTAAATCTTCAATGTTCAAACCTAAATTCGTTCCACTTTCCTCTCGTTTAAGACCTTAGCTTATTTTCGTTGGAAATTGTATTTTGCGAACAAGCTTTGGATTTTACGACGGGAATTTTTTAAGGTTCGTTTCAGAGATTCGTTTTCGAAATGAAAAAGGAAACCCTCGTTTCCCCGCTTTCGAGGAATAAAGGAATCTCTCGCGACCTGATATATAATGCAACGCCCCGCCAATTTCTTCACCTTAATAATAAGTTGGCACATTTTAAATTTATAAATGGAACGAAATCGTTTAACCTTAAATTGATTTCTTATACGGGAAAATAAACGGGATAAAATGAATCGTGTGTAAATTATTCGTGGCGCAAAATTAATAATAAGTGCGGCGCACGCGTTTCACGATAAAACAAAATTGTAATAACTCGTAATAGAATAAATAATAAATTGCTCACACAATAACAACACAATAGAACAAAGAAGACGAGACAAATTCGTAATGCAATAAAACGAACAAAAGAGGAATAATTGTCTTTCCAGTAACCACCGATAAATTCACTCTACGACGAGATTTAAAAAAAAAAAACGCCAAGAATAAAAATACTGATTACACATTCACCAAAGGACAAAGGAATTAAATTACGACATCCAATCAATTTCTCGACTCTCCAATCTCTACAAACTTTCCATTCTCCTTAAAAAAAAAAAAAAAAAAAAAACGAAAAAATGACTATGATCTATGTCCACCATCCAACATCCAACATCCACGCATCCATTTCCACCCCTCGCGAGAAGAAAAAAAATAAATCGACGATCCTTCTGTAATCGACGTCACCCTCAACCCCAATTACTTTTCGTGACGCAAACGCCTCGATCCAAGGATCCAATGATCTCCTCTTGCTCGTCGAGCTTCACGGGACATTTGGCCCCGGCCATCTTCATTTTCCACTCGGCACGCCGAGGATTAATGCCACGGCTTAAATGTTTGCCGGCCGCCCGCGCGGGAAACGGTCGCAGCAGCGTGTCAAGTGATGGAATTAATCGTAGATGGATCCCTGGGGGGTGGTGCATGATTCACCGGGAACCGCATCGCGCCACACCCCGTGCCGCAAAATGGTGTGCACGTTGCACACGATTATGCGAGCGGCGGGGTGCGCGCGTGTCGGCTGGGAGTACGCGCGAGCGCACGCGTGACCGAGGCCTTGGTGTTGGCGGCCGTGCACGATATGCGGGATATATGCATAGGGGTGGGCGAGGGTGCACGAGCCCCAATGACAGGTGGAGTCGCATGTTGTTATTTGAATTGCAGTTGAATATCCTCGGTCATGTTCCTTGGCGAGGATTGGAAGATTGATTATCGATAAAACGAATTTTTGAAAAATTTTAGTTTATTCAATTATTAAATTTTATGATAGAATGATGATAGGATAATGTTGAAAAATTGTAAATTGACACTTTTTTAATATTCAAATTCGATATTTATCGAATAGATGAATTATTGAACAGAATGAGACAGAAGTCTCTAGTAAGATATAATTATCCATTGATGTTAAATTCGAAAAATTGTATTGATATCTCAGAATCTCTAGAGAGAATCGAAGATTATCTTCCAAATCCTAATTTATACATACTTCGATGATCGAATAACTAAACGATAAACGAAACTTACTTATCAACTTACTTATAACGGATATAACAACGTTGAATTTTTAAAATCGAAAGTAATCTTTTAATCCAGAATTAAATTCCAACGTCACCCATTTTCAAGAGGAGCTCCCATCACCCCCTACGTTTCATAAAGGCGAGCCCACCCAATCGCCCCAAACAAGGTGGCCCCTTTCGCGGCGTCTGTTCCACCCATCAGTGGCCAACAATTCCCCGAAAATGAAGAGAACCGAGCGACGACACGACCGAAAAGTGCAATCCACCTCCTCGCTTGTATAGTCGGTGGACGCGCCATATTGCGCCCGGCTCTCCTACTATTATTTATGAAGCGGGGCTCCCCCCTTCCTCGGTCGCAATAATCGTGGCGCACCCCCTCTGATCCTCTTGCCACGACCCCGTGCAAGGCTCCCTTGTACGTAACCGTGCCGAATCCCTTCCGATTATCATGCCAATATTGTCCCCGGTGTGTGATCGATGCTCTTACTGTTCGCGTAGATACGACGATCCCTCGGAGGAGACGAGGAGGATGTGTCGGCAGCCATGCGTGCGCCCAGACAGGGTGCGCGTGCACGTGTGTGTGCGCGTGTATGCATTAAATTCGACCGCAGAGTGTCGCGACATATGCTGCGATACGAACGTGGTGCACGATTCCTACGCATTTGCATTTCTCTAGTCATCCTTATAACGGAATGTTTCCTTCACGGATCGCGATTCATTTGTTCTTTGAATTATTTGGAATACAAAAGAATTAACCAAGATGAAACGAGGAGGAAAGGAGATCGAATATGTTTGGAAACATATGGACGTGTTTACGTGGGTACGTAAGCGTCAGGTGCGAGAATTGTAATCGAAGGAGAGAAGGAGATCGAGATATCTTGATATTTATTTGGTATAGAATAAACTTGTATCCTTGGATCTCTGTGCCGTGGAATGTTTTGTTTCGTTTTTCGGTGTTGTGTAGTTGATAAGTGAGGTTTGATGTGAACAGTATGGAATAAAACTTGCGAGTTAAGAATTTGAGAAGTGTAATATCAAGAATTCGTTTAAGGATTGTTGTAAAGTTGGGAAATATGATATTTAATCTTTTTGAAATTATAAAATTTCATTTAAATTCGATTTATTCTGCAGTTGATCTTAATTTTGTCCAAGTTTTTTTTATCGAGAATTGGATCAGGTGATTTTGGATTTTGGAAGATTTTGGGTGGAATTGATTGTGGTCAGTGTTCTTGAAAGAACTGAGAAACTGAGAAAGTATCATGGTTTAGAGGGGAAGGAATGGTCGAAGAAATTGGGAAAGTGGAGAATGGTTTCTTAGGTCAGGGTCGAAGAGAAGAGTTTACTTTTAGAAATTTCTTAAAGTTTCTTAAATTGTTTTGAGAGGAATTTTATCGAAATTGAAACGTTCAATTTTATTTATTTTTGGTGCAACTATGATTCGATTGAATTTGAGATCCATCTGATCCTTTTCTCCCTCTTATCAATCCTTTTTAGCTAAATTAATCTTTATAAGATTTTTCTATTTTTTAATTTATTTTATTAATTTTTTATTATTTAATTATAACCACTATTGGAATTATATATGCTTATTTTATAAAATATATATTTTATAGAATAATAATAATTTCCCAATGTTTCATCAACTACTTTACAATCATCGCGTTTCAAAATAATTGAATACGCAGTTTATAATTTTATTTATACACGAGACATATTATAGCAAATGTACATTTTATAATAGCAATTCCATTATCATAAAATTTCCCTTTATTCCCTTATTTATTTATTTCAAAAAGCTGTGTTATCAAAATTTAAAACGCTGTCTAAATAAAATACGCGTCGTATTTCTCTCTTCGAAATTCGAAAAAAAAAGCCACATTTTCCTGCATCATTTTACCAATACTCCATAAACTGTCCTCTAATATTTCCAATAATGATAATTTATCCCAATATTTCAAGAGGAAACGAAGCATCAAATCGATCCAAGGATATTTCTCGCGATATTTCTACAATAACTATATCCCATAATATTCACAAAGACGAGTCACGATATTCGAATCAACACCTGTCGATCGATTTTCCGTCCCGATCCTTCCGCGACGATCCTTCAGAGCCACCCCCCTCGCTCCACCACCGATGTTACAGTAATTAATAATTATATCCGAGAAAGTAGCGGCCGGTCGAAGTTATAATTACACCGAGAACAATCAACAACTAGTAGCATGGAACTTGTCGAAGGGGTGAGCCAGGGGTGGTAAAGTTCGACTACGGAATCAGAAGGAGGCGGGGGGCAAGGAAACTCTGCACGGAGTCTCTCGAGACACCGTACACCCAGCTTGACAGGGAACTTTATTCCTTCCAGCCTCGTCTCCCTTCTTTTTCTCCACTCTCTTCGTCCTTCTCTCTTTCTCTCTCTCTCTTTCTTTTTTTTCCTTTTCTCCCGCAACTCCTTTATCGAAAAGGTCTCGGCCCTCTCGAGAGTGTACGAGAGAAGGCTCGGCCTCGTCTTCTCCTTCGGCTCATTCAGTTTATCTCGGCCCCTTTCCCTCTTCGACGGCCGTCTTCCTGCTTCCGGCCACTTCATTCAACCGTGAAAGGAAAAGTTTGCAATGAAATAAGTAGCGAGCCGAGCCCCGGGGATCATTATGCGATCCAAACTCCGCGAGGAGGGTGGTTCCGGTGAACCGGCCACCACTTGTAATCGCCGCTTCGAGCTCGGTGTAAATCCAACTCGGAACGGGCGTACGCGAACGAGCCGCGTGCACGCGCGATACACAAGGGGCGAGTTTCCAAAGGGAGGAGGGGGAGAGGATGGGGTAATTAACCCACGGAGCTTCTTTTCCGTTTCAAACATTTTGCGACTAAGTCGGCCGGCCGTCAACCCTCGTGCCGCTGCTCGTCTTAATTATCAACTTTCCTCAGACTTGACTCAGGACTGTCTTATTAGGCGGTTGTTGATGACAGTAATATCGTAACATAGAAAAAATTCGAATGAAAACTTTATTCTTAATTACTTTTAATTACAAAAAGAAATTTTCCAATCAATTCTCACGAGGAATTAAAACATTTGAAACATTCAATGGTACTCTCGTTTCAAAAATAAAATCTACATATATCACACTAGGTTCATTCTAAAAGATTCCAAAAGCACGTAGATAAAAAGAATGTAGCTTAAATTCCACGATGTAATACTAATACCTGCGTAAAAAGAACAAAGAAAAGCGATCCATTTTCCATCGAGTTTAACGAGCATTTATGAATATTTTCCGTTGATCAGAAGAACGTATGGATCGATGGATCCACGGTTAAGATCAGAGGTGGATAATTTCAAAGTAGGTCCCCGGATCTGTACGCGTGCTATACACGTTTGAACGCGCCAAAGGTCTGCGAGTATCTTTACTCAAGAGTGCACAGATGATAGCCGAACGTTAAGAGAATAAGAAAGGTAGATAGAAAGGATTGGACGAGCGGTGCACATGCACAGGATTATTTGTGGGCCGCGTTACATTATCCTCATTTAGAATTCACGCTCCCCGAGGCGTCTATCTGCTACATGCATCTGCCGCGTATGCATTTTCCTCCTACGGAACGAGCCGCATGCAGCGGTACACGCAGCGCCACCTATGGAGAAGAGGAAGAGATGGTGCACGGTGCATCCCGAAAGACGGTTGCAACGAAGGCCAGTGCAATAGAGACCACTCCTGATGGGACAATAATAATGTTGTCTGGTTAGTTTGTTGCTGGTATGCCGTTTGAATGCATACGAGCCCTGTGATACGGGTAATTTCGTGGTAAAGGGTGTGCTTTCCAACTGTTTGATTCTGGATAGACAGGTTGATAAATTTTGTAGCAGTTGGTTGGTATATTGAAATCATTGCGTTGAATCGAGTTTAGTTTGACTTTGTTTTAGGATTTTTATCATTTAGTGATAGGAGTAATTGTAAGTGACTAAATAATTGGAACGTATGAGTTCTGATGATTTTGGATGGTTGATGAATTTTTTTGGAATTGATGGAATAGGGTGATAGATTCGATCGAGTTTATATTTTACTTTTTTTTTTTTTTTTAGAAAGGAACATAATATGATTGATAAAGGAATTATTGGATAATAATTGTTTGCCGAGTAGAAGATTGATCATCATGAAACGAAGCTTTTTTTATTCTTCATAAGCGAATGGCTTTCAACGATGTCAACCTAATCGATCGAGTTCAAGTGATTACGTGTCGTTTTATGATCGTCAACTTGTTACTACGCTACAATAATACCACTTTGTTCTCTTCTCTTCGTTGCAACGTCAACAGTTTCGTTTTCTGCCTGCATAGATGAATTAATCATCTAACTGATTTGCACGAATATATTCCATTATTGGAATTTCGAAAAGGAATTTACAAAAATCTATTTACAAATTTTCTTTCAAATATCTTTCAAACTCCTTCGGAAAGACAAAGAAAATTAATGATCTGAGGGATTAAAAACTGGACTTCTTATCACGAATCTGCATTTTTTGCAATTCAAAGACTTCTCGCTTTCAACGCGAACCAAAAATTACCCATCATTTTCTAAATGCATCCATCACTTTTCAAACTTTCCCTCAAGCATTCTTTAAAATCCTCCGGAAAAAATAAAGAAGATTAATGATCTCAGAGATCAAACATTGAATTTCCATCACTTTTGCAATTCAAAAATTCCTGCATTTCACCAAAACTACCCATCATCTTCCAAATCTACTTAATCTTAATTTCAACGACTACGCATCCTTCAAACATCCTCAAACTCCTCCAAAAAAAAAAGAAAAAAGAAAAAATAAAATTAACGCTCCAGGGGAAGAAAAATTGAACCTCTCGTCCCATTTGGAATCCAAAATCATCGTCTTTGCAATTCAAAATTGGCGCGAATCCCGCGCGGGCTCGAAATTGTCCATCATTTCCCAAAACCGCGAGATATCGACGCAGACGGATGTACACGGCCGAAAACACACCCGCGGTTACATATGAACGACCGCAAGGGAGGCGGAGGAGGGGGGGATAGAGGGTGGAGGTCCGAAAACGGAGAGGAGCCGCGGATTCTGCTTAACATTCAGCCCGACACGCTCGCTGATTGGCTATTAATTATCCGACCGACAAGAATAACGATTAACTTGGCCGTATCGCGTGTTTGCTCGCCGCAAACCCTCCACCTCCCCCTCCTTCTCCCCTCGATCCTTCTCCAGTCTGGCGCGGATCGATCGTGGATCAACGAAAAGGGGGAAAGGGCCCTGTGTACGCGTCGTAAATCAAACGCGTCTCGCTCGTAAATTCGCCGCGGCGCGGGCCAACTCATCGTTCGATCATCGATCGGTTACCGGAGGGTTCGAGAGCGAGAGTTTCCAGCTCCTCTTCTACCTGGAAAAGAGAGAGAGAGAGAGAAAAAGAGGGGGGGAGGGGAGAGGAAAAAAGGGGGCCACGGTAATTGAGAAGTTGCTAATTGATTCGGTGATGGATAGCGATTTTAGCGAGCGGCCAACAGGAAAAACTTGACGTTAGACCCGAGGAATGCGAGCCAGCTACCGGCGAGATCCGGGGGATAAGGAGGTGGTTAATCGATGAGAGGGGCTTGTGGTTAAGCGAGTCTTCGAGTCTGGTGTTCTGGGTCTTGGATCTTGTGGATTTTCCATGAACGTGGCGAGATTCTTGGGTGGTCCACACAGGATAAGATTAAGATAATTATGTCGAAGGGGTTTATTTTTCTTATTGATTCTTTGATATCAGCTTTGATATCATCTTTCTTTTTTTTTTTTTTTTTTGATGATGATGATGATGAACGTTTTGTCGAGAGTACTAATTGAGACTGATTCGATGTAAGTCGTACGAGGATAGATGTGATGTTTGTTTTAGAGTTGTGACAGATTAGGTTGGCTCTTGGATGATCTATGATTGGATGAAAAAATGATCAAATTTGTTTTATTTCTTTTCTCTGCTTCTCGAGGATCTTTTATTTCCGTTTAATTGGTAATTTATGATGATAATTAGCAAATTGTTATGATAATTCCCTCCCTCAACTTGAGAGGGAAGAATCCCATAAATTATCTACAATCCTAGAAAATCTTCATTAACCACCTTTCTCTATGACTCATTCGTTTTCTCAACGAATACATCCATCTTCAGCAATTACACGATCCATTACACTTTGAAATATCGAAATATTCTCTCTTGCACGATCCGTCTGCAAATATCGAAAGAAAAAAAAAGAATAATAATCCCAAAAATATCTGATCCAAAGATTCCGATTGATTTGTAAATCATTTAAAAATGGCGAGAGCCTTTGTGTATCGATTCCTACTCGACATTCAACATCTTTTAATTACTCGGGATCGTTTATTCCTCGTGAAACTGCGAACTCATCGTCGGTGAGGGGGTCGCCTTGAACGCCCCCTCCCCCTTCCCCCGGTTGGCTTTAAATTTCATGGCGGAGTGTCGTAAACGGGCGAGGGGAATCGCGATAATATTCGACGGAACGGCTGCTTGGCAACGATAATTAGCAACCGTGGAATTACGAGGAGGCGACCATTCCGCTTTATGAAGCCGTGGCTGGACCGATACGTTTATGCCCGGACCACAGACTTATGCTGCCACGCTCTCGATGAACGATTATATGGCGATAAGCGACGATATACGACTCACCTGTGTCACCGATTCGTGTTTCTTCCATTACTGGCCCCCTATCTCTCCTCCAATTTCGATTTCTCGTAGATGGGAGGACCTCGATCGAATGGTTTTCGGGGAAGGGGAGAATTTTGGTAAGATCGAATGTAATTCAAAAATATTTGGGAGATTTTTGGACAGATTTAGATTAGATTCGATGAAATAATTATATGAGAAAATAATTATGTTTGATTGTTATTTTATAAATTAACGGGTTCTCGTTTTTCATAATATTTATTTAAGGGAGGAGTAAATTTGGAATGATATCCGGGTGTAAAGTAATGGTTGATTTGCGCATGATTTTGTTAATTGTAATTTTATTCTATATTTATTCGTTTATATGAAGAATAAATTGAAAATGGTGCAGTAGTTAAAATAAATTGGAAATGATAATTTATCGTGTAACGTAGAATCATATTTGTTATTGCAATTTATGAGATATTTGTTTATGAGATTTCAGGAGAGATACGTTTGAAATGAAATATTATTAAAACTTTAAATTCAATTTAATTTGTAATTAAATCTGCACCATGCAAATGAAGTGTACTTTAATAACTTTATATTATAGTTATTACAATATTCGAGTTATTTAATGAAAGTAAATAAAATAAATGAAATGGAAGTGAATTAAAATTTCTGTGTTTATCTTTGCTCTTTTTTTTTCTTTTTTTAATATGACTTATGACTTATGACTTTTATTAATAATTTATGAGATTCGATATCAAGATTAATAAATTTATCGTAAAATATATATATATATATTTAATTATTGAACGAATATTTTTTAATATAATAATAATATTGATAAGCAAAGAATATTTTAAACTCTTCTTCTGTTTCTCAGTTACGTTAAATGAATTATGTTAATGAAATTGCAATATAAAGTATTTACAAATAATTCATTTCACGTCGATAGAATTATTAAAGATTTCCATAAATAATTTAATAGAACGTAGACTTCTTAAACGCGTCATTATATATTCATCTCGTTTATAAATTAACTGGTTGATGCAAATTTTATTGCATTCTTCAATGGACTACTAATTTAAAATTATCTTCGCCTAATTATTTATTCCCTTTCTCTAAAACTTCGCAACTATTCGCTTGTTCTATCAAAACTTCTTAGTCCGACGTAATTTCTCAAGTATTCCAATTTCAAGATTAAAATGCTAATCTTTGAACTCTTAGAGAATACTAATATGTGTGAATTTTCGTTTTAAAGAGATATCCTTTGAAATAATATTATTAGTCGAAAATATTATTTTGATAATTAAATATCGTGTGATCCAATTTCTGTATAATATTTTTGTAGTATTTTTTTTCTTTCTCTACGTGCAAATAACATCCACATACATTTTATTTTTCGTTGTTGTTTTATTTTTTGCATTTACAATCTAGAAATTATATTTGGCATATATTTTCGGATGAATCGGATATTTGTTTGTTTAATCAGAGATACGGTTTCATAGGGATCAGTTAAGAGAGAAATTTATCGTACAATGTTCTTCGCAAATATTTTTCAATATTTATCTATCGTTTTTTCTTTCTCACTTTCTCTTAAAAAAAAAAATAAATAAATAAAATCAAAATCACCATACAGAAGAAAATAAAATCGGTAGGATCTCGAATATTCGGCTACCGTGACCTACTTAATAAATTTCATCCCGAAAGAGGAGTAAAATCTCCCAAAATCCACTTCAAATCTCTCCAATTAAAAGACCGATAAAACCGTGCAATCTCAAAATTGGCGAGAATATATCCTCGTGCTAAAAATTCGCGAGGGGAATTCGTGTAATCCAAAAGAAGAAAAGTTCGTTGTGGAGGGAAAAGTAGGTCCAGGATTTCGAGTCATTAACCGTTTAAAACCGCGCGAATCCCTTTGACTCTCTCTTTCTCTCTCTCTCTCTCTCTCTTTCTCCCTCTTCAACTATCCATCGCCGTCACTAGCCAGCTTTAATTAATTTTTTCGCTTACCTTTTCTTTTTTCTTTTTTTCTTTTTTTTTTTTTTTTTTTTTGCGCGCGAGTCTCGATTCGATGAAAATTCGCGCGATGTATTTACCGAACGTCACGTTTTCCAATTACGCGATATCGCTGATGCCCCCACGTTTTAATCGCGGTGAATATTAAGCCGCGCTAAAAACGATGAACAACACGCTTGCACCACTGGATACGACTGGTACACAGAAATGATATATCGCGTGTCTCCAACCACGGTTTCCACGGTATTTTAATTGCAACGTCTTTCGCAGCATCGTTTTGTCCGTTGTAAAAATCCGCTGCCAATCCTCTTTCCACCTTCTTCTCGCTCTCTCGTACAGGCGAAGTCGAACGAGCGACGAAGAGAGACGAGAGTATCGTAAATATTGCGTTAGAAAAGTGGGACCGAGTTGATTTTCAACATCCGCAAGATGGCAGGATGGTGGTAGTGGCGCAACGCACTCTCGCGGGGATCGTCGATTATCAATTTCTTCGGCTGTCGCCATTAAGCATTACCGTGAACCAACGACGAATTTATGGATACCTCGAACGTATCGTGTTGCACCGTTTTCTGTACAGTTATACCCGCGTTGCACGCTCGTTCGTCTCTCCGTGTATAACGGGTGTCTCGTAAATATCGGTTTATTGTGAGACGCAGTTATCGAGCCGATGTTGCTCGATTCGTAAATATTCAGGGAGGGGGCGGTGACGGGAGTTCGTTTGAGAATAGGATTCCCGATATACGATTGAAGACTCTTCAAGTTTGTTTATTCGTACGATATTTATGAGATTTTCGTGACTGTTTTGTGGTACATTGTAAATTTCCTCGATGATTCTTTTGGTACGTGGGATGTATATGGGAGTTTTATGTAAATGGAATTACCGTGCAGATATTTGATAAAGAATGTAAAATACGAGAAGTATAAAATGCGATGGTAAGTTTAATTAAACGGTTCGTCCCGTTCGTTCGTCGCTTTAAAAATTCGCGTTTCGTTTAGAAATATCAATTTCATTCGCCCTGCATCTAATTTGCTTCCCGCAACTAGCTTATCGAAGGCAAAGAATCTCACGTGCCGGAATCGGAATAAAAGCAAAACGGAGCACGCTACACGTCTCAGCTTCGATGACGATTTCCATCTTTACAGCTTAATCCCATCGGTCCCACGTTTCCATCGATTTTCATAATTATTTCATCATTTATTTTATAATTCTTCGAGATATTATCCACTATATTAAAACAAAATTCGTTTCTAATACCAATACAACAATTGTCAAATCGTCACTCTATATATATATATATATATACATGTCCAGAAGCGCAAAACCATCGTCGCGTATCGTCCCATTGTTTCGTCTCCCCTATGCATCTCGAACCGCGTTTTCACCACGAAAATGTTCCTCCTGCGGCTGTTTTGCATGTCCAAAGCCGGTAGCCAGTATGCAAAGCGTCTCACGTGCGGTAATTGCGGCAAAGAAACCTACGTGAACCCGGTTCACGTCCCGTGGAGGACGCTTCGGCATTCGAATTGCGTCTGGTCAGATTTAAAGAAGCGGTGGGACCGCGTTTCCACGTGATCCTGCGCCCTGTGAAAAGGGGAGGGAATGGTGACCGGTATGTCCCGTCTCGCACGTCCAGACCCGTGTTACTTACTCGCACGAAAGTAATTCCGTATTTACTTTGACGCTGGCGGGTAAATTAACACCCGAGGCACGTTTTACGAGCAATTTGCCGCACTTACGTGCGCCCTTACATAAGTCGGCGTAAGTACGGTCGACGTGAGCGCGAGCCCCCCGTATCCGCGTGACGTTTCAACAAGCGCCATACCGGCGACGTGTTCCCGGAGGCAAGGACGGGAAATTACGATCTTCCCTCTTGATGAAAGTGCGCCGATCAGAAGTTCGGCTACGTATCTTGAATGCAACCAATCTGATCCTTTAATGGAGGACCATTCCAAGTTTGAACGATCGTAAGTCAATGGATCTCATGGACATTGGATACATCTTAAGTGTATCTGTTGGTATGTCTGTCTCGATCCGACCTATGAAATAATCTTTTAATTTCATCGATAGATGTTATGTGGATGCATGGTGTATTCGTTTGGATTCTAGAAATCAGGATATTGATCGATTGAGACTTCGAAGAAATTTCAAAAAAAAAACGATTCCTTTCGATACTTTTGTCGAAAAACGTATTTGAAGAGGTTCTTGCAAAAGCTAATCTCGTCGATTGATTAAAAAATCACCGCAACACGATACTCGATTGCACGACTGAAACTTTCATCGAAGAGATTTTCCCGCAAATTCGTCAGGTTGCTCGTTCCACTTCGTTAAAACTTTTTGCACGCGCGGAAGCTTGCTGGCCGTGTCGCGAACTACGTTTCATCGTCTTACGGACGGTCTTAGATCGTGCGGGCCAGTTTTACTACATACTTTTTTCCGGCGTGTATGCACGGTCGAGCTCGTTAGCTCCAACTTCCTCGAGCAAAAGAGCTCGTTTCGCCGCTAATTTCCTTTAGGCGGTATGGCTGATGGAAATTTCTAGGTCTTCGGTGGCCCGCTTTAATAAGAAATTCCACGCGAGCTCGTGTTACCCACGTGACGTTACATGCTCTTAATACCCAATTTTCAACCGGTCAATTTCCAACCCGGGGAACGGTTGAAACGGTTAGCTCTTTTGCCTTCTTTTTTCCTCTGAAATGCTCGGAAGAAGCAATCGTGCGACGATTACGGGATCGTTTCGGATTATTCCCACGGAGGCGTTCGTTAAAAATAATCGGCCATCTTGTGATACGTGTTTAACGCGCATAACGTGAAATTATGATTGATTATGGCACAGCAGAATTTCAGGTTTTTTTGTTTGGATAATATTTTTTTTTTATTGAGATAAATATAGTAAAAGGAAATGATAACTGGTAGATTAAATCATTGACACTTTTCTGGGAGGGAGCGAATTATAAATTTTTGCGATTCGAAAATTTCAATTGTAAAATTTATATTATTGTATTTATATAATTTATCGTTCATTTTGATAGAATAAATTTATTTTTGGTATTATTTGTGGCTTTTTGACAAAATGGAGCTGATGGATTTATATCCTTTAATTAATGGAAAACATTCCAGTATGCGTGAAAGGGACATTCATTGTCGTTTTATAGTAACATTTTTAGTTTTTAAATAAATTTTTTTATTTCCTGCATCCTTCAACATACTTTCAGAGAATGCGAATAAATTTTCCTCTTATCTCGTGAGAAAAATACATTTTGATTGATATGAAATATTTACAAATGTAGCAGAAATTATAGTTGTCAATTATTTATAATCTGTCTATTATATACATTATTATTCACATATTACAATATGAACAATAAAAAGATATTCAATTCCTTTTTTATTTCATCGATATCAAAATTGAAAAAATTCTATTTTTAATATTCATTCTTCGTTTTTATTTCTATTCCTATATTGTCCTATATTTTATGAGACATTTTCTGTAACAGAATGACTCGAACAAGTGAAAATCAGAACAATAAAATCACTTGACGTTATAAAAATAAAAAGAGAAAAGGAATGAAAATGAAATAAAATATCAGGTCAGAGGAGGAATTGTATATGAACAAATGAAAAGTTTAAAAAACGAAATATATAATACACACGTTGAAGAATTCTGTAATTATGTGGAGCAAGCGACACGAGAAACGAAATAGTGTGACAAATCAAAGCGGAGATGCAAAAATGTTTGATGTAAAGTGAAACATGAACTCAGAGGAAGATTTATAACAATAATGAGGCGTTGTAAAAAATTTATATATAGCAATGAAATCCAGTGTATATCGCATAACAATGCGATCTGCGTGGTACGTGGAAAAGATGTATCAAAGCGGACGAATAATACAAAGGTAGGAGAAATTTTGTAACGAAGAAAAATGTTACAGCTGTTCCCAAAAGCATTTGACGCATCTCTCGATAAAAAAGATATATATGTGTGTGTAAAATTATTTTATTTCAACGACAAAATTTCATGGAAATTTGACCAAGTTTCAAAAGGAATGACGTAACAATGACATAGCTATTTATTGGGATTATTACGTTATATTGTTAATGTAATGTTGAAAAATTCATTTTAGTAACGATGACATTTATATTTATTAAATAAAGATATTAAAAAAAAATTATTGTTTCAAGTTGGATAATTCAAAAAAGAAAATATTTTCAATTTTCTGTTTAAAGTGAAATGTTTCACGTGAAAAGATTTTTGATTAAAATTTTTTTGAATAAAATTATCATTATACCAATCTCAAAAAAAAAAATCCTCTGGAAAAAACAAATATTTGGAAAAATCAACAAGCTCAATTTCATTTTCCTAGAAACGACTTATTAAATTCGCTCAATATTCACGCAAAAAAGAAAAAAGAAAAAAGAAAATATGAGAAAAAAGCAAAATAAAATAAAATTTTAATCAATCATACTTCTATAAAAACGTATGCAAATGAAACGTATTTCCTACAACCTGAATGAACCCGTTCACTCAACAAATTACTCAACACGTGTCCCAACAAGAATTCATGATTCTCTTCTCTGTTTCGCTTTTAAATGCCTTGCAACTGAATTATGTTCCAACTGAATCTGAGAGAGAAAGAAAGAGAAAAAAAATTGAAACGTGAATAGACCTAATCTAAAGCTACGACTACAACGAAGAAACGAAGAATGTAGAAAAAGTACTTGGCACAACGAAACGAAACTGTTTACCCAACGAAATTGCCAGCAAAACGGAAGCTCGTGTTAGCGCCCAGGCAGCTGGCAATAAACGCAGCTCTAGAATCATTATTCGGGCATGAAATTAACAGCGAGCTCGCATCGATTATCCGTGGCTGGATTTCGCGTTGGTCGAGCACGCGAAGAGTGGAGAGGAGAGAAAAAAAAAAAAAGAAAAAAGATTCAACGATGCTTCTTTCTGCATGCTTTTCTTCCGACCACTTCAACAAGCAACAAACGAGCAAGCACACGTTTCCGTGAAACTTGGCTGATCCATTACTCCGACCACGAAACTTGGATCACGCCTACTTCCGGCCCTCGAGGCCAGTTTCGAGGACTTCTGACGACCTCGTCCCATCGCGGTTGTCAGATTTTCTTTGAAAAAAATTATTCGTGTCAATTTAATATTTTCCCTTGTTGCCTGGTTTCTTGCACAATTTTGAAGTAGTTTCAAGTTCAACCGGATCCACTCTTTAAACGGTTGTTGGAAGTTTGCCTGTCTTATGTTGATTTTTTGTAGCTAACTTTTCTTGAAGATTGTATCAAGAAACGTAAGAAACGTAAGAAAAAAATATTGACAATCTTAAAAAAAACAAATTGAACAAATCATCATATCTTGCCAAAAAAAAAAAAAAAGAGAAAAGAAAAGTTAACGAACAACTTAACTTATAAACATATGCACGAGTCGGACGATTGGGCAACGTGAGCGCCACGATAACACCTAGCGGCGTGTCGTCGAAACAGAAGAGGTCACCGCATATACCGCATTCGTTGAAATATTCACGAGCATAACGTGGTTAATTATCGCGGTTAGAGCTATTACTATCTTCCCTTTTTTATCCAACCGATCGCACGGTACATTTCGCCCATACATCTCCACACGAAGATTCGCGAAACACGAAAAAAAAAAAAAGCAAAGGATTCAACATTCGATATTTATTTAAACGCGAAAACGAAATTTTAGCCAAGCGATTTAATCGAGAGAAGAAATTAGCCCCCGCAAATCGAGGCCAAATTTATCCCTGGTTATATCCTGTCCTTGGAAGAGGCACAGAGGTACAACGATCGGCAATTACTTAATGGGGGGATCTCGAATCCGGAAATACGGACGGCCATCAGCAGTTACGAGACGTCGTCGTGTCACCGTTGGATAGCTATCGTTAACATGCAGCAAGATTTGGCCAGCGCCACACCGGGCCACCGGTGTGGCACAATATAAATTTCGCTGTTAACGAGGTCCCTCGTAACGACGGTACCCCTTGAACCAACATACTGCATCGTATACGCCGCTATCTAATAAACATACATAGGGTTAATACACACAATAATATGTACTGCGCGACACGACGGTATAAACCTGCACACCCCCATAGCATTTGTGCACCCGATACACGGGGCCTCCGACGAGATGGTTACCTCGGTGTAACAGTGTGTAAGCGCGGCCTGTCTGGGGCGAATTGGATAGAGAAAGAGGGGGCGGAAGAGCAATTTCGGAAGTCGTTTCAAGGGGAATAACTGCGCCCGCAAAGGAGCTGGCTAGGTCGCCTTTATTCGACCGAAATCTCGGGGATGGGCAGAGAGAGATTTCTCGTCGATATTGTGTAGTGTAAGGGATCCTCCTACGGTCTGTTAACGTTTCTCGCGGTGATTCACGGTGAATATTTTTGTATATATCGGATAATGGAAGGATGATGAATCATTTTTTTTTTTTTTTTTGAATACATTTTTGAGCATTTTTGGGATCCGTTTATGAATATTTATGAACGTGAAGCATGGTAGTTAAAATATAGCTATAAAGTCTTCTAATTTTCGTAATTTTCTACAATCTGCACCGCCAATTAGCGGCAACCTGAAGTTTCTTTTATCTTATTTTCGCCCCTCATTTTGCGAACACTCATTCTCCCTCTCTTTCATTTTTTTTTGAGAAGTTGATTCTTAAGACTTAAACCAGCCACTCCTTTTCTAGGAATAAAAATTATGATTAATATTTCAAAAGAAGTTAATAAAGATACTATTAAATTTTCGAACCTATTCCTAACTCAAAATTTCAAAATGAAATACAATTCTTGAGAAACCAGAATACACCGTTAAATCATCCTTATCGAGAAGAAGAAGGAACGAACTACAACCCGTAAATCCCTTAAAAAGCAAAAAAAAAAAAAAAAGGAAAACACCGTCAAGAGTATTATCCAACGCTTACCACCACGCTGGCCAATTACTCAGCCTTAAGAACAATCTCCTCGACCGTTCCTCCAACGAGGAGAACACGACGTTCCGTTCCGGAATAACAATCGCAAGGTTTAATGCAATCAGATGCGCGCAGCGTCGGGGAGGCTGTGTCCAAAACGTCCAAAGCGACCGGTTTACACGGCGAGATACGTCTCGACAGATTTTTCCACCGCGGACACGGTTATGTTACAACCCGGTTCCGGTGGCGAGGAGGTTAAAACGAGACGAGATAAATATCCCCCCGCTCCGAGCAAAGCTGCAACGCGTTACACGGTAGCGGTTTTTCCGTTTCGAGGCTTACAACACCAGCGTACAAAGATGCATTTAAGTAATAAGTGGATGCACAGTTGCGTTCGAGCAACCGCTACGCGTCGAGATAACGACGAGATTCCACGGCTTATTGAGAGATCGGCAGTAAACCGTGGGGCAAACCCAACGTACGTAGAGAAGATGGATCGTTGCTGCGATTCGCTGGATGAAACGCTACTACCACTGGAACGATATCGATGGAACGATATACGCGTGTTTTACGAACGCTTGCCTCGCGTTCGAGCGATACAACGGTGCCTTCTTAATTTTACGCTTTACGTAAACTTGTATATTATATGGAGGCGGGTGTATAAAGGGACCAAGGGATATTGGATTCGGAACGGCGTCTCTGAATTGTTTAGCACCTTCGGGTTTGAGTTAGGGGTAGAGTCGTTTGGGTATTCGAGAACGCGGAGGAATGCGGTATGGTGAAGCGTAGAAGCGTACAATTGCTTAATGGAAATTGTAGAATTTTGTAGAAATTCCATCTTTTGCAGTATGTAATTGGGGAACTCGTTGTTGCTCGGATATCTCGTTAACTCTTGCCTTCTTCCTCCCAAGTGCTCGTTACATCTCGGTATTTTCTTCTACTAATACGACACCATTGTCTCGGGTAACGCAAAGTAGACGTTCAACATCGTCTTGCTGGAATTCTTAACAATTAAAAAAGAGGGGAGGGAAAAGAATTGTATCTTTATGAATTCTTTCGTTGTAAAGCTAGGAACGAAAATATCACTCGCCATAATTAAATAAATAAACCCATAATCATATATTTATCTTATCAATGGATTATATATCAATGGATTCGAAAAAATTCGAAACAATAAAAACTTCGATCGAATTAAGCTCGCCTTCTTGAAACCTCCACAACGATTAAAAGAATCCCTGGAAGAAATTTTTTCTAAACTGAGGCGAAATAAGACGAGGAAAGGCGTTCCAATTAACGAAGCTATATTTAATATCGAAGCTACATCTGTTCGAAAAACTTTAACGGCTTTAATCCGCATCTGCGACTCGCACCGCGTTAGACAGACCCGCGACAGACCCGCGCCGCCTTCATTTAAGCCCAGAAATTGGAATAAAAGCACAACGCGCGCGCGCGCGCGCGCGACTCAATTAACCGCCGGCAAATATTTAATTACAAACGCAAATCTTGCTGCTTGGTTCGGTTTCCTTCTTTGAGGAGGTGGAATGGCCAGGAGTAGGAGTAGGCCATTCAGACCGGCGGCGTCTCTGCTTGCACGCAGTTTCCGGTCCCCTCCCCCTCCCCAACTTGCCGTTTGAATGCGATCGAGGGGCGGGAGGGGGGAAGGAAAAAGTAGAAGAGAAGGTAGAAAAGAAGAAGCATCGGGAACAAGGGGGGCCAGCCAGACACAATTTCTCTTTCTCCGATTTGCCAACCGGCGGCATTAATCCAATCGGGAGTCAGCGGGTCGTCTCACAAAAGATAAACGGGTGCCTGTTAATGTTGCCTCGTCCGCTTTGGTTAACCACTTCGGCTTCGTTATTAAGGTTTAATTATTTCCTGTCTAAAAAAGGTATCGAGCGATTAAGCGTCCCCGATCAACGAGGGAGGAGGAGGAGGAGGAGAACTCGTTTCTCCCTCTTTTTTCCTCCCTTCCTTCTTTGCCTTTTGAAAATGTTTGCGAAAGTGGATGGACGTACACGCAAATGAGTTCGATTCTACGAACAATTTTTTATTATTACTTTTTTATTATTACTTGAGTTACTTTACGAGCAAGGTTTAGATAATTGGTTAAAATTGATTAAAATTGCGGGGAGGGAGACGCGTGGATCGTTAAGACGCGTATAAATTCGATATTTTTTGCGTTCTTGTTTCTGTATCGAGTTTTTTTCTTTACAATCGAGTTTCGATTGTAGGTTTTTGCTTTATTTTCGGTGGAACGAAAGGGGGAAAATCGGGAGTTTACACAAAGGGTGAACAAAAATGATAGCCAAGCTTCTGCTTGCATTTTCCCCAGACCATCGGTTCTTTCCGCAAACCACCAGTTATCTCGCAGCGCGCGTGACACGCATCCTCATCGAGAAAAGCCACGAATAAAAAAGGATATCCTCTTTACCTAAACTCCCATCATTTTCTATCGAAATGATATCAAATATCAAAATTCGTTCGAGGAATTTCCAACCGATCTTCCTGCATATATTTTCTAGTGTCGCTTCAAAATTTTTTTTTTTTTTTACCAAATTGACACCACCGATTCCTTCATTTCACGTATAAATTAAATTAAATTATCCATCCATTCATTTTGAGAAAATTTCCTATTCTCTATTTCTACGAACTTATTCTTCTCTAAATTTTCTTAACTCTTTAGGAAGCCTTTTCCTAACTGTGGATAAGGAACCCATTGAAATCTATAAGTTCATGCGTTTGCAACACCCTGTACATGATGGTACAGGTCGCGGTGGAGTGCATAGTTGGAAATTTTACAAAGGCAGTACCGGTTAGACGGGCTTAGCCTTCGGCCTGGCAACGATTCCCCTGTATCTCCGGCAGGTGTACGGCATCACGTCCCATAATTTACGTATATAGGGCCGTTTTCGACCCTTTTACACGAGCTTCCAGTGTTCCGCCTACGGGCCCCTCTCGCATTTGCGGATTCGAAGTTTGCGAGAGTGGCGGAACATCGGTGGCTGAACGAAATCCTCCCAACGATATCTTCATCGTGTTTCTTTTCTCTGGCTGGATATCGAGGATACTCGAAGAATTCTATCGAAGGCAGAAAACTCTTGTGCAGCAGGATTCCATTCATGGGTTAAAAATGGGCGGAAAGGCGGAAGATCGACAGTGAGAAATTCCGATGATTCTTCACGATTTTCTTCACGAAATGGACGAAACTTCGGGGAGGATTTTTTAACAGTGAAGATGACATGTTTATATTCGAAATTTTTTCGTTCGTAAGATTGAATCTTTGTATAAAATCTTCCGAGATGCTTAAAACTTTTTTGATTCTTGTAATCTTTCGATAGTAAGATTTTTAAAATTTTAAATTGCAATGTATTTAAAGTAAAGTCTATCGAAGAATAGATAAAAATGTGTTAAGTGAAAAGGATCGAATACTTGTGATTTATATAATTGAATGTTTTAAAGCTTTCGTTTTATTTTTCTTTTTCATTTTAATGTTACTATTTTATTTCATTTATAACATTTCTTCTTTCTATACGAAAGAATAATCAAAGAGTAACAATAATGATGACGGGTCAAGTATGGAATCAAGTATGGAACAAAGAAATCTCGAGCGTTCAAAGTACGTTTGCGTGGCAGAAAGATGTTCTGCAGGGTGATCTCGAGGATCCGCTGGAGTGTGACTTTAGTCGAACGAAATTAAGTGTATTCCGGATGGAACGTCGTTCCATTTTCGAGGTGAACGATATTTATGGAAGCCGGTCGCCATGACTGTTCGCGGAAAATTAAAATTATCTGTCAGCGGACACATGGCGTTGAGAGTTTTAAAGGGTGAAACGAATTGCTGTAACGAGTTGGATCGCGCGTTTAACGCTACATTTCCAATCTCTCTTGTTTGCTTTAAATACAATAAATGAATGACGCTTTTTACGACAATACTTGAATTGTTTCGTAACAATTTCAACTTCTTAGGATTTTCTCTCCATTTTTCTTCCGCGTTTCAAACAATTTACTGTCAATCAAATTTTCCTCAATGAATCGCACATTAATAAGTAATTATCGTAAAATCTGTTTCTATTCTAACATATTTTGGCACGTGTACTATATTTGTACTGTATAAGTTGCTTCACCATATTACCAAACTTTGTATGTATGCTTTGTACGAATTATTGCGAAAGTTTTTCTCGAAATTACATGATGCTTATCCCATATTTATATCGCGGCTCGAAATATTCTCTTATTTCTTTCTTCAAATTAGAATATGAATTTATTTTCTTTTAAAGAAGCAGAGGAAAAAAGTCAAATCAAAATTAAAATTAGTACAAATTGTAATCTTTTCAATAATTATCGAATTTACTTCCAAAGAAATTTAACAAAGTCGAACACGAAACAACTCGATACATAAAACATATATATCTTCAAAGAGGAGAGCTTACTTTCTCCCTTACTCCATCCTCAAAGATGTCGCGTATATATATTGGCCAAAATACCGTGAAACAAGAATTCGATCGTGGTTACAGGGAGAAGGTTAAAGAAAATAAGAGAGCGCGAGTGTCGAAGGGAAAAGAGAAGGGAAGCTGTGGAAATCAAAAAGCTCCCGAGCCTCTATCGTCGGATGGTTGGTTCCTTGGCCCTTGATCCTTTGGATCGTCCGCGTTAAAAGGCCCTTCAGAAATCTACATGGAAATTGCCAGCCTGCGCTCCGGTTTCACAAACGCTTCAAAAACGTCGGGAACGTAACGATTTCCTCCTTCTGTGATGGTGGTCCTCGTGGGGGTTGGAAAGAAACGAGACAAGGGAGTGGTGCATCGCGGCGCGAAAAACCAAGATGTGACTCGTTTCCTATCGTCACACGTGGTGGAAAGGGACACGAGGCTCCGCGGATAGAGAGGATCGTTAATAAATCTTTCCTCTCGGCCTCGGGAGAGAACTCATCCGTCTAATCTCTTTTATCCACACTCGTTACTTGCGCAGAGGTTCTCATTGTCGTTTCTGTGAAATCTTATTTTTTCTTTTTTAGTGAATTCTTTTTTTTTTTTTGGATCTGAATGCGTAAGAGAGAGAGAGAGAGAGAGAGAATTGAAAGAATTATTCGTGAGAATAAAAGGAATCGTAAGGGAATCGTGAGGGTTAATTATAAATAGTGATTTTGAAAATTTGGAAATAATTGGAAATTTATGGAATCGTAATATTTCATAAGTTATATATTATCACTTATCAGTTTCGATATTATTACAATTGCTTTTTGATATTTTATCGGATGAATAAATGTTTTGTTAAATTTAGAATTCGAGAATTGCAAAATTTATAATTATCGCCGTCTAATGGAACAAAATTAACCTTGATCTCTTTAATATAAAACGAAGTATCGAAGTATTAAGCAAATATTTTTATTCTCAACTATCCTAAAAGTAAATTATCGCGAAATTTATCGTTTCTTTTCCATCTGAAAGTAAATTATACCATCGGATTAAATATATTATCTATCTCTACGAAATTCAGTTGGAAAAATTTCAATCGGTAAAAACAGACCAAGTATCGAGCAATTACCAAACCACCCGTAACGAAACCAAACAACGAAATTATTTGCCCGGTTAATTAGCCGAAAGTATTTTGGCCCGGCTGACCTACAGTTAAGCCGATTAACGAGAATTTAAATCGCGATACAGATATACGATACAGATTATACAAATCAGCGAGCCGTGCGATGATTTCACGGTTCAGGAATTATATATGTATCCGTCTACAGGTGAATCTGTATCTGATTATAATCCGTTCAAGATATACAATATAAAATCGTAGAAGGTTATCACAAGCGTTTCTAAACACTTTGAAGAATGTTAGACTACATTAGAAAACAAACAGAAAAAAAACAAACTCGTTCGAGATGATGAAAATAAAATTGCTCGAGACTTGGAGAAAGATTATTTCATGACAAAATTCAAGAAATTTAATTCATTAGTTATTGTTCGCATAATTATATTTTTCAGGAGTCCTTTAAAGTCATTTAGAGATCTAATTGGTTACTTCAAATTGACTTGAAATTAATGAGATATTCTATAATAATTTATTATTTTTTTATTATCACTATAACCAATATCTATCTCAATTCATTCAATGCACTACCAGAATTGCTTATAACTCGATTGAAGATATTTACGAATTTGATGAAAAACTACTTTGAACGTACAAAAATCTAGAGAATGATACATGATATGGAACAAAATCCAGACTCCGTTTCTTTAGTCATAAAAATTTTTGCAACAAATTTTTACCAACTTTTACTTTTCCTCGTAGAATCTCTGAAAGTGTCTTACGAATGTATCCAACGCTCTGCACATATTGACCAAAACTCTCTTGCAAATAATACCATCATATAGTATCTCGTTATATGTGCACTTCCACCACAGTTAATAACTGTGTACCATCTAGTCGATCAGTGTTGAAAAGACAACAGAATATTTTTAATAAAACGGTATCTAGTTACTTTACGCGGGAGGCGGAAGTGGCTGTCTACGATCGACTTGCCTCTGGGCGACCTACCGTTTAATTCCGATCCTCTTTGACGTGAACGAGCTATGTTCCACGCTCGTTTCATGCTTCATGTGTATTCAAGCCGTGCGCCATTCGCGCAGGGGATCGTCTTTATTGAGTCAAGCCTTTGGATAGATCACTATTTAAACGTACCACTCGAAGAGGGGAGGCGGTGTAGTTTAATACGATTTTCTGGATTCGACGTTACGAATCTCCCTCCCTCCCTCTCTCTCTCTCTCTCTCTCTCTCTCTCTTTCGTTTCCCATCAATACTCGTGTTCTTCCACGTCCTCGTGTCCTTTCGACTTGTCCATCGGTTCACCCCTTTGAAGGTGCAATCGAGAGAGTCGTTTAACGAGACGGATATTTTGAAGATTGAAAGCGTTCGATTTACACAAGTTGCGCGGAAATTAGAGCGGATGAACTTTCCATCGTTAAAGAGACCTCTGTTAAACCGAAGGGAATTTCTGTATTAAACCGAAAGTTTCGAAGGTGAATTTAACGTGTTTATTATTACTAGGGAGCTAGGTGTTCGGTGATTAATCGAGAAAATAAATTTAACTCGCGGGTGGACGGAATGTTGCGCAAGAAAATGGAGAAAATACTCGAGAAATTTGAAGCGGGATTAGCGGATGAATTATTGGCAATGTTTAATTTTCGCTTTTTAAATTCTCGTTTGGTCGATCCTGCCTTCCTGGAAATTTACGACTATACTAAAAAACCTATTTACGATACGAAATTTAATTAACGTGAAAAGTAGAAAATTTTTCTCAACTCTTCAAAACCAATTTTCGAAAACGAAAATTGAAATAAACCGACTCGAATATTCTTCATTTAGAGACAAAATCAGAAATGTATCAACGAAGAAGAAAACGAAATCCACTCTTTCCTCCCACTCGATAAGAAAGATCGATCGATCAAAATTATTCGATGGAATTCCTCGCCGGTGAGATAATCATACGAGGATCCGTCTTAATCTCGCGCAGACGTTTCTCTCCTTCGAGGCGAGCTTAATACTCCTCGAAGAAAGGAATAAAAACTCGCAAAGCAGAGAGAGAGAGAGAGAGAAAGAGAGAGATTGGTATTTTTAGATCCGGTCTCTAAACTCGATACAGCATTACCCCGCGGTATAGTCGACTTTGATCTCGTTCAATTCGGGCTGGTAATCCATCTGCTTCGGCAGATACGGAAGATCGAGGGGGGGGGAGAGGAGGAGGAGGGGGAGAGGAGATCTGAAACGAACGAAAACGAAGGAAGCCAGAAGTCGATAGCTTCCGCACGAAACCCTCTCTCCATCTCTGTCCCTCTCCCTCTCTTCTCCGTATTTAACTGTCGAGTTATCGAGGGTGAACAACGCTCGATGAGATTCCAACCTCAAAGTGCAGGGGCCTTGCCATAGGCGAATGCACTCTCTTTAATAATCGCAACCTCTTCGACCGTCCACCACTCGAATCGCCGCCACCCATCGTGGCGGAAGCTTTCGCGAGAGAGCGCGATCTTCGGGCTAATTCAATTTTCGTTTCCACGGGTGGAGTGTTTCCGGCCGACTTTTGACAAGAAGGATCTACTTAATCACGCGTTTCAAGTGCATTTGCTTGATTGACGCCGCGTTGCCTGCCGTTTGTCTAGCATTCGAGTTAGACCAGCTTCGTGATGTTTGATGTTTCGGGTCGGGGTTAGTCAGTTTATGAGTTGGTTTTAAGAGGATGGTTTTAAGCGATGAGCGAAACCCGGTCAGTTTATTTTCAGCTTTCGTTTTTGCAAAGTTTTTTTTAAATTAGGTTGCAAATATTTTACTCGTCGTAAAGAATTTTTAATCGTTTCGCAGTTTAATATGATACAGTTAAAGAATTTCACGCTGTATTGTTGAATACAATTATGTAAAATATGTATAGTTTAAAAGAAGAAGAAGAAGGAGAAGAAATGCTTGCAATAAAAATATAGCACGTTGTATTTTTTTTTTTTCTTTCTTTGATACAATTCATACTAGGAGTTAAAGAAGATAATTCTTCTTCCGTGTTAAACAATACAGTTAAAAGAAAACGACGAAGGAATTATTTTCTACCACGTATTTTACCACGAAGAATTCCTTTACAAAAAGCACAAAGATCCATAGGAACGTTCTCCCGGATCCTCGATTCCCCGTGATCCGCGCCCACTTGCCTTTCCTTCTTTGCTCACCCAGAGTATGGCTGGTCTGTTCCCAATGGGATTTTCAAGGTATGGAGGCTCCTTTAAAAGGGAACAGTCAAAATTTCAAGGCAAAGATTTGGAAATCTACTTTCCGTCCTCCCTTTGGTCGACAGATGCCTCCTTTCAGAATCGTATTCTCCCCCCCCCCCCTCCCCCGCCCTCCTCTCATCCAGCTTTGACCTTTGACGGAAGAAAGGATTACCGGATCAGGCAACTGTCTGAAACCATTATCGATGAACTTGGTTTTCATAAATTTCGCGTTGTTAGACATTGTTGAACAAGAGTAAAGTAACAGTGTCTATTTTTTGAAGATGAAATCTTTTCCATTACACGTTTATTTAATATTTTTCTTTTTATTTTTCAATTCAATCGATTTGTGTAATTGTCGAAATTGTCGAAAGTTTGAAATATTTTATTTCAGAAGAACTCGAGAAGAAGAACGTTTATATAAATCGTTAATACAATCTCGATCTCACAATTTTTTTCAAATATTCGAATAAAGAGAGCATGAATAAAATTTTCTATTTCCCTTCTTTAAATCCTCGGAAGAAGATGTTTTGAAAGATTCTCTACATGGTTGTGATATAATCCACAATCCTTCGCCTCGTAAACTTTTTTATCTCCAAAGTTTTGCACGCGTCAGGAAAATTCTTAAGTATTCTTAAAATTCTACATTCCTTATCAGAGATCCCTCCTCGATCCTTACACTCAATTATTGAAATTAATATAATATCTACATATCATTCCTTGAACAAGAAAATCTTTTATTTTATCGACGAATGATTTTATTGAATAATTTGTGTCAACGAATAACACAATTAAAACAATAGAATCCAGCCAAATGCAAGATGCGCCTACATCGTTAAATTTCAACAAAAAAAATTTTTCACGAAAATTTCATTTCTTATTTACCATATTATACTCATACGTCATTTCGTTCAACAATCGCCTATAGAATAATTCCCCGGGAGGATTGGTGATTCTTCTCTTCCCATTCGGATTCTTGTATCTTCCCACTCCTCTCGTACAACTTCTTGGTATCCCGGGAAAGAATACGACGTCGGTGAGAATAAGCTGACACCCACGTTCCCCGTGTACGGACGATTTGTATCGCGGTTTTTAATCAACGAAGGAAGCTCGAGCGATGGCCCCTCGAAGCGGCGGCGCCGGAAAAAGGATCAGCGGCCAGCCGAGCCCCGACTGAGATTTATTTTTCGCGAGATCGTTTCACTCGATAACCTCTCCTCTCTTCTTTCTCTCTCCGTTGAAAAACTCGGCGAAAGACACGATTTTGTAACGCGTCCATTACTTGAAATTAACTACGTACGGAGATCATTTATATTTATACCGATTTCTTATATTTATACCTTTCGTCAGATGTATAAATTCATTCGAAATTTATTGCTCTCTTATTTCGTATTTTTGTAGTAATAGTTAATATAATATTCAATAATCTGATTCATATTGAAAAATAGTTTCGGATTTTTCTTTGAAATATTGTGTGTGTGTGTGTGTGTTTTTATGCGAAAGTGAAATTTTATTAGACGAATAAATTTCCAATTGAATCTTTCGAATTCGAACAAAAATAGTTTGTTTCCGCAAAACATGAATCGAATATTCTTTTCTTTTATGCCACGATGAAAATCTTCGAAAAAAATCGCACAAATGAAACTTTAAAACACGCTCGCGGCCAATTACTCTGTTTGGCTGGACTTTCACTCCGCCGGTTTATGTAATTAACTAAAAAATCGCGAGGGAAGCTTGGACGAATTAAGGGGATCCAATTTTCCGATATTTTGAGGCGGCAGGAAATTAGTCTCGAAGGAGGAAGAAAAGTTAATTTCTTTCTTGCTCGTGCAAGAGAAAAAAAACCTCCGGCGTGGAATTAACTAAAAGTACTAAATTAATATTGATTTTCTTTCTCGAAAGAAAAAAAAGAGAAAAAGAAAAAAAGAAGAGAGGGGGGAAAAAAAATTACACAGCCAAGAAGATAATTCATTCTTTAAACGAATCCATCCATAACGATCTATTATCACGTTAAAGTTATAGGTTTTCTTTTCTTTCTTTTTTTTTTTTTTTTTTTTTTTTGGAATAAAGCGCAATGTTTCAAACTTCTAAAAAAAAGAATTATTATTCCGTGAAAGTAATATTACAGGGTGGGAACAGTTTCTTTCTTTCTTTCCCCCTTTTCCATCGTGCATAAAAGCGCGATACAACTTTAAAAGAGATACTTCGTCGCAGAAGAATTGGTTGAAGAGAAGAAAATCGAATTATAGAGAATCGACTCGATTATTTCGAGCGGCGTAGTTAACAGGTTTAAAAGGTTCGGTAAGTCGGATTAAATTTTCACGGTTTTCGATCGCCACGAGTCAATTCCATCGATTGAGAATAAAATCAGTCGAGTTTTTTTTGCGAGTTTTAATTGTATTTCGCCCATTTGAAAAACTTTAGAGGCGCGGAGTTCTTCATCGATCCTCCTTTTCTTTTTTTTTTTTTTTTTTTTACCAACGAAACTAATAATTTTTAAATAAAATTGAAACAAAAGAAGATAAATGTCTTGGCAATCGTGAAAAATATTAGAAGAATATAATAAAGAATAATTTAATAAACAAATGGCAATATTCAAAATTAATATTGTGCAAACATACGTATATATTTTGTATTGTAAACGGTAATAAAATTTATTGAATTTACTATACTAGCTCAATAAATATACTGAATTCACTCTAGAATTATACTATAGTTCAATTTTTCTAACAATTTTTAGAAAAAAAGTTAGCGATATATTTATCGTTCAAATTTTTATACCATCATCGACAGAATGAAAATTGTATTCAATCGAGAATTAATATATTTTGAAGTTGTTTATCATTTATTTGAAAATCAAATATCATATATCAAAATCCTATCGCTTCGACAATGATTAAATTAAGAAAAAGAGAAAAGAAGGAAACAGAAACTGACGAAACTGGAGAACGACACGTAATAATCGACTAATCTAATTTCAGACTTTCCGCAGTCTCGTTTAAACTTCCGGCGGAAAGTGATCGCGGTACTATTTGCATATTTCATCCGGTAACCTGCGAGACTAATAGAATAATTTGGCCGGGAAATCTTTTATCCAACGTTTAAAAAGAGCGAAGAATTCGTTATTCTTCCGTGGAAGTATTTTAGCTTTTATGAATGATTTCTTTTCTTTTTTTTTTTTTTTTACTTCTTCTTCTTTTTTATCTTTTCTCTATTTCACTTTTTTTTTCTTTATTACCTTTTTTTCTCCCCTTCGTAGTAGAGAATTCTACTTCGAAGAGACGGGGACAGTCTTCGAGGGAAAGAAAGAAGGAGGATTAATAAGGTGGTTCCAAGCGCTCGTGAATAATTTACTTAAAGTTAAGTCCTCTTGTCTGGTGGCGTTTCGAGATCCTTTGTTCTTCTTTGTATCTCGTTCGAAAATCTTTCGTAATCGTTTCGTATTTTTTTCTGACGCAGAGAATTGAACAGACGAAAAGAAAATAATCTATCGATTTTTAATAGTAACAGTAATTCTCAACTTTCTTTCATTTATCCACATTACATTTACTTTTCTAAGAGATGTTTATATAATAATTCAAATTTAAATATCAGAATATATCAGAAGAGAAGAACTAGTACAAATAATTTCCCCACAACTTTTAACGTTTAATTTAATTGTTAGAAGAACATAATTAAAACATTTAATCATCACCTCCCATTCGTTCGTTCCCCTTCTTTTTCTTATCTCACAGACACAGTCATAATACCAATTACTAAATCCAAAAATTCCATTCTATCGTTCCATCTCCACTCGACATCATTACACAAAGATACAACCTCCGTATTCAATCCTTCGAGTAAGTTCAAAAAAACAAACGAAACGAATTCTCTCCTTAAAATCCTTTTTTCCCACCTTCTTCCACCGATTTTTACGAACAAGTCTCTCCCCTCCCCCTCCTCCTCCTCTTCCTCCATGGGTATCGTTCGATCGACGCCATCGATTGCAGAGATTTAATTAAAATCCGTGCGACAATGAGGGGAAGACGCGGAGATATCGAGGATGGTGAACGATGAACGATGAAGGGTGGGAAGGAAACGCGTGTTTCCATTTGGACGTGGAGCACACACTCGACTATACATCCCTTTTCGCGGCTATGACACGCCTGGACTTTGAAAAGTTGCACCGGTCCGACAGAGCTGTCGTCCGGCCGACTTGTTACGGGCCTCGTGGAACAGGGGGGGGATACAAAAATACGCTTCTACGCTACGTAGCAGCGGCTACCACTCTCGTTTACGCGCCACCGTGACCGAGTTTACCTCGCTTCGTTCCCACCCCTCCCTTCGCCCCCGTGTACGGAGCGTACGGTGCGCCAGTCGCTCATGGGTCGCCCTGCCACCGAATAAATTATCGCCTCCGCACCATTTGCATAAGTCGATAAAATCGGTGCTTGTCGAATTCGAGGCGAGCCGTCCTCCCGAGCTCGTTATCTCTCGATACGAGACGCGTATCGGCGAGGGAGAAAATGTTCGACAGATGTTCGCTCGATCAGAAGCTCGATCCTTCTTCCTCTTGGTTCTTGTTGGGAGGGAAAGTCGTTTCTTTTATCTGTTCTTTTTCGGGGAGGGGGAGGGTTCTTCTTATTTTCTTTCTTTGTAATTTTTGCTTTAATTGTTTCGTACGGGATTATCTCGATTAGTTTGGTTGGTGAAGAAATTTTCATTTCGTCGTGATATGAGATATTCTTTTTGGAATGGAAATTTAATGAGAACTTTCTTTTTTATATTTTCCATTGTTATTGCTGATGTTATGGGATTATGTTAGATTTGATTCGAAAAACAAATTATAGCATGTAAAAAAAAAAATTGAATGCTTGTGTTATTTGTATGAAAAAGATAAATAAGGTAGCTTTAAACGATCCACCTTGTATATATGATTCTTTAAGATTGAAAAAAGATTATCGATGAAGCATGCGGTGAGAATAACTTGTTGCGTTGCGTGATTAAAGTCGATGTTACAAAGTCCAGTGCTGGTTTTTATTCTTTGAACGGGGATGATATGTTTATGAAGAGATCGATACGATCGGTTTTCGTAGCGTTAGTTTTACTCGACGATTTCTAATTAATCGATCCTTGTCGACAAGAGTTTATATCTTTTCGAATAGAAGAATTGCGCGACGAAAATAAAATAAAATACTTTCTAAATTGAATTTTATATATTCATGTACGTCGATTCATTTTTTTCTTTTTTAATTAAATTATTATCACAGCTGGATAAATCAATCCAATTTTTTCTTTCTTCTTTCTAAAATTGTATTATCGATTTCATCGTTTATAATATCGGATCAACGAAACCGATCATCTATAGACTAATAAATTCATCACGCGAATGATGAAGATATCTAAAGATCGATCGAATATCCCGGTTCATTCCGCCCAGTCAATTATTTTACGATCCTCGTCTCTTCATGGTGAACCATGTATTAGGGCTGTCGATTGGATCATTATCGAGAGGATGCAAACGCTTGAATAATATAAGCAAGCCCGGGTCACGTAGCAACCGAACGTTGTCCTAATAACACGGACGCTTGTAGAATCTGTCATTACTCGGAATTAACCAGATTATCCGGATAACGTCGATATCCGCGCCAGCCAGCCAACACCGATACGCGTGCCTTGATGAAACAAGATGTTCCTCTCTCGTTGCGTCGAGTACTTCCTTATCTCTAGACGTTGATAATAATTGGTACGAAGAAATGTAACACTTTACGGTTAATTAAACTCTTGAGAAAACAAATCTTCTCTTCGATTTTTTTTTTCGATATTATTTGCAAATCAAAGGAAATTAAATTCAAAAGGAATGTAAATTAGATCGTTTATATTTGGATTAAATTTTTTTTTTAAATTCAAAAGGAATGTAAATTAGATCGTTTATATTTGGATTAAATTTTTTTTTTTTTTAGTTAGATAATTTATATTATTATATATAGATAATTATATATTTAGATAATAATCGTAGCGTTAAACTTGCTTTTTTTTTTTTTAATAGAAATAAAAATTCGAAGGGAGGAAATTTTAATCGAAAAATTCTGTAATGAAGTCTTTATCTCGCCGAATTTCTTTTAAATTAAAAAGTTGATTGAGTTGAGCTAATTTTTTATTCAATAATCGCAAATAATCTTTACAATTTAATCCGAATAATCAAATTACGATGAAAAAAAAATTGTTCAATCCGGATTTTTCCAATTAAGGAACTTTTAATCGATTAATTTTATCCTTTAAGCTTCTACAAATAAGTAGAAATCGAGTTATTTTATCGTAACGTTGATATCTCTTGTGTTGTGAGATCTATAGATTATGGAGATTTCACGGTGGATAGAAACGTTTCTCTTCTCGCTGTTATTTACACGATGTTGGCCACTATCTGGCACCTGGATATCTCGATGACCGTGTCTCTGATTCCTGGATGACACGTCCACCTAGGACTTGATAAGCGGTCAGAGTGTAACAGAGTGAGCTATATATCACTGGCAATAAAGCCAGTGAAGTCTGACCGAGTGAATTAATGACTGTCCTACGATGTTTTCAATCGGGAACAAAGGGTATGGATTAATTAAATGTCGCGTATATATTTATAGGGCTGACTTATCTTCCTCCCAATAAAGAATACAATTTTTTACACGTTATTTCAGTTTCGTTTTATCTATACGACGCTTTATTGAAATAAAATTCTTCTTTTTTTTTATAATACTGCTTTTACTCCACAATCTAAATTGTAATAACGTAAATATTTTACGTGGCAATAATATTGAATGCTACATAAATCTTTCAGTATAACGATGTATAACAAATACTTAAACTCTTCTTTGTATTTTATATCAAATTTTATATTCCTAATATAAAAAATCATTTTCAAAATTTATACCTTAAAGCATAGCAACGCTTGATTTGATAAATTTCTTTATATAAATTTTTAATTTCACTCTCTTTAAATAATATCAAAAAATAGAACGCTATTGAACCCAACAAATTCTCCAATCATTTCTTATTCATTCCAAAAAAAAAAAAAAACATTCGAGAGTCACATTCCCAACCAAGAAGAAGAAGCAAACTTTTATCCCCATCATCCATAAACCATAAACTGCGTTCTCTCTAGGTTTAAAGGGAAACTTTCGAATAAATCCGAATGAAAGATCCGAAAAATGAGGATCTCGCTATGAATTAGATGAATTGATTTCGAAAGCGACAACCGGGGTCACCGTTGGCCCCGGAAACTAGCGCTATATTACGCGATTCCGCTCGCTGCCTCGAGCTGGCCCGTTCTCAACGGATTTAAAGCGTTATCCAGCTGTAGTTCCGAAGTAAACGCGCGTGACTTTAATCGAGCATAAAGTTGAAACGGGGCATAAACTCGGCCCAAGTCGAGACGGGTGGGTCGATACTTGGCCGTGTATGCTCCAAACGTTTCACCAACGTTTCGCGCTTTTAAGTTATTTCAGTCACGATCCCTTCGGCATCCACCCACCCACCCCTTCCACCCCTCCTTATGAATTATCGTTATTATCCCTCGAGCGTTCCTGTCAGGAATTCTACGGTGTCCTGTGACGATTCTCGAGAGCTTTCTGTAACAACACCCTCGTTTAAACGCATTCATCGTTTCAGCGAGCTTTCTTTCTCCTCTCTTTCTTTCTTTGACAGGAATTTTGCGAGATTTGGAGAGAGTGAGAGAGAGAGAGAGAGAGTTTAATTCTTTTGTGAGTTTTGGCAATTTGTGGCAATTGTTTGTAGAGGAAAATATTGTGTTTGGTTCGTGAGATTTCTTTTTTTTTTTTTTTTTATTCTTTTCTTTTCTTTTAGAATTTCGCGAGATTTAGAGAGATCAGAAGCAACGAGATTTTAAGGATTTAATTCTTTTTTAAATTCGTGGTAATTGTGAGAATTGTTCGAAAAAAAAAAATATATAAAATATTGCGTTGAAATTGTTAACCTGGTTTCGTGATGCTTGAGAAAATATTTCGAAGCATTTAATTATTCTTATTTTATTTTTATGTTACATCTTGAAAAAGTTTGGTTACAGTTTTATACCAGTATTCTAAATTATTTACATTTCTTTATATTACTTTATGATATTTTAAAGATGAAAAAGTTGAGTGTTGAGGAAAATTGTTGAGGAAAATTGTTGATGTTGACCTGGTTTCGTTTTATTTTTTTTTTTTTAATTTTTACTTTATTTTATATTTTAAACAAATCTAGTTGTGAATTTATACCCATTTCATTTACTTATATTTCCACTATTTCATATTCTGAAGATATTTATTTTTTTGAGAAATGAATTACATTTTGTATTTTGCTTTCAAGAAGAAAGTAATATAATATATTTCATATTACAGATGCTCCATACCAATATCTTATTCATCAAGCGTCACGATTTTAGATAATCAATTTGGATTCTCCATTCATTATCTTCTAATCTCTCTGTTGTTATACAGTATTAATAAGTACATTTATCATTCCATTTATGTACCGACTACCATTACCCAAACAATCGCGATTAATTAGAGAGTCAAAGTTTACGTCTTCTAAATGTCATTTTCATTAAGATCCTTAATTTGTTAACTATTATGGCATATCTGTTAGCTTAATTCATCACCTGATCTGATGTCTTCTTCCTTCATTTGTCGACACTCCATGCTACTGGTCATTAGTCATTAGGAAGATGCATGTTCAACTTGCATTCTATTCACCCTTAATTGTTGTATACATTGTTCTTACTAAACATTGATTTTTTTTCCTTTTGCAGATAAAGAATTTACAATTGTACGAGTAATCATTCTTACCTCTAAATGATTAAAATTACACAAATATTTTGAAAAACATTGCATTCTATCCAATGAAAAAGCAAAGAAAGATTCGCATTATTGCTTCTCATTGATAATAAGATAAAATTATAGCAACTATCTTATTATTATTCTTATAAATTATATTTTATGTACATATAAATATCATTTAATTATAAAATAAAAATTATGTACGTTACTAACAACAATTGTATGTTATCTTACGTACATATTTACTTTAAATATATTTCATTTCAAACTTGTATAAAGGGGAGAGCAAGCAAAGAAAGTTCACTTATAATCCAATACTTTGAAATTTAACACGCCTCGATCATTTCATTATAACTTGCCAAGTGTACAACTCGGAAACTTATTAAACGTTAAGATTTAATTATTATTAATAACCTGGTGGAGCGTTAACTTTCCAAACTGTTGTTGCCAACCAACAACGGTGTGTTTCGTTATGAAAATACGTTATGAAATTGGAACAATTATCGGGGAGAAGGAAACGAGGGAAGAATGAAAAAGGAAGGGTAGAGAGATAATACGTACGCGTGTTTGCAGAACGTACGTAGGGGTTGGAATTACAGGATCCCTTTACTTTTCGTTAAACCACGATCCTTACGATCGAACCAGTGTAATCGCGTGCACGATATAACGAAACGTGGTTTTCGACTGATCTCAAGGTAGCCCATGGGATCACGTACCAGACGATGGGTTTATTATAAGAAGGGAAAATCAAACACAACCAGGACTGGCTGGGATCACGTGGGATATAATCCACGCACACTTCGCTAATCCAAATCGATATCTAAATAATGATACTGAAATGGAAGTAAAAGTAAACGAATTCTATTATTTTCCTTTCTTCTAATCCTCTTTGATCGTTCGTAATTGGAAACAGGATACACACATATATATATTTTTTTAACTAAATGTTAGTTTAGTTAAAAAGTTAAGTTGTTCAAATGTTTTTTTTTAATATAATTTTTATAATTAATGATAATCATATACCAGTCTTTTCGATTATTATTGAATCGATAACAGTTTCTCAGATTATGATAAATTTCTTAAATTTGATAATAATATGAAATAAATTATGATTTTATAAAGAATTCTTTAATAAGAGAAAGATTAAAATACGCATCATTTACATCAATTACAAGTATCTCATGCCAAACACATTTCCTCGTGTAATTATTTTAATAAGCACTTTATTGGAAACATTAAAATATCCAAAAAGAATAAAAATATATATAAATCGAACAAGATTTAGATCTTTCATCGGTTTTAATATCGCTACAATTATTTTAATAAGCACTCTAGAATTAGATTGAAATACAGAACAGTAAAATATCAAAGAAGAATAAAAACTTTAACTATATTATTAAATTTCAGTTTCTATCTTTAAAATTTTTTATGTAAAAAATAAAGCATTTGGTATTATATTAATTTTAAATTTAAATTCTCGAAAGAGGGGAAAGTTGAGGAAAAAAATAACTCGTGGTGGAAATTTACTAGGCACATTACTTTCGAATGTTCGAAAGTCCTCCCTCCATCCACGGATGGAGATGGGGCCGGAAGTCAGTCACTGGCTGTTATCGTAGTCGCGTTGCTCTCTCTCTCTTTTCTCTCCTCTCGATCACGAAAACTTCCGCGTTCGGTTAAGAGGCAAAACCACGAGGAACAGTTTCTTCTTTCGCGAAAACTTCTGATAAAACTCTCTCTCTGCGCGATGGATAAGGTAAAAATCCTGACGTAGAGCGATTTCTTATGCAAAAAACGAATGAAGGTGCGCTAGTTCCGGATCTTTTATTTCCCTTTTTAAATTTAAAATTTTTTCGCGCCACGACGTCGATCTATCGTATGTTGTTATATTTGAATATCAACATCGGTGGTATATAAGTTTTTTAAAACTTTTGACATCTCGTTGAGAAGGGAAAGGCTATTTCCAAAATTTTAATTAAATTTTTCTAATACAATCGTTTTAGGATAGTTCTTTTTTATTTCATTATATAATTATTCCACGCTTTGCACACTTTTTGCTAAAGAGGGGATTATTTTGAAGTTTTTGGCTTTATGTTTGCGTGAAAATGAAGTCTAATTAAAAAAACATTTTACTCTGTGTATTTTTAGATGAAATTTCATTTTATGTGGTTTTTACATCGTAATTAATGTCGGGCTTTTTTCTTTCCCCAGTTGTGTATTTTCGTGTAAAGCTTTTTCGTTAATTTTATAACAACTATAATAATTAATTTATTCGTATAACTTTTAAATTTATTATATTATAACAAGGAATTCGTTTCTATACTACGAAACACGAAATGGGAAACAAAATTTTATGCAAATTTAAATTATTTTCTATCTATAATCTACAATCGTGTTATGATCTATATAAAAGTAATAAAAGTTTTAAAATATTCATGATGTTAGTAATGATATCGAAGAACAAAAATAACGAATAATTCCATCAATTTTATTAATACAAATTATGAATTATGAATAAAAATAAGAACAAAATAAGAAATTAAGAATTAAAATTACCAAAAATAATTGCAATCCTAATTTTTTCCAAATTTTCAACTCGATCAAAGTCAAAATCTCCGACGAATTATTCTTACATCTTATTGCAAAATAGACAAAGTAATAAAGTAATAGATTTAATTTCCATCTCATTAAAAATTAATTACAAATTTAAATCTTATCATCCAAACTTTATCTATATACCATGCATTACTTATCACAATTGTGATGATTACAATCATCCAATACATTCTGAAGACATATTGGATTTTCCTTCACTCTTGTACCCCTCGCGTCGTGTTTCATTAATTTCCACGTTGGCCGCGCAATTCTCTTGGCTCACTTATAAATAAGGAGGCCGCTTTCGCGAATCGCACGTGGCTCGTTCCTCTCGTCGAACAACCGGCTCGTTGAACCTCTGAGAGGGCGGCACTCGAACCTTCGAGAGGTCGATCACCGTCGATTATCGTCCCGTGAATCTGGCTACACGCGAAATCCACTCTGGCGGGCCATCGTTCGAAAAGGAAACGGTTCATCGTGATTTCGCCCCTCCCCAAATGATCTGAATCGACTTCCGCTCTCGACGTTTCGTACGAAAACACTGGTTACGATTCACGTAGTGAAATTTTGATGCGAGCATACCTTCCTTTATACCCCTCTCTCTCTAAGACCAATCTTATTTAATTTGTCAAACTTTTGAAAACGTTTCATTCGTGCATAACGTACATTCTTTGTTATTTAATAATTCAATAATAATTTTTATATATAATTTGACAAAGATGACGATGGAATGAGACGTATCGTCATCGTAAAGTCAGGCCACACAATTTTATATACCCTTTGATTTACATTAAAGAAAAACGTACAAAATGAATATATAATTCCCCGTTAAATTAATCCCATTGAAATCATACAATCAATTTCCTTTCACGAATACGAAGAAATCTTCGTACCTTCTCCTCCCAAGATCCGCGTCACAGTCGCAAAATCCCATCCCCTCCCTCCCCCCCCCCCAAAACGATTCGCTCAGAGGGAAATTATCGCCCAACAAAACCAGATCCAAACTGTCGCGTCCGAAAGCGAGGATTCACGGCCGCGGATTCAATCGCCAGACGATGATCCCCGGGATCGCAATAACGATTACGCCGACGTTGACAATTATTTATCGCGGCACGATGGACCGTCTCGGCTTTGCCCTCTGCAAACGACTAGAACAGACGCAATTCCAGCGTTCCCCCTTTGCCGTCCTCCCTCCCCCTTCGCGCGCCCGCGCCTCCATCATTAATTAAAGCTTCAAAGTCGAGCGTCCGCCTCGAGAGTGGCCACCCTCGCCGTGGATGCCGTGGATACCCGAAAGATCAAGAAACAGAGGGAGCTGGACGTTATTAACGTGACATAACGCTATAACCGGGGGACCTTCTTCGTCCCTGGCCCCGCCGCACGCGCAAACGGCCTCCGCAAAACGGAAAAGCCGTTTGGGAAGAGGCCGTGGTTATATTTAGGAGGCGACACCCTCGCGCCGCGCGAAAAGATGGCCGCGCTCGCACGTGCGGCTCCGAGCTTCTCGGAAGATCGGATCGGTTGGCTGGTTAACGAGGCCGAAGAGCGTCGTGCATGTGCAGATTCGAATTTTTTGCGAGGTAATCGGGCGTGCGTGGCCCCGTATCGCGGGGATTGGATCCAGACTTTTGACGGGGGGGGGGGGGATTTTAATTCGGGGGAATCCAGATTTTTCGCGACTCGTTCGTTGCACGTTGTGGTATGGCGGCTACGATTTTCGAAAGGATTGGAGCGGCGTATTTTGGGCGATTATGGATGGATAAATTAATTTAGAGTGTTTGGATTTATTTTTTTTTTTTTTTTTAAAGGTTTTTACATCGTGAGAATTTTATTTTTGATTTTATTGGAGTTAGATGGAGGAAAATTATTCTAAACTAGAGAATTAATAATTTAATTTAATTTAATGGATAAGAGATTACTGTTTCGAGATTCTCGGATAGAGATCTGTAATAATTATGGAAAGCTTCGTGTTTGATTTTTGTTTGAAATTTTATATCGATGATTTGTAAATAATTCTTTTATTCAGCCCTTCCTTTTCGCCTAATATTCAATCGTACGAAAATAATCTCTAATTTTTTTAATCTGTCTTTATAATCTTTTTCTTAATCGTTATCTTCCATTTTGTTTGTTAAAACTATTTTCGTTGTCTCGCCGATAATCAGTTTGCGAAAAGCGGTTTGGGAAACGAGATAACAAATCAGGGGAGCGAGTCTAGCGGAAGAGAGAGGGGAGAGGGCTTCCTCGAAATGCAAATCAGCCACGGTGAGGGGTACAAAAGCGGGCTGTCTCACCGGCATTGACCCAGTTCCCGGCATTAAATTATCACGGTGCAAGCCGGTAATGGCGTGTCCCTCGGGCACTCGGTGAAACAATATCAAACACTATGGTCAATATTATCAGATTGGGAAGGGAAGATCTGGATTCCGCGTAGAAATCCTGTAAATCGCACGTGAAACGCATGGAGGACGATAATGCTAACATTTCCATTTGAGATTATTTGGACAATCATGGTCGTTATTCGATTCATTTGTTATTCGCTGATGGATGGGGAATTTTTTATAGAGAAGAGAAACTTTATAGAAATTTCATGGATTTTGAATAATTTTTTTATTAGGATTAATCGTGGAGAAATTTGAAATGGCGCGATATAATAAAGCGTTACGACAGAATTTTTAGCGAAATTATTCGTGAAAAATTAAAAAAAAAAAAAGAAAAAGAAAAAATTGAAATATGTAAGTAATTACATATATAATTACATTTTAATGTTTCATTATGAATTTAATATATTATGATTAAAGAAGCATTTTTCAGTTGTCATATTAAACAACGAATTACACGCTAGCCCCGCGTTAAATGTGAAATTTTTGAATTAAAAATATTAAAATTACCTTGTTTTGCATATCAGAGGCGAACTTTTTCATATCTCGAATTAATATATTTTCTAAAATTAAAAAAAAAAAAAAAAAAAAAAGAAAAGAAAAATCTTCGTATTGAACTTCCACTTCCAAAAACAATTATAATTTTCACGTTATAATTCATCTGCTAGAAGGAAACTTTCTGACTCTTTCTACTCGTCATTCTCTCTAATTTCACAGGCAACCGCGAAAAAGTAAAATGGCGAAAGGTTAACACGAGGTTGACGCGTTCCTCGCCAAATCCCTCCCTCTGGTTTTCTTGCAACCGGATTGCGGGTAAAACCATGGAGCATTAAGCCGGATCGGCATTGTCCAGTCGGTGTCAAACACGCGAGAAGAGATCCACCGGTCACGTTATACGCCGGTAATACGCCCGACGAGCGTTGTAAAAGCGAATTTTTCGCCGCTTTGGGGCATTGGTGGGGTTGGAGGGGGCGATAAAGCTGGAAACGAGCGCGTTTCACCGGTTCCAGAAACGGCGGCACGGATTTTTTATGGAATTATTACGGCTAATGGACTGCCCTCTGGCTCTGTTACAATTACCAGCTCGATGATATATATATATATATATATAAAGAAAAAATCGAGCGAAAGGGAAATCCGAATTGGACAGTGTGAAACACACACGCATGGCAATGCAAATGTAATTATCGTTGAGAGGATTGAGAACAGAATCTGATGAAGAAATTCGAGATGGTCGATGATTTTTCGATATCGGACGAGATTGGTTTCGAGAAGAATTTTTTAAAAGTATCGTAGAATAATTTTTAAAAGACGATTGTGAATCGACGGATGTCTGTTTTTTGTGTTGATAGAAGTGTTTTGATAGAAGAAATTTTTTATCAGTCTCTTTTTATCGATGCAAAAATTTTTTGAGATTTTTCTTTTTGGAAAGATATCGTTTGAATGGAGGCTACGATAATTAAAAATTGTGAAAGAAATTGTGTATTTAATATATGTTTATTATTTATAATGAAATGAGTATACGAATATAGTGGTTTTTATGAAGAAAAATTTTTCTAATTATATAATAAAGTAAAAAATCGTATAATTAATAAAAAGATGAATTTTATATCGATTAATTATATCACAACTTGGTAAAACGAATTTTGCTAAGAATAAATCTTGTAACACTGGACACTTTATTCGGTAGAATTAATTTTATTATTCCGTTGAAAAATTTCTTTCCATCTTCCTCAACGACTCAATTAACCATAATCCACGATACTAACTATCCCCCCCGAAGAATTTTTCCCTGGACGATCTTCGATCGTCCCAGTATAAACAGCTTCCAGTATCTTAATTACCTCGTCGTAACAGATTATCTCCTAATTGCTTTATCTTATCTGAAATTGCCCCATGCGACACAGTACGCCATAAACTAGCCATGAAAGTAACGTATGTATATACCGGGGACTACCTCATTTTTACCTCGAAAAAAAAAGGAGAAGGAGGGGGAAGAGGAAAAAAGAAGTTTTCCACCCCAACCGCTCTAAAACCAGTCTTCTCCACGAGACGATCATAATTAACGAGCGGTCCAAAAAAAGAATTCGTCGTCGAGCAGAAGATAAAAGCTGCGTAAAAATCGGTTATAAACCTCCCCTTTCCACTCATACCTTCGTATACATAGGGTGATTCATAAATACAATATAATAACACGCAATACCCCATTTATTCAAAGATAAAAAATTGATAAGGTGATTATCAATTTTTTATCACAAGTAAAAGGGGGAAAAAAAGGAATCGCGTTATTCTTTAAATCCATTTAAATTTTTCTCCGCCTTCTAGATTCTTGAATAAGTAAAAATATTTATTCCGTTCGTATTATACCACGCTTAAATTCATTCGGATAATCGAGAATGAAAACAAATAGAAATTCGACTCGACATTCCGCGTATATCGTTACAAAGTTAAACGTACGTTAAATTAGTAAATAAATCCGGCAGTATTGCTCGGTCGTCGAAACGATACGCACATACGACGCGTACTCTCTTAATATATATATATATACGATATAACGTAATATCTTTTTACTTATTTTTCGCTCTTTTTCTCATTCATCGATACGAAACTCGTGAATCATCCTGTATACTTTGTGCACCCGTTTCATCGTTCCATCACATCGCGGGAGCACGAAGGGAACAACAAGATTTTGCGGCGTGTTTCCCGCCCTGTTCCATGGGATTCCCGGTCGATGGGGCATTAAACCGGCAATAATTACCCGCAGCCTCGCGGTGCACCGTCGTAATGTCTTTATGGTGCTTCCTCGCGGCCAATTAATATCAATCCGATATTGCGGGTTTATCGCGTGCAGTCTGCCACCGGGGCCATTAATCGACCCCGTTCCTTAGACCACGCTGTTGTTCCACGTCCACGTCTCTCCATCCCGGCCGGAGTTGAAAGGTACGTTGTTCGTCAACCGTTTTCGTTTTCTGATAGCATTTGTGTGCGTTCGTGCCGCGAATCTCGTTTTCGTTGACACGATTTTTGGATTAACCCCGCGATATATAAAGAATGGGGAGGGGGGAGTGGGGAAAAGGGACAGATCGATTACCCTTCGAGATATTATTTTTCGAGAATGATAGATAGTTTATTTTGAAATTATGAGAAATATAGTTATATAGGAGATATATAGGAGAGAGAATTTTACTTTATTTGTTCAATTTTTTACTTGAATTGATTTTTGGATTAACCCCGCGATATATAAAGAATGGAGGGGAGAGGGGAAAAGGGGCAGATCGATTACCCTTCGAGATATTATTTTTCGAGAATGATAGATAGTTTATTTTGAAATTATGAGAAATATAGTTATATAGAAGATATATAGGAGAGAGAATTTTACTTTATTTGTTCAATTTTTTACTTGAAAGCTCAAGTTGAATTTTTAAAATTTCGTAATTCGTGTTTATTCGGACGGAGAAGATTCGGTGGGGGGGAAATGGATTAGGGCTTACAGTCTTCTCGTCTCCTCTGTAGCGAACGGACGATGTATATATAATCCCGCTATCACGATCCCTCTCCCTTCCTGAAAGGTGGATTTAAAGTTTGAAGGACACCTGGTCTTCGGTTAGACGTTACACCGTAAAATCTAATCTCTGTTCTATTTAAATAAGAATAATTTAAACATCGTTAAAATATACAACGTACATTTGCAAAAAAAATAAATCGCTCTTCCAAGAAAATTCGACAATTTTTTTCCCTCGAAAAGAAAGAAACGGAACGAACATCTCTGGATAGCTGATGGGGGAGAAAAAGAAAGGAAGAAAAAGTATCGGCCAACTTGGAGAAATAATCCATGGGACGCGGAGAAATTTCGAAAGCTAGTTCACGAACTTCTTCGTGGCAAAGTTTCCCTTCACCCCTCCCCTCCTCGAGTCCAGGCTGGGGCAAATTGCAACAAAGGAAATTAATTGAATTTTGATTAGACGTTACCTCCCCCCTCCCCTCGCTGGATGGATCCATAAAAGGAGTTGCAAAAAGGAGCTTGGAAGGAGAAGAGGAGCGATTATTAGGCGGGCCTGGCTACTTAGAATAATTTTCATTAGAAGTTGGAAGAAGAAATTTCAAGGGGAGGGAACGGTCGCTCGGGGGAAGGGCCATAGGTGGGGGGAGGGAAGGGGCGAATCAAAGGGAAAGTGGAAAGGGGTTTGGCATGATTATGCCTTGGCAATATTGAATCGAGCACGAACACGCGAGGTCGGACGTATTAAGATTATGAATCCATTAGGCAGAAACGGGTAGATGAGGTCGAAATAGTTCTCGGTAGTATTGCTCTCTAATGGAACTCTATTTTTTATTATCCTCCATCCCAGGTTTCCGGTATAAAGTTCTCCCGGCCACTTAAGGGACGGTTGAATAATTTCTGGATAGTAATCGTAAAAACCCATTAGAATTTCTCGTGCTTTAAGAAATACGGGGAAATTAAATTGGGCGCGTTGACATCTTCACCCTTGAAGATGAGGATGGGTCTTAAAAATAGTTGGCTAGTGTTAAGGGTTTTCGTTGCGTTATATAAGGTGGAAAATTTTCGTATGAATTATTTTATTCCCGCGGTGATAATATTCATTTGAACATATTTGACGCATTGTAACGAATGAATTTTATTTTATCTTGTTTTATTTTATATCAAAATATTGTATTATTCTTTACGAATAATAGAAGGAAATGAATCAATTTATGAATTTGAAAAGCCGAAAGTGGTAGAAATATTGATAAGATTAAATATTAAAAAAGAATATACGGATAATTTATTGGATCTTGATGAAATATTGTTCTCCATTTTGAATAATAAATTATGCGATAAATAACGCGGGTAGAATTTTAACATTATAGAAAGCTATGAATATTCGTTGTTCCGTTAATTAAAATTGCGATCTTTACTTTAAAATAAAATTCGTTCGATTGAATTTTTGCAATTTCGTTGCTCTTTAAATAGATTATAAAAGATTCTTGCACGTTCGTTCTTATTTCCAACGTACAATCGCTAAAAATATTACTTTGCTTATCATTTTCGGTTAAGTTTCGTTCGAGGAAGTTTTAAAACGAAACATTTTACATATATATAGATAATCTTGAAACATCGAACAGCACTTGCTCGTAAAGAAATGCTTTACTAAATGTAGGTTAGATATGAATTAGATCCGAGTTAGGTAAGTCTTATTGATGATTGCAAGCGGCAAGAACAGAAGGAAACACGCAACTTTTATCCTCTGGTTCTCCTTCTCACCGTTTACAGGCACGCCTTTCGATCGTCACGATAACCTGTTTCATAGAGGTTTATCACGTACTATTGATAAGCATGAAAATACATATGTAGAGTGACACTATTGCAATTAGAACATATTTAAACTTACTTACCATATAATATAAATATTCTTTATTTCACTTTATTATTTGAATTTGAAATTGAAAATTATAAAAAACTTTTTTTTACACTTATCGTACAGTCACGTGCAAAAGTCTTTACAGTACGAAAAGATTTTCCGATTATTTTCTGAAAATAATCTGAAAATCTACTAACTTCGCTTAACGAAATTTCATTTTACAACAAAAGAACAACAAATCTCTGCATTGACAAGCTTTCCCCCATGAATAAATACATTCAATTTGAAAAATTAAAATTCATCGAAAATAACGTCACAATGCTTCAAAGACAAAAAAAAAAGAAAAACAATTTTCCTCCCTCGATAAAAACCCCATCCCATCGTCCTTCAATATTATTCAATATTATCTCCTAAACCCATTAAACACACTAGCGTAACCCTCAACAACGTTTCGCAAAACGTTCGATCGCTTTTCGGGATGACACATTCACCCTATTAACTCCCGTTTCGACCCATCAACTTCAGACTCCATTTATACTTTAATTACTTCCCGTGTATCACCCCGTGTGCACACCGTACACGCGACGATCATTAACATACGGTAACGAAAATCGCTCCAATTAAATCGCTGCCACTCTGTATCGACCGGCTTCTTCCACCAATTAAACCGAATTCTATTCCTTTGAGGCTCATATTCGGGCTCAAGGCTGCCAAGTGTCCCATGGAACGGTTCCCATTCGTTCGTCGAACCGCATTCTCCCGGTGGTGGTTCGTGTAATTAAACGAACGAGTCGGATTTAAACCGCGATTTCGAAGAAAAAGCGGGGGCTCTTTTTTACGATCCGACGACCAGTTCCAGGATATCAACCGATGCCCGCCTTCGTTACACGGCGACGCTTTTATAATTGCCAGAACGAGGGAGGGAGGGAGGGAGGGAGGGAGGGAGGGAGAGGAAAAGGAGGAGGAAGAGGAGGAGGAGGAGGAGGTGGAGGAGAGAGGGGGGACAATTAAAAGCGCGAGAGCGGCTCACGATAAATGACGGCCAATTAAGAAGGCCGCATTATGTTAATTAAAACGTTGATATTTATTGAAGGCATTTTCCCTCCTCGTTGCAACGGCCATCTCTCAAAGTAACAACGAGCCTGTTTCCTCGCGCCTCCGCGTTTCGTATCCGCCTTAATTGCAACGGTAAACAGGAATGGGGAACGGTGTGAATTGCGTTGTGTGGGTGTTGATTCGGCTGTTGAAAGCCGTGGGGTGAGTTTTGAATTGTTTCGAAAGGAAAAATGAAGGAATTGGTTAAATTGATTGTCGATGTTTCCAATTTTTTGACTTGGCATATTTATGGTAAAATTTGGCTAAATAGTGAAAAAGAACGAATTAATAAAAGAATTATCTTAATAAAAGAAACGAATTTATTAAGATTTGAATAAGAAATAAGAAAAGGAAAATTCTTTTATTAGTTACGTTGAAAAATAATATTTATGCAAAATTTATTTCTATTCAATAGTTGATTAAAAATATTGAAAAATTTAAGGGATGATTCTTCAATCAAAATAGGACGAAAATATCTATCACGTAAATTAGTTTAAAACTTTATAAAAATAGCGACTTCCGGTCAATAAATGAAAGCTTATCAAAAGCATGAAATTTGTAAAAACGCTTTTTGATTTATCCCGGATACGAACTTCCTGAGATATCATCGTGTAAAGTAAAAGTTCATTTTTAATTATTTACTACCTGCTTCGTCGTTCCCCAAACTCACACAAATATCAGACAAAGTTTTTCAGAAATAATTTCAGGAAAAATATAGATGCGACATGATCATTCATTCATAACCTCGTTTTAAATATTAAAAAATTTACTTGGAAAATTAATATCGAAACAAAACAAAAAGGAACTTCAATGAGATTTTCTCTACCGAATGTATCTTTTAATGTCAAAATTTTTAATTTCTTCGCGTACTTTTTACACGAAATTTCCATTTTTCCATATAATTTTACCGGTGTTCCATTATCTTAAATTTACTTAATTTCACGCTTTTATACTTTCATATTACAAGTAACGAATTTTAAAAATTTGAACAAAACTATGAACTATAACTATGCTTTTAAATATTTCATCATTGATGTAATCATATTTTAAAATATTAAAAGTATCCCTTCCGAGATCCCTTAATCTCGATAATAACCCGTCCACCGTGAATCAACATATTTATTTCACTTCCCCCTCATCACGTATCTCGTAAACATTCGGCCGGTATAATTACACCCGATACGATATTCCACACCCGCGAGATCGATCCCGCGATCTACGAGATCCCGTTGTATACGCGATAAATAAAAGTCTCGCCCACGATTTTCCATCGCTCTCGTCCGAAAAACGTCGAAAATCCTGTCCCATTTCACCCCAACCACCCCCCACCGTTACGTTGCCACAGCCACGGTGGTAATAATGTATTACAAAACGCACGCGTTCGGTGACATTTCACGCGAGTATACACGTATTACACTAGTCTGGATCACCGCGATTTTCTGTTATCTGGCCCGCATGATCTGCACCCGGGTCGTCCCAGGCTAAAAATGGCCGAATAATAAAGCGAATTCACCGGGAGCGACGTTATCGTCGCGTTTTTATTATCCCTCTCGTTTCCCTTTTTTTTCCCTTTTCTTCCCTTTTTTTTTCATTTCCCTCTCTCTCTCTCTCTCTCTTTCTCCTCCTCTCTCTCTTCCATTCTCAATAGTTGCACGATTCGGTCCGGAGAGAGGCGCAATGAAATGCAAATTCGAGAAAAGGAGGGATCCCCTCTGGCGGTGGTAGTAAGGACGCCGTTTAATGGACCAACCGGATATTTTCCCGGCTCGTCGCCGATAATCCCACGGTTTTATGCGCGAACGTGTCGTTTTGATACTTGATGGGATTAAAGGAGGAAGTTTGCCGGGATTTCCCCGCCACTCCTCACCACGGTCGGTTCATTTGGACGGATGACACAGTTACGGAAAGTTTGCGAGAGATTCCCGTTTAACACCGGTGGTCGACACTTTCGCGACTCTCCCTTCTGGAAGATGCATACTGTTGCGGCTTGGTTCCAGATTTTGAGAGAGATATATATATATGTGTATATTGTATATGGGGTCGGTTGAAGTGAAAGTCGGGAAAGTTTCGAACGTTTTGAGTGTTTAAAATTTTTGTCGATTTTTTTTCTAGCTTTTCTTTTTTTCCGCGAAAGAAAGAAATTGTTTATTGAAATTTTATATGAATGAATTATTTATATACGAAGTGATTAACGTGATATATAAGGAGAAATGAATTTTTCATGGGACGAAGATGTTAATGTGTCTCGTGCTCGGTTGGATTTTCGTTGATAAATTTCATTAAAAAATTTCTTTTCATCGCAGCAGGTCTTGTATCGTGTCTCTTTTCGTGTGATTTATTACAGTTTCTCAAATATAAGATCTGAATTGGAAATTTAATTATCCTCGCCAAAAGCTTGGCGATAAATATCGTATATCTTAGATTAATTCGAATAGAAGTCGACTCGATTAGAATGTTTTGGATATTTTTGGATTTTCGAATGATTGAAATGATAATTTAATGTCAAATTATCACGAAACCTTTGAAAAAGACAGAGTTGAAAAATTTAATTAAGATATATTTCAGATTTTAAATACAAATTACTTTAGATAGATTAGTTCAAGAATATGCTAATTAGCTATCTGCATACTGTAATCAAAACGATATTTAATCGTATTTCTTGGAATACTTTATCAATTCGAAAGCCAAATCACGGAAATATATGATATATAAGAAAACTATTATATTTCGAAATAAAAGTTCGAAAAAACGAAGCAGGATGGCAAGAAGGAGGTCTCCACCGTATCGATTCGACCCCACCGCCGGGATCCGGCCGCATAATTTATCAATGACGGCGTTATCGGGACGAAAGCGAGCCGCGGGCTTTTCCAGCTCGCGCGTATCGGTCCCACCTGAAGCGTCGCGTTGCCAAAACGGGCAACGCTGGCACGCGGCAACAACACCTGACAAAACAGACGGCCGCCCCGTGAACCAGATAGCGCGATTCAATGGCCCCTCGATACTAGCGCGAATATCTTTGGCCGGCCATCCCTCGCGGAAAAATTGTTCTATCGTGGTGGCTGTCGCTGATAATCGATCGAGTCTTTGAATTGTTGGTCAGAGACGAACCACCCCTCCTCCTCTCCCGGCCAACGGTGGAGATAGGGGATGAAAAGTGGAAAGCGTGGAACACGAGTGTTTAACGAGTGGTGGAGAGAAAGAAACCGTGCGAAATTTTCAATCGTGGTGAATTTTGAAATTTGCACATGTGAAGTATATGTACGAAGAAAGAACAGAAAAACAAATTTTCTTTATCTATTCGTTTATGGATTTATATTGTCGAAGGATATTGGACATCCGCTTCGTTGCAATCGCGTCGTTTGATCCATCGAATACTTTTTCTTTTTTGAAGAAACTCGTCCTTAAGGATTTAATTTTTTCGTTCAGCATCTCTTCAACAGATTGTATTATCGCTATGATCGACGATACACGAATATATTTTTACTTTAATATTATCATCATTAAATTCCAAGATCAATCCATTTGTCTTGCGCAAAAATAAAAATAAAAGTCGTGCGTAGTATTTCTAAAGTGGATGGCGATGGAGACGAAAACATGGTTAACAATTGGACAGGATTCATTTGCCGAGTACAATTACGGAACGCGTAACAGTGAGAATGGCTCGAAGAGGAAGATAGCCTCGAGTTAAGATCCTCGTTCGCCGTCAAATAGACATCCATCGACGTAAAATGTACATACAACTGTACGAGCCACGTATTGTAACGTCCATCGTATCCTAGCCATCGTTATCGTGCCCTCGAAAAATAACTATAAATTACGAACGACATTCGAATAAAAAACGTAAACGATGTAAAGTAAAATATAATTTTTCTCTATTAAAGAAAAAAAAAAGGAAGGGATGAGGGGAAGAAAAACGTGACAAAAGAAGAAGAAACAGAGGAGAAACAAATTACGGCATAATCACACACACAGGCTACATGAGGAAGGGGAAGGAGGATCGTTAGTTGGCAATAAAGCGGTATAATGCGAAAAATATTTGTCTAAAGTATCTGACGCGAAATGGAGGGGTCGTAATTACGTAAAAAAGTGGCGTTTCAACTGAAATGCATTACTCCGCGATTTAACTGTTGCCCCGTTTGAATAACAGCGGCGATTAACGCGCTTATTTCGTCGAATAGTTTATCCGGTAAACGAGAAAGAAAAAAAAAAAATAACAACGATGGATGGAAGAAGAAAAAAACGAGGAAAAAACGAGAGAGAGAAAGAGAGAGAGAGAGAGAGATGGTATAATATCAGCGGAAAAATAAATCCGACTCGGCCCTCGGTCTTAATCTGCTCGTTTTACGATGGGTTAGACATTTTTAAGCTTGTATTTCTCTCCCTCGTTACTTATTGCTGTAACGTTATTTATTACCACCTCCCCGTCATTTATAGCCGACTGTATATCTCGCGATACGCGACACCCTGCGCCACTGTACACTGCGGGAGAAAGAAAAGCGTAAATCTTCATTTAGATCATCTTCGAGAACGGGACTCTGCGAGACGGTGTTAATAAAATATCCCTCCGACCCCGACGGAAGGTGTGAGAAATAGGGACGCACGAGGGCAGGAAAGGAAGGGCAGGAAAAGAGAAAAGTGGTGGGACTGAGGGATTGGAAAGGGTTGTAAGATACTATAGCTGGATAACGCAACTTTTTATTTTTCTTGAGTAAGTATATTTTTAAACTTGTATAGGGATAATTTAAAATGATATTATATATAGAGTGACTAGATTCACTTTGGTGTGAAGAAAATGGGTTGGAAATATTAACAATTTGATGTTTGATCGTTCATTCGTTTTAAGATTCTGTTTATTTAATATGTAATGTAAATTTGTTGGTGGTAATAAATACGATGATGGATTCGAATCTACTTTGATTAACGAAACCAGAAAAAAAGAAAGTGGAGGAATACAACAAAGAGATTGAAAAAGAAGAAAATAATAATAATTTCCAACCGATTTATCGCTAATAAAAAAAACTTTCCTCTCCTATTTTACATATCTGCGTGTATAAAACTACTCGATTATCTGCATCTATTTAATCTCACGGAAAGGGGTTGAAACAATAGCAAGAGGGAATCGTGCGGGTATTTTTTCGTTCAATTTAACCGCAATGAACCTGCCACGATGTATTAACAACGACGTTAATTGAGATAAGCGAGATGGAGCCGCGGTCACGCCATCGTAAAGGGTGACAAAAATTTCATTCTCAACCCTTTTTTCGCGCGATGAATCGAGCGCGAAATGAATCGCCAATTTCCACCACGGTTTCTCTCGAGCGATTTCCTTCCTTATTCCTTTGGATAAGCATCGTGGAAAAGATTTAATTCCTGTTCGTGCCCGCTCCGTTTCTTTTCATAACTGTGGCGTTATCGAGTTTTTACTGGGGTGGGGAGGGGGTGTATTAACCCTCGAGGGTTAAGACAAGAGGGAAAGAGAGAACGAGGGAAGAATAAGGCGTAAATCAGGGAAATTGCGATTATTGGAGGATAGTCGTTGGTCGTTTTTTTTTTTTTCTTTTTAATAAATGAATTGCAAGGAGGTTATTACGACACGGATGTTCGAGTCGATATGGAAATTAACGCGAGCACGTTTGAAAATGGAAGATTTAAGAAGGTTTAATGGTCGCTCGAGGCGTAAGAGCGTTCTCAAGTATAACCAATCTGAAATTAAAATTAATCGGTAAATTTTCGAAAGGAATTTTTCGATCTTTGAATCTTTGAAAATATATCGAGAAAATAAAGTGGATGTGAGTAGAAATTGTGTTACTTTAGAATGAATTCAGATTGATAATATTATATTTCTTTTTAAAATTACAACAATTCAAAGTTCGATGATTCTTTCAATTTTAATATTGAATGGATTCGAAAGTTTTATGGTTTTCTTTTTATTTTTTTAAATTTCAAAAAATAAAAAGAAAATCTTTTTGGATGGTCCAGTTTTTGTTCGTGATTCTTCCAGAGATTTTTCGAGATTTTTGTAGGGTAAAAAGTTTCGAGGTTCGTTAAGTTTTTATCGCATTTAAAACGTCCTGTATTTTTAAAAAATTCGAGAGATATTCGAGAATTATGATACATTCGTCTAAAAGTATCAAGAATTTTGAAAAGTTTAATGGCTTTGTGCAGTTTCGTGGATATGTTGGATATAATAATTCATGCTTTCAAGAGTTTCGAAATAATCCTTTCGAGACTTCTAAGATTGTCAGTGCTTTCAAGGCATAACATGTTTATAACATTCCAAATAGAGAATCCAAGACTTTTGTAGCACTTCGACTTTTTATGAATCGCCATTTTTTATCAAAGTAGAATATCGATATATTTTTTAAACTATTATTATAATAATATGATTCTACCTTATTTTTAATTTATAAAAAATCATTACATCGCTTTTTAAAATTTTAACCAGCTAATTGGATAAGTCAGAAGAATCGAGGAATTAAACGATTCAATAAAACGTTGAAGCAAAACGTTGAAGAAAAAAAAAAAAAAAAAGAAATCCCTTAGGTCGATAACTTAGATGGAAAACCGCTAACTTGAAGTTGGCGATTTCGAAAAAGAGAAGCACGATAATAAAGACAGAACTGAGAAAATTACTAGAAAATGAAAATTGAAAAGTTCACTCTCCTTTGGTGCCACATGTGGACTTGTGAGACTCGCACAACGGCAAAGAGAAGATCTGTAATGGTTGCAAGTTAAAATAAGAAGAAGCTAAAATTGTATAAAGTAAACGGAAAGAGAAAGTTCAGTGAGAAAGAAATGGAGGATATTTTTTTTCTGGAAGCATGTTAGCCATGACACAATGTCAGCTAATTTACGTCATCCAACGACCGTAAATTTTTTGCCATAAAGGAATATTAATAGATTTTCTTGCGTTCTAATTTATTAACTAAGTAAATAATGTATTATACATTAATAAATTCATAAGTGACAAGTTAAAATTTACATACAGTATAAATTTTGCTCGAAATAATTAAAATTCAGAATTTTAGAATTTTATTTATTATTTAATTACCAATCTTGTTAAGTTTACTCGAAGTAATTTGCAAATTGATCGACATAAAATTTCGTTCTAATAACGTTAATTCAACCGTACATCCTTTTTCGAATATTACATAAACAATGTTTACGACTTAAAATCTTATATCGTAACTTATAATAAAGTGAAATTCATATAATCACCCTACTTGTCTTATCACCAATCTTATTAGCAATTCATGTAATAACACGTGACATAAAATTTCACTGATAATATTAATCCAGCTATCGCCCAAGATCCCATAAACTATTCAGCTATCGTACTTAAAAAAAATACTTAATAAAATTTCAAATAATTATAATAATCCAATGTTCCATAAACTAAACTCTTGTTATATTTAAAGGGAAAAAAATATCCCCAATCTCACCTTCGTTATTTCCAATAAATAAATTACATTTTCGATCATCGAGCTTCTCAAAAATAATTATACTACCCAAAATAAACATTAACAATTACCCGATACAATTTAATTGATCCAACCACAATACAATTTAATGACACCGTTTCGTCGCGTCGTTTATTTTTCTCGAATCAATAATCTCGGATAATTCGCTTCGAGCCACGTGTATTATCGATTAGACATCTGAAGGCGAGACACTCACTCGAAAAAACAATAATCGAGAGAGTTACACCGCTCGTGTGCATCACCGAATGCATTAATCTCCGCGAGACCTAATTTCGAGGCCGGCCTTCGAGCCAATTAAACCGCTCGAGAGTTGGCGGAAGCGGAGAACCGAACTATTTAGCATAGGAACCGCACGCTTCTCCCACGGTCCACGGTTGTTCGAGGCAAAGTTTTCGCGGTTGTCACGCCCGTTGTGATTCGCGACAGGCGCCAGCCCTCGCCGCGGGTTGATAAATCACGGACGACATTGGTGGCCCGTGACGCGTGATGAACACGCGTGATGATGAACACGAGCCACCGCCGCTCGAGAGAGAGAGAGACAGAGAGAGAGAGAGAGAGAGAGAGAGAGAGAGAGAGAGAGAGAGAGAGAGGCCCGCGGACAAGTTGAAAGGGTGCGTGCTGTAAAGCGCGCTTTCATGCCTGGAAATCAGGCGTCTAAATCTAAACGGCGCCGCGACACGACGCCTCTCTCGCCTCGCCTCGACTAATTACCGTTAACTCGACCTCGCTTAATTAACGGCAACTTTAATGTCTCGCCACTGAACCTCTCACCCCCCTCCACTCGAAGCCGGAGACGCCGATTCGAAGCGAGAGATGGAAGAAGAGATGGGGGTTGAAAGAGATTTTCTATTCTATTATTTCGCGTTGTACTTTGTGAACGGAGTGTACTCGGGCGGTGATTTTGGTAAAGCGAAATTGGTGACGGTTTCACTTTGCGGATAGGTGTTATAATTAATCGTTTAGAGGTTTAGAGGAGGTTTAATTTGTTTCAAAAGTAAAAAATTGAATTTTCTTGAAAATTTTCGTGTGTTATTATTTCGGGTTTTTTAAATGGTGGATTTTCGTCGATTTTATATGTATAGAATTGATTAGTGATGGATGTCAAAGATATTAAATTTAATATCAATGATTAATAATTTTTGTTTTTTTCAAATATATTGTAATGTTTCGTAACGAGAGGAGATTTTTGGAACGAAATGTGCTATTTCGAACGAGCAACTCGTTGTGAGAGCCCCCTTATCGTCAAACTATCGCCATTCCATTGAGATATTTGTTACGTGAAAGTTGTTGTACGCCGGGAATCGAGAAGAATTATGTAGTACGTGGCGTGCACGCCATACTTGTTACTCGATACAACGTCGTCGATAGACACACTTGGAAACTTTACCCGATTCGTAAGTCGACCGGACTTAATAGCTCCATTACGGTTTCTCACCTCGTGACCCCTATCTCTCTCTTCTTCCTTCCTTTCTTTCTCATTTTCCGTATGAGTTTCATCGAAACGCTTCAATTTTCCTTGTGAGCTTATTATAACACGGCAATCATAACTTTGTCCTTCGAACGAAAAGGGGTCACTCCCCTTCGATTTTAAGGGAAATTCGTTTAAACTTCCGCCCCCGTTGGTTAATTAATGAAAAAGTTGAACCCAAGGTGACCAACCTTTATTCCGCGAGGATGGCATTAAAATTTTGCGACATTAAGCGGATTTTCTTCCGAAACGTTTCCCGCGGGATTGAACTATCAAAATCTTATAACGGGTTAAAGTAGATTTATTAAGTAGATCCCTGTTTAACAGGTATTCGAATATTACTTTCGTAATTATCTAAATTTGCATTTTAAATGTACGAGAATTTCCTTCAAAAGATGGTCCTTTTTTTTTTTTTATTCCTCTTACAATTAACTTTCTAATTCTATTTTAAATTAACAACTCTTTATTCGATAAATTTGAATATCACGCAAGATGTTAATGATAAGATCCCGATAAGATGATATATTTTTGAAACATCTTCACATTCGCAAAGAGAAAATCTTCGAAATTCCTTTCTCTTTCAAAACTCCTCCTTTCTTTTCAAAACTCCTTGGAATCAACATCTCAAATTTTTCTCCCAAAATTCCTCAACATCTTTTCCACTTGTCCGCTTATTATTCAGCAATATTTCGCAATTATATTTTCCTTCCCTTCAAAAAAAAAATCGTCGTTCTCTCAATCTTCATATTTCTCGCGCCCGAATCGAAATGACACGAGTGGTAAACCGACAAAAAACCATTCGTCCAGCGAGCATATTATTTCAAACGGAGAGATTTTCGCTCAGACTCAGAGTTGCTTCAAGCTTGCAAGAAGCGCGCATCGAAAAAAATAAAGAAAAGTAAAAAATAAAAACACGCACACACAGACAGCTGGATTTTCTTTTTTCCATTATCTCTCTCTTTCTCTCTCTCTCTCTCTCTCTCTCTCTCCGCGTGTGTATGCATTTGTCGCAACGCGCGAGGCACGTTCATTAAAAGCGCGTGCATTATTTACGCGAATCCGTTCACCAAGACAGAAAAACGCGGTGGCCTCGCGTGTCACTCGCGCGATGCACGCACGAATCCGCGCGAAACTCCCTCGGGCCTTGACGGCAACAGCTACAATTATGTCGAGAGGGAGAGAAAACGGATCGTTGTTTGTCGAGTCTATTGTACGGGAAAGGAAAAGAAAAGAAAAAAGAGAAAGAGAGAGAAGAATGGAGGAACCGATTTGGGGGTTGATTTTAATATTTAACCGTGAAATGCCAGACAAAAAGGATTTACTAGTTATCCTTGTTGAATATACCAATTTTCTTTTTGCTTTGTCGCAAAATTGTTGCAAGTATTAAAAATTTAATAAGCGATCCTTCTTTCAATGTTGAATTATAGAAAGAATATAATTCTAAAAATAGATATAGGAATACTAAGAATACCGATGAATATTTCGCTGAGAATTCTTTTGGCACGGTGTACATGCGTGGAAAAAAGAAAACTTGAAGGATATTATTCGAATAGAAGAATGGGGTTTCAATTGTTGATTATGATGTTTGCAGTGAAATTATTATCATTTTTTTTTTTTTGTTTAATTAATCGCAATGTCGCAATTACAAGATCCGTTGATTGCACGGAAATAAAAGTAGACAGGATTCGAGACGAGGGGTGAACCCCTTTAATCTTCTTTATGAAGTTCTTGGTCATTTCTGACTCTCGACTTTCTCGTTTTATGCTTCATTAAGGAGGGACGACTCGATGTATAATCAGTCTCATTTTTTCCTAGAGAAATTTTCTTAGCAAAAATTTCTTGGAACACGTTATCGATTGGTAACATGAACGAAATTAAAATTAAATTAAATCAATTCGATCGTAGATCGTTAATTTTACCTAAGAAATTTTTCCTAAAAAAGAAATTATATATATATATATATATAAAGAAAAATCTTCATATACTATACTCATTTTAATGTATCTCGATATTAATACACTTTTCTCGCATCCCCCATGTCATTGCAATTAATTCGAGAAAAAATAAAATACATCTCCTATCGCCTATACCTTTCATAAACTCTCGTTCAATCTCCATTTTTCACTCCAACAAACAAAATCAAACAGAGTCTCTCGCCGAGGAAAAATCCTCTTCAATTTCCGCCATAAACATTCCATACACAACAACGTCCCGACAACGTCCTCTCTCCAAGCCTCCTCCGATCGCTACGCCAATATTACCGTCATAACATCGCAGACAATCGTTCAACTGTCACAATGTCGCGTTATATCTCGTCCATCGAGGATCCTTCTTCAAACACGTCAAAGATTCGCATCAATAATTTATATACACCGCTTTGTTGCACGGACTACACGCAATTTCATTCGAATAACAATCGAATTAGTCGCGTGGGCGGCTTTATCCTATATATATATATATACATACCCACCCATGTATGCAAATGTCTATCGAATCATGACCCCCACGAGGTGCGCCTGTTAGAGTTTCGAGAAGTGATAAAGTGGAGGGTAAAGAGTGGAGATAAGATCGAGAATCGGTCGAGCCCCGAGTACGCAATGCGCGATTGTGCGCGTTTCGTTCAGCCGAGGAGGAAGGGGAGGGGGCGTTAAGCATCGATCGAGCCGCGATTTTTCCCCGCGTGTACCGGCCGGCCAGAGATTTACGAGGTGAACGAGATTTTTTACGCGGGCCTGGTCGATGAGTGTGCGGGAACCAGTGAACCGGAAGACGCTGGGTCCCGCCTTTCGATCGACCGTTTCCTACCCGACCGATTATTTATTCAGGTTACGCGTTTTGAAAACTTATAATTTTCACAATTGCTTTTTGCCAGGTAAAGTTAGAGATTTATGAACTTTTCTCCATCTTTCGGTATAAAAATATTCCATATTCTTGATCGTTCGATAACTTTTTCTTGATCGTGTAAAAACAATATTTATTCTTTTAAAGGAAAATCCTTCTTCAAAGAAGGGAAAAGAACAGAAAAATTATTTCAAAACTGTTTCACATTGCGGTCCAAAAACAATTCTTCTCTAACCTCGAAATCCCTAACCTCGAAACGTACGTGTTTCACGAATTCTCTAATTAAAATCCAGTGCATATCTCGTAAATGCTTCTCCGCGAAACGCGACACGAAAGAGGGGAAGGGAAGAGAAAAGGAATATAAATCTCGTGTCGTCGCAAAGGCGAGAAACAATTAAGGAAACTTATGGGGCGAAAATAAAGGAACGAAGTCGAGCAATTCATATGTAAGTCAGAGGGCCGTCCACAGGCATTAAAACGATAAACGGGGGATCACGAGGCGGAAAGTCGGTTGTAAATTTATGCCCGTTCTGGTTCGCAGGGCGGCGGGAACGCGGCGAAAACATTCTCTTCGCGGGCAACGTTTAAGCGGCTCGCGTCTCGTCGAGTGAAACCGAAGGGGCGAAGTTTCCTTTCCCCCCTTTTTCCTACGAAACCTCATCGTGAAGCTCAAAGAACAAAAAACGCGATACAATAAACTTATATACACGGATCGTAACCCGTGGCTGCCTCCGATAAGACATCATCATCCGGCCTGGGAACGGACTGGAACGGCCTCTGTCTAGCGAAATCTACCGAGATTTTCTGTATTCCAGATTGTGTGCACGCGCTTCGAGTGTAATTGTAATACAGCACGGTGAGTCGCGAAGCATGAAATATTCTAGATTACGAGGTAGGAAACGTTGGATGCGAGATGAGAAGGAGATGGAAAGGAAAGAGAATATTTGTTGATTCGTTGTCGACAGGTTCGAGTTAAAATTAACCGGAGGATAGGATTTTACGATCGAGATTTTATTTTAATTTGGGATTACGTTGTGTAAAGATTAGATTCGAGCAATATCGGTTGCTTATCGACGAAACCGTCAATAACAATTTTCTTTCCAACCCCAACCGTTTGACAACGATATCACCCACTGTATCCACCCACACAAGCCCCGAAGGAATAAATCCCGTTGCGGGGCAACGGGAACAATGAAACCTCCAATCAACCGAAGACAATGAAACGTGCGATTAGCCACGATTGTCCTGGCCGCGTAAACACGCCAATTATCTTAGAAACCGGCGTGGAAAACGGATCAGAGGTAATAACGAAGAGGATCGAGATCGAATGGCGATCTTCTGCCACTCTTTTTTCGTGTGAGAGAGAGAGAGAGAGAGAGAAAGAGGAACCAGGTCTCGAGACCGGGTTTAATTCAATTAAGTTCGGCAAAACTTAGAAAGAGAGAGAGACGATATCATTTCTCCGATCGTGAAATTGGGAAACGAGCCTTTAAATTAAGATTAAACGGGTATAAAATGGAACAGAAGCAGTACCTCGAAAGTTGATGAAAGTACGAAAATGTTTCTCTCGAATTAACATTGATAGGGATACTTGTACAGAGATCAATTTAATTTGAAGAAAGATTATTACGTGACAATATTTTTCGTATTTCGTTATGCAACAGAAATTTCCAAGATTAATTCTGATAGAAATGCTCTTTAAGATGTTTAATATATGGTACGTTATAATACATTCTCCGGATATATTTTATTGCAAGGAATTGTCTGAGAAAAGCATAAACAAGTCATATCGATATTAATATCGGCTATCAAATATTTCTAACACACGCACGGCGTGAATAAAGCAGAACCATAAGCAGCAAATTTATCTCGATGTTTTGACTACGGACAATATTTATAAACATTCGATACAAAATGTTTATTTCACCCAAGTGCGCATATCTATAATTTCCTATCCTGAAAATTACTCACGTTTACTTTATAACAAAATCTCTCGAGAGAGGCTTCCGCGTCTCATCGTCCTCCCCTCCCGCCTCCCGTGATATTTGGCCAGGACCACGGTGCTCGCTCGTTAGACAGTGGCGGAGCATTTGTCTTTGCTGTAGCAGTTGCGTCGACTAACGAATCACCTGTCGTTGGAACAATGCCGTTTCCCTCGCGCTCGGTGTGCACGCGCGCACTCACGGAACAATTCTCCTCTCGTCGATTCCTCCGCCAGACCGGTTAACTGGCAAACGCACCAACGTGAATAAAACGCGGTGAGATCGATGATAAAAAGCGACGACGACCTGCCTGAGAAAATTCGCAAATTCGAATAAACGGAGCGATTTAAAACTCGCGAAGAATTTCGTTTTGGGTTAAGAATGAATTAGCGTGGAAACGAATTCGAGTGGAATTCTCTATTCACCTATTCCTCCGTCTTCGATCAAGTAATTTCACTTATTAATATTTGTAACAATATTTCTCGCATCGTATCAATTTCACGGGATTTAATAGCCGATTCAAACACGTACAAAGAGGGAGATTGTAACGCGACTCCTCGTACGATTCGCGGTTATACGACTCGCACGAAAACTACGAACGACACGGACAAACGATGCTACCAGTTTCCACTACTGTTATTCCGCGGAAACAGCGCGATCGTGGTAGACGTTTCGTTTAATTAAGTAAAACGAAGGAGCGTGGCATAGCGGTTGACGTAAGCAGCAGACGTCGCCGGACCATTTTTCTCCTCGCGTTTTCCGGCAGACTCCAGCCTCTAGGGATGGGATCGACCGCCATCCCTGTTGGAAAAAGTCTCCCAAAAGTCGATTGTTCTTAATAGAATCTGTAAACGTTAGAGGAGAAACGTGACGTGGGCAATAGAAGAAAGAACAGAAAATATTCGAACGTTTGTATTCGCAATTTTTTGATGAACGAAATATACGTGTCAAAGGAACAATTGTTTAACACAATGAGGGGTATACAGTAGGAGGAAGTCTCAAGATTATGTCAGCAAAATTTGAAAATGATTCACCAATTTATGCACTACTTTCAACATAGTAAGATATTCTCGAAATACGAAGGACTATCGATTACCTTCGAGTTATTTTAAGCAGAAATCTTAGAAATATAGGAATTCGATAATAGAACATTCCAGCGTACAACAGAATACTCAAAACAGGAGAGTAAATCTTGAGACATATCCACGAAACACATATTAATAAATAAAAAGAAAGTTGCGAGAAATAGAAGATAAGATATTCCCCCTCTAACTCTCGATATTCCTACGCAGAAAATTTTCGAGAAAAGAAACGGTGGAGGCCCAGCCATATATTTTTCCCTGCTGTAACATAACGTAAGCGAACAATGTGACGAAGAGAATACACGAGAGAATACATTGAGCAATATATGCGAATCCCACGTCCCAGAGAAGAATCCCAGAAAATTCCGGATTCGAATAAATCTCCCTCCCCTTGCCTTCCCCTCGAAAAAAAAAAAAAAAAAAGATCGAGGATAATAAAATTTCAAACTTTATTGCAAACTATATAACCCTTCCTGTTCTCTTTCTCGAACCAACGCCACTCGCGCCCATCCCTACTCGGAGGGGCAGAGGAAGATTCCTCTCGATCGGCTATTTTCGCTACAGGATAATACATCACACGTGGCCCCCGCCATCATCGTGTTACATCGTAAAACACAGGGCACCGCGATCCCGTCCACCGGCGGATCGTTAATATTTGATTTTACTGGGTTGACCGGGTACAAGCGTGCGGACTGACTACGGGGGGGAAAGAGTGGCGGCTCGTCTGGAGGCGAGCCAGCTCGATAAATTCCGTGTGTTTCTCGGGGACGGTGTACAACGTATCCGGCCGCGTCTTCGTCCTCAAGATGGGTGACAGGTGAAAGGGATCCGCAAACGTTACCCCAGGCCAATAAAATCTGAATGTTATGATGAGCGGGAGGGGAGGGGGGGCGATTTTCCTAGCCTATCGAGAGAAATAGGCTGCTTTGTGAAACTCTCGCTTCCTGTGTATAGGCGGAGGAGGATGATTGTGGGTGTGATAGATCGAGTTGGTGGTTGGGAAGGGGGAGCGGAGGATTGTGGTGGTTGATCCAAGAATGGTGAATGGAGGATCACGGTCCGTGGAAGACGACTAGTTGTCTGGGATGATGAAGCGGGTATGGCGGGTGTGTATATCCTCGAATTGGTTAAGGTTTCGTGTACGGGTATTTTGTGAGAAAGGTTTCGAGTTCGAAGTATTGTAATAGAATTGCATTCGAGTACTTTGTACTTTAATTCTGAATAAGGCGAAGAAATGAAAATGTTTTTCAAATTCGAGGTGTAAGAAATTCGAATATAATAAGCGACGTGGTCAAAGAAGTATATTTTGTTAAAATGTTTGCGTGGATCAAAAAGAGATCAGGAAATTAGCTAACGATATCTCGTTAATTTTATTTAAAACACGTTTGGCTTAGAATTTAAATATTCAATGATGGAATATTTTCTTATTCGTTACTTTCGCATGATTCCCAAAAAATTTTCCATTTACAATAATAAAAAATAATTATTTCAACATCGTTCCAGTTATTTTAAGCAATTATAGTTCTTTATATATTTTTTTACAATACAAAAGGGTACATGTTATGATTCATATTGATCTGTTGTAATGAATCAAAACGTTCATTCGACGAACGTTTAGTTCTCTAATCGTACGATTAATCTCAATGCGACTGGTCACACGACTATTCAAATCGAATGAGCTTAGATCTCCGAGTGGCCGATAACGCAATTATTCAGATCCAAGAAGAAATCGGATAATTATTCAAAGCTGGAGTCAGGGTTTGCCACATTGGCGGCCCGAGATCGCCAGAAACGAATAATTATATAATTATTTGCAAATACGATCGATCGATTTAATCATTTCAATCTCAATTGAACAACTGTCAATTGAATTGCTTAGATTATCTATGTAGCTGTGATTCGATGCAGCTGTAGTATCCTCGATCGATCTTTGCTGCAAATATTTGTATCGAGAACAAATCCATTTCGCAATCGTCCAATTAATCATTCGACACATTGTGATAAGAGTGATGGAACGGAAGTGTTAGAGTGTTGGAGAGTTATTGTGATAATCGTTCTAGGACGATAAATCAATTTTATTGATTAAATTATAGTTGATTGTTATGAGCAGCATCTTGAAAATATTGAAGGATTTGTTGAACAATCTTGATCTTGAGAATTCTATAGATTCTATATTTTTAAAATCAATCCACAAGATTGATAATATTTTAGAAAAACGAATGCTTAATTTTTAGAATTAGATATTCACGATAATAACAAATTCTATTGAAAAATGATCAAATTATATTCACGAGAAAACATGCGCCTCAACAATACACACAATTTAAAATAAAAACTTTGACACGAATCTCGCAAACAGTATAATAAAATTTCATACTTTCGATCGTCACGTTAAAAAATTATCCACCCCCTAGCTTAATTTAACATTTGCGGAACAACCTAACCGAAAACCTAACCGTGCAAAAGACAAATATTTTGTTTATCGTAAAAAAACAGAGAGAAGGAAAAAGAAGAAAAAAAAAAAAACACTCGACTACCGCTCATGACTTCCATGGATGGAGGGTGGAAACGGAAGTACACTAGCGAGGCACTAATAATTCATGCGTGAAAAATGTTGTCCGATCCAGATCCAAAAAAAAAAAAAAAAAAATAAAAAATAAAAAAAAATAAAACAATCGTTCGATTCGATTTATCACCAAAGCGACCACCAGTCTCTTTTTTTTTTCCAGTCGCCTCGTGTATAAATTTGTCTCCATTTGCAATGGAACGCGAGACTCGGCTCGCGCGCGTATACGCGGCGGAAAATGGACGACGCGCCTCGCATTCTTTTCGTTCCTCCTGTCACGATTATTCGTGAGTGGCAAGCTGAGCGGGGGAACCCGTCGATACGTCAAATCGACTTCGAAGCCAGCCCTTTTCCTCGAGCGCGCCCTTCGCGAGCAACCCCCCTCGACGCCTAAACTCGATCAAGAGATTCCATTTGCATTTCGCCGCGCGTACGGTGTTTCGCACCGCGTGGCAAATGGAGGCGAGAAGAAGATCGAACCACGGCCGAGGGGAAAGTTTCGTTCCTCTTCGTGTCGAAGAAAGGCTCCTTATCGGGCTTATATTTGTTCGAGAGCGTTTGAGATGCATCGACCATTCGATGATGCGAGAGAAAGAAAGAAGAAAGGGATTTTGTAATGCGATTGTTTTCAATTTTTTTTTTGAAAAATAAGAAAATTAATAAGATAAGATAAGAATGTTAATGAGTATATTCGTCAGAATTGTTTCATACAAGAGAGAAAGATCAGTTTTCCAAATTTATCTTGTTACGTAGCATATCTTTGTAATTCATGAATAGTATCCCTTTATTCATGAATTGGATAATAGTATTCCTATTCTTCCCCGTATTAATTCTTATCCACTTTTGAGATATACTGTTACTAAAGCCAAATTTAAATGTAAAAAAAAATTACTTATACATAGTATACAATTCTCACGAATATTCGAATTATTCACTTTCAAGTTCCAAGCAAGATCGAGCCGAATATTCCCAGTATGCACGAAAGTATGGATCGGAAATGCGGGAAAAAGTGGCACATCCGGTGCGTTCCGCTCATCGCCAGCTGAGAGGAGTCTCAGGAGTAGCGGTTGTCTGCAAACTTTGATTACATCTGCCAACGTTGGTCCGTTTCTAAACCGTGACGACGCAAATATATATATATATATATAGACGCGTGCCGACACCTTATTCCTGGACGACGCCGTCGAGTCGTTCAACCCCAACCTCTCTACTATCCCTCTCCTCCTCATTCCTTCTGGACTTCCTTCCAACGGAGACTGTCCCGGCAGATTTACCAGCCACCGGTGTTCCGCCCGATGGAAACCCCATGGAAACGTATTTAAGCGGATGTCCCGACGACGCGAAAAGTAATTTCGTTAGCCAAGAGGGGTGGGGGAGGGCACGTGAGCCGCCTGTCAAAAGTGCGCCTCGTGAACGATGAAAATGCGCCTCCGGGACACGATTGGATTTCCGGCGGACGTCATTGTACCCGGCGAATTGAATCAACTACCTAGGCGAAGGTGTAGCCCACCGAATCGCAGACTCGCGGCCTATAACCGACCCCCTCCCCTCCCCTCCCCTCTCCTTTCTTCGAAGGCAATTTGCTCCCGTTATTTCGTTCTTCCACTTTTTTATTTTTTTATTTTTTTTCGCGCGAGTCTTCTCCTCGATGCTCAGCTAATTTTTCTTTTTCGAGTTATTCTTCGTTGCACCAACCATGTTGCGATCCATTCGTGTAGTGATATTCGATATTTTTTTATTGATTTTGAAATTGAGAGATTTTGGTCAATATTTTTTTTTTTTTTTTTTAATAACCAGATCGTCGAATCAGATATCAGAATTCTCTCGCGTATTTTAACAAAGATTCTGCCATTCTTTCTTTTTTTTCTCGTCTCCTCGAGAATCCCATTCAATCCTGGTTCCCTTGTATATATATATATATAAAACAGGCGAGCCGATAAAGCAAGAGTGAACAAGCAGAGTTCGCAAGTGGCAGTTCCTCGAGCTTCAATTAGCGTCTCACCTTAACTTCTTCGTTAACTTCGACCGGCGAGCAATCGAGCCGCCCGACCCGGAAATTAATTATACCGCGATAAAGCGGCGGGAGGTCCCCCTCTGTATCGAGGGAGAATCGCTGGAAGCCATTCCAGGGCCGGTCTCTCTCCCGATCCGATTTAATAACCGAAGGAATCTCGACCGCGATAACGCGGCCGATCGCCATTATCGCCCTCGGCCAAGATGGCCGCGTTGCTTTTAATTGAACGAGACGGACGGGGACCACCGATGGACCATCGGTGCTCGCGTTCCAGGAAGCACAAATCTGTCGAGAGAGGAACGGAACGGGTGTCTCTCCGATGGTGCGGTGCTAGAGAGTAGGAATATAATGTTGGAATATAATACTCGTTGATGCCAGTGTTTCTCAACCTAACCTGAATCGAAATAATAAGTGGCGTTTTTTCAGATGATGATGGCGAGGACTGTACGTTTTAAAATGTAATTTTTAGGTCTATGTAATGATGTAAAATGAATTACAGAAAATGAAACGTATACAAATTTGGAAAATTGAAAAATGTTGCTGAAGATCAAAGACTATTGATTTTATTCTAAATTTCTTTCGTGTCAAGCAGTTAATTGTCATACTTGTAATAAAATATATCACTTTAAATGTATCAATGGATTTCGCGGTTGGTTGTTCATCAAGATTTTCACTTTTAAATTTAAAACGTCGTTGAGAGAAGAAAAAAAATTTGATTTTGAATTATTTTATATTTTGTATTTCGATGAAATATGGTGGAGGCAATGCGATGGATTCTTAGGAACGATTTCGAGTTTGGGATATTGGGATATTCTTTAACCAGCGAAGAAATAAGGAAAAGTCGATTGTTATTGCATCGTAAATGACGCATTATTGCATCCTCTCGTTCATGGAAGTCAAGTATCAAGTTGAAGTAGCGGTATGAGTTCCGAGAAAGTGTTGGAGAGTATCCTTGGCACGTTTGCCGAGATAGGAAAGCACGTTTTCGATAATCGATATGTCGAGATGTTTTAACCACGATAGAACGAAAGAGTTGCGAAATTATTGAAAGATACTCGTTTTTAATTCACGGGAAATCGTTGGACGTTAAAAGATTGAGAGATTCATTAATTGTTAAAAATTTACCTAAGAATCTTTTGCGACCCTTTTACGTTTCTTTGCAATTAATTGAATGATATTATATAATAAACATTTCGAATACAAGAATGTAGAAATATAAAATATTACTTGTTACAATAACTGCTCTTTTTAAATTTTTATTTCTTTGAAATTTCTCGTTAGTAAAACTTCATTTGAAATACTAGATATAGATGTCAATGAAGTTACGAAGATAGAAGAATATTAAACGTGAAAAATGAAAGATATACGGACAGATAGTAATTTCTCAGTTTTACAGACTCTCATAAAACTTGTTTCACCTTTGCCCAAGACATCGACATGGTGTTATTAAAAACCAGGGAGAAAACTAAAGGGAGCTTTCAATGACATTAAAGAACGCGAGAGAAAGAGATGAAAGGAGGAAGAAAGGAAGGGTGGAGGAGGAACAGAATAGGAGCAAGCGAAAAAGACGAATATAGGCTTGCATAAAGTATGCAAAGCTTGAACTCGTCTCTATTACATCTCCCATAACAAAATTAAAAAAGTTTCCACAGTATATTAAAGAGAAATATGCGGAGCACGATGTTATTAGGGATTCAATAAACGGATATAAACAGTGTGTTATATAATAATATTCACGTGAAACACTTTTGGGGAATCATTGTTGGCGAAAAGTAAAAACAAAAGTTGATAAAATATCGTTCGAGAGACTTGTTTCTTCAAATTATAAGCAATTTAAATTTACGTTAAATTTTCTTGTAATTGCGTGTTGAAAAAATTATAACGGTCTATTTAACAAAGATTTTATTTAAATTTTAAGAAAGTTTTAAGAAACGCTCGTTAAGCATTCCCTTTTATTTCCAAGTTAAAGTAAGTTGCTTTTGGTATTCAATTAACAGCCGTTTAAGAAGTAGGGAGGAGAGTTTAATAAGTGGGTAAAACTTCAAAATCATTAGGTATTCTCTCAGAATAAACTTTAAGCGAAGAATTATTAGGAAAATATCGTATGAAATCCGAATCCTTCTTTAATAATGTTAAAATACTTCCAAAATCTTTTGTTCAAAAACTATCGATATTATAAAATATTATAAAATTTAAATTTAATAATTCTATAAAATGAAATGATTTTGGGATATAAAAATTCGATTCGAATAAAACTCTATCACAATAAAAATCTATTCTTCTATAAAAATATATAATTTATTTTTCGAAACATACGGCAAAGATTCTTCAAAATTCACTCCAATATTTTCTCCAATAAAAGACATCCGTTAAAAAAATCTCTCTATACTTTCAGAGTCATAACTCTACGATTCGTTAATATTATTAATCTCCAATACCACCAACGATTTAAATTTAAACTCTTCGCCAAATATTTTTCCATCTAGTTTATTTAAAAAACTCTAAAAAAAAAAAAACAAGAAAAAAAACGAACAATAAAGTACATGTATGTTTCCACTCATTCGACAAAACGCCATCTATGCAAATTAAAAATTCATCGCAGCCCCATTCGTCTATTAATTCCAACCAGTTTCAAGGTCCGTTCTCCTTTCCAGTTACTTCTAAAATTTATAAACCCATCGAAAAAACAAAATTTCAAACTTTCGTCGAAAACGTTTTCCAGCGACAGTGGAGAGAAATAAAAAAAAAAAAAAAAAAAAAAAAGAAAAAGGAACAAAAAAAGCAAAATTCGGTACACCCAGCGAGGAATTTTGCCCGATGCAAACGATTCCACCCGTTTGGAAATTGAAAAGCGGTGGAAACACGGAAAGTTTGCGTTGCCCTTTTCGGGAGCCGATTTTAAACGGCATCGGGCCTCTCTTCACGAGCGAAAAGTCACACGTGGCGTAGGCGGACGTTGAAAACAAGTGTTGATCGATGTCACGTACCGATGCCCCCGCTTCGACAGATTTTTTCGCGCTTCTGTTTACCCATCGTCAACACGCTTTTTTCATTTAACGATTATCAAGAGGATTGCCTATCTCTGTGAACCGCTCTCCATCCACGAAATGCTCCGGGGCTGCATTTTAAATAACTCTCTGTTCTCTGCACGATGTCCAATACTTTTTTTTTTATTTCCACTTCTTTTTTTTTCTTTCTTTCTTTTTTTTTTTTTTTTTTTTTTTTTTTTTTTTGCTTTTTGAAACTCTCTCGTCAAACTGTTCCCTGGTCATTGTCCGACGAGATGTCACGATTACGAACAACGATACACGAAACTATCCTATTCGAAAGATAATTTCGTTTGAAATATGATTTCAATTTCGATTTGCTTTATAACTCGTTAATTAATCGAGTTTATTGGTTGCCTTGATTTATTCATTTATTTTTAATTTTATACATAATCTCCAATACGATGATTTTTCTTCTGTGTTAATTGTGAATTTATATTAATCGTTAATTAATAATTTTTATTAATTACTTACTTTTTCATTGTTCTTTCACTTTGTTCTTAATTTATTTTTTTTTTATATAACGAATAATCTAATCATCGATAAAGCTGTAAAAGCTTGTTTCCCTTGTAACCCAAATACCCAATAGCTTACAAGTTTATCGATTCCATCCGAATCGTGATTGAACAAACACGTGGAACGATCTCAGTAATAAATCGGATGTACGAGTGATGCAAATCCAAAAATACAACCAGATTTGTCCAGATTTATCATCGATCGCAAACAATCCTGAAGCCTTCTGGTTTCAAAACAATAAATTATCACCTTCCCTCTACATATATATATATAAAGAGAGAGAGAGAAAGAGAAATAACATTTTCACCCTGGAATATCCCGACTAACTATTGAAATCTCGGCTCAAAGTGGAATAACAACGTATTGTAATCCATGCATTTTACGCATGCATTCTCTCACTCGTGCATTGTCCATTCATCCATTCGCTCATTCATTATTATACTTCTTAATTATTCCACGACGAATTGCGTGAAAATTATTTATAAATGCAACGCGAATAACAAACGTAACGATGGACAGATTAAAAATACAAATTATTATCGAGGGAAGAAAACGGTGGAAAAGAGGGAACGATAAAAAAAAAAAAAAATTCATAAATCATCTCCGATGAAAAATATTATAATAGAAACACGATCGATACGATAATGTACAAAGAATCGAGCGAATTTTAATTAAATTCCGTGGCGGAATTTTGAGGATAAGGAGAAAGAAAATTCCAAAGGGGTAAAAAGATTCGTTCCATCGCGCGGATTATCCATTCCTTCGAATGATTGATAATCGAGACGGAAATATATCAAACGATTCTCCGCCTCCTTTCCTTCCTCGTTCACAACCTCGCCAATTATTCCCGGTAGCAGCGTGACGACAACGACAACGACGACGACTACGACGACGACAATATCCAACCTGGTGAGAATAAAAAAAAAAAAGAAAAAACAAAACGAGGAGGGAAAGCAACCGGTTGGACCCGGCAAGAAAGAAAAAATAAAAAAATAAAAAAAAAAAAAGAAGAAGGTTGGCCGCCACGGTGAAATTAAAATCTCACGCAAGGCTTAAAAGAGCCGCTGGAAAAACGGCTCTCCTCCTTCGGTCTCGTTTCGTCGTTGAACCGGCGTGTCTGGGACGCGAAACGAGGAAATAATTTGCGTTTCCACCGTGCACCGTCGTTGTCGTCGACGTTTTCGACGGGAAGACCGGAGGAGAAGAATCGGTGAGAAAGGAAAGGGGGGAGAACGAGAGAGAGAGAGAGAGAGAGAGAGAGAGAGAGAGAGAGAGAGAGAGAGAGAGAATAAAGGAGGAGCAGAAGAAGAAATAGGAAAAGGCAACGATGGAGACTGTACGAAGAGAATTCCTGTCGAGTAGGCCTGACTCGTTATTCGTTCCTACGTTCTGCCGGTTTTTTGTCAAGTAAAAAAGTTCCACCGGGAAAAGGAACCAATTTAATAAGGCCTTAATAACTTGCCGGGATCGGGGAGGCAGACGGCTGTGTTTGACGGCTCCCGTCCCTAGAAAAGCGAATTCACGCTTTCGAGTTACCATTTCGTTGGAATAATGATATTTCGTTTCGGCTAGATATCGGGCGAGCTTTAGATCATATAGCTTTTTAGCTATTGGAATTTTCTTAAATTTTGTCGATTGTATTATCGAGCAAAGAAGGGAAAAAAGTTACTACGAAACAATTTTATATAAAATTCAATACAACAATAGAGATGTTAAATAATTATTGTATAAATAGTGAGAGGAAATTCGTATAAATTCGAGTTTCCTAAGTCATCCTATTTCATTAACAACGTTCGATTTTGGATCAGTCTGGGTCAAGGAAGAATGGAAGAAAATCTGGATTCATAGATGATCTCGATTTCCACGTTTACCAACAGATCCAGATGGAGGGTCGCTTTGATCCGGCGCATAAACGCGACACAACGTTTCAAAAAACGTTGCGAAGGGGGGAGGGTGGGTTCCGCGATAAAATTTCTACGTAAGTTGCTCTTTGTACCGGCGCCCCCTCCTCCTTCCATACGCAAATATTTGCCCAACGACGGAAAACAGAAATACTTATTCGCGGCAAATAAATACGACGAGCGAACAGAGAAATGGTGGAGTGGGTCGGTTACCTCGGCACAAAGTACGGCCTCGGCGAAAGTTGAAATGGAATTAGTTAAGCGCCACTGTCAACGGTGTTTCTCCTCTCTTGTACTCTTCCAAACAGAAAGAAAGAAAGAAAGAAAGAAATAAAGAAAGAGAAAAATTAAGAAGATAGAAAAACTAACGACAAACGGCGGTGTATACACCGTACAACAGTGACAGGGAAATTTTTATGAGATTTTTTTCCTTTTCTTTCTTTTTTTTTTTTTTTTTTTTTCGTAAAGGAGGGAAAATTAAACATTTTTGCCCGGACGAGTTATTGACTCGTTCCACTCTGCCACCGCGTTGAAATTAATTCGTTCGCTCTTTGTTTCAGGGATCTCCAAGGGAACAATATCTCGGTGATATTCAAGACCGACTTCGAGGACATGGCTACGCTTCACGTTCTGTGAGTAACCGTTTGTCAAATAACGAACCGAGTTGGACGAAAGGGGATAGCTTTAGTCGCGTGTCGCAAATAGAATTGAATGTCGGTGCCCGCTCGCGAGTCTGAAACCCGTTCGAGCGGGTTCTTAACGAAAAGTTCGCGAAATTCTAGTAAATTTGTCCGGAAACGAGACGCGGACGCCATTGTTGACGACTCGCGGAAAGACGAACTTGCGCTCGACGAATTTCTCTCTCTTTGCGTGTCTGTATGTGCGTGTGTATGTGTGTATGTGTATCTGTGCGCGCGTGTGTGTATGTGCAAAACTCACCTCTCTTGCATGAAGATCGTACTCTTTCGTGGACTGTTTTCAGCTTCGTGACTTCGCCTCCGAAAGACGTAAAGTTTCTTCTTCTTCTTCCGCGTTTCGAGAAGGGAGAAATGAGATTTGGCGCGAGGACGAGGAGGGAACAAAAGTAATTAAGATTAACTGGGTCGAAGTGTGTTTCGTTCGCGCGTTTCGGTTAGAATGGAAGAATTATTTAACAGTATAAACTACGGTATCGGTATATATACGATTTAATCGATTTGATTTAACGATTTTAATTTTAATGGTCGAAGCGATAGAAAGTAAGAGAAAATGTGAATTTTGTTAGTTTTATCTTCAAGTATGTGTGTTCTGTGTGTATTTTCCAGTTGGCTATCGAATAATCAAATTCACACCATTGAAAGAGGTGCCTTCCAGGATCTAGTTGGTGTCGAGAAGCTGCGCCTTAACAATAATCAAATACGTCACCTACCCGATCTTCTCTTTAGCAACATGATGAATTTAAAGCGTCTGTGAGTATTAAAATTATTTTATATATGTTTTGCATGGAATATTGTTATTTAGAGAAACGAAATGGATAAAATAATTATAATTATTTGTCGAAATATTTGTCGAAAGTACATGGCGTTTATTCGTGGAAATATTATAATTTATAAAGTGAGATAATATCCGAAGGAAAAAGAAAAACTTTAATCCTTAAAATTTTTTCCAATATAAGTGTCGAAGAACTGATTTGCGGCGCACGAGATTAAATTACAAACTTTCGACCAAGAATTAAAAAAAAAAGCCCTTCCTATCTCGCGTTGAACGTAAAAGTTTTAACAAAAAAAGTGAATGTCTCGAATTGAAAAATTATACTTCTCGATATAGCTTCGGAAAACGATAGGTTTTTAATTCAAAGTTCGATTCAAAGGAATTTAAAATCTGATATGTAAATCTTTATGAATCGAATTTTCGTTTGAAAAATCGTCGAACAATTTTTCTTCCACTAAAATAAAATTCGCGAAATCCATCTCCACATTTATTTCATTTACCTCTCTCCCCAATAATTTTCAACGAACTGTCGATCAGAATTCAATCGCAAAAAAAAAAAAAAAAAATCATCAAAAATAAATATTTCAGAAGTTTCATCCGAGAAAGAATAAAATAAAATTTTCCATTTGAACTATACGACCCACCCAGATAAAACTCGGGTTTTAATTATAAAATCTCGAGAATAAAAGTATTGCTCAATGATATATAAACTGGAACAAACAATGGATCCTTTAATTAGAAGAGAGCAAATAAACTTGGTTTGAAAAAAAGAAAAACAAAAAAAAAAAGAAAGAAAAGACTCGGATAAAAACAGCTTCTCCCCACCGATTTTTCTCCCCATTCGATCGGTGCCTTCGTTCCTTGAACAGCGAAAAGTCAGATATCACAGTTTTCATATCAATACGACAAAATCGTATCACGACTCGCGCATTTTACAATTCGTTGACAGATATGTTCCACGGTGACGAATTTATTTAATAAATTTGATCAAAAGATATGCAGAAATGGGAAAATGTATCCGTGCACGGAGATTTATTTCACGTCATTGCCGCGAACAACACCGGAGGTTATCGCATAAACTTTTCAAATGATGGCCTACATTTCACATTTTTCCACATATACAAAATGTTCGAGGTGAGACAAGCAGGTAATTCTATACGTGTAAAAATGAAACGGGAGAGTAATACTTTTTTCATCGAATTCTTCTTTTTCAAGAAAAAATGAGTTTAAAAATTTAATTCAAATATATATGAATTCAATTTTCAATTGGATACAATAGTTGATCGACAAAATATAGAAATAAATATGAAATTTAAAATTAAAATTGAAGATTCATTCAATGTACTCGTTACTTTTTAACTATACAAATACAAAACGCATATTTTTCTTATTTTCTAATATATAGTATTAAATTTTAATATTCGTATAAAAGTAAAACGAAATATTTAATTAGTATGTAATATTATAATAAATAAACGGTGTGTAAAAAAGCGAGGATTAAACAACAAAATTTTATTTTAATTCATTCATATTCATTTGAAGATTCAATTAAATTTTCTTATAACTGAAAATCTCAGTTTTCAAACTCGATTTAAAAAACAAAATTTTAAACAAAAAAATGTTGATTCCATTTTTTTCCTCCTCTACCTATTTACACCAGTTATTATTGAACACCCTATATATATACATATACAGGCGGAAGTATTGTGCGAATTCGGTTTGCGAAACCCTCCACGCAAGTTTCCTCTCCCTCTCAACAACCCCCATATCGAACACGCATGACTTTTCCGTTCTGGATTTAAATCTATTTTTTCCCCTTCCTTTGTTTTAATTTTTTTTTTTTTAAGGGCGATCGTTCCGTTTCCGCTTCCTCTACTTTAAAAAACAAGAATAGCAAAAGGGGTGGAAAGGGGATGGAAGAGGAAAAAGCGAACGGAAGTTACATCCATCGAGCACTGGCAGCGTCCCATTTTTGGGGGAAATTCGACTTCTCGAATTCTTTTTTGCATTCCCAGAAACGATGTTACGAATGGTGTCTCTATTGTACGCGGAAAATGGAACAGATTTTTCCTCCAGAAGTAGTTAATACCGGTTATGTTTCGTTCGTGAAATTCTTTTTTTTTTAAAAATACTTGGAATATTTTAAAATTCATTTTTTTTTATAATGTGTATCCTATATAAATTTATAAATTCTTTTCGATTAAAATCGTGCTTTGAGAATTAAAAAATTGAGAATAATAACGAGTTGAAAATGGGATATTATTATTAATATATATTAGAATTTTTGTTCGTCGTTTCAGTTAATTAAGCGTATTAATTAATCATATGGAATATTTCTAAGACACGATATAAATTATATCATTTCGAAACGATATAAAGAATTGATGTACGAAAATATCAAATGAATCTTATTCGTAAACCGGTCTGTAGCTGCGAATATTTTAATATTAATGCAATGCCATTAAGCCTGTGCTTTTCATTCTTTTTCTATGTCTCGTACCGATACATATTCATTTCATTCATTCAATCAGTATCTTCATTAATACACATATATTTGTATCATTTAAAACATATTCATGAGAAGATGATACGATCTCTTGAAAGTACAGGATGTTTCAACAATCGTGATTTCTCCTCGCAGAAATTGACACGCGAAGAGTATATTCGAAGCGTTCATATTACGCTCGTCGAAACGAAACAATGAATACATTAACACGTAAATAATAATACAAAAAAAAAACTACCAAAGTAATAGGTGCCACTAAAAACACGACAAAATTGATCAAAATAATTTACTAATCCCGTATTCTTATCTAAAATCAACATCCACAACTCGTTCCAAAGATTCATGCATCACAAACACGATTCCCGATCAAAGGAGCAGTCAGCCGCTAGCTAGCTAAGAAGATCGAGCACCGGGTTAAAGGAATGCGATCCAAAGATTAACACGAAGGTCCACTTTCCCCTCCCTCCCTCCCCCCTGCATACTTCCCGAGCCTGAATCTTAATCACCTCGTCTCTCTCAAGTCCAGCACCTGGTCTAAGAAGAGAACGAAGGAAAAAAAAAAAAAAAAAAAAAAAAAAAGAAGAAGAAGAAGTCATCGAACCGAATTATCACGATCGAAACGTGGACATGGCTTCCGTGTCGATGAAGTTACGGCTACCGTGTCGATCTCCTCGATAAGTCGTAAAAATCGTCTCACTCGGTAAAATTCTTCTTCTTCTTCTTCTTCTTTTCTTCCTCTTTTTTCTCGTCCTGTGGCGGAGGAACGAGAGGAGGGAAGGGGAAGAAAACAAGAGAAACAAAGGATGAAGGGAGGGGGATGGGTGAAGAATGGGCCATCTATCATAGCGCGAAGTGGGCAGACGAGAAGTCAGAAAGTTACACGAGGCCTTCCACTCGTGCCCTCGGACACGAGGGTAACCTACAGCCTCTGATGATAAGGCCGGGATCAGGCAGCTTACAAAAGAACGTATTATGTTGCGAGCGGTACGGAGAGATTCTCACGGGCATCCGGACGCTTGATAATCCTTCATCCGCACCGTGGATAAGTCGATGCCCCCGCAAGGAAACCGGAGAAGGTTAATACGTTGATTGGGAGGGATGTTGCTTGGGGGATATACGACGTTTTAGGATGTTGTTCGTGCTGTGGTTTATTAAGGTTACGCGTTACCATTTGCGCGAAACGTTGGACGAATTGGACGAATTGGATCGTTTCATTTGGGGAAAGGGTATACGGTGTACATTTAATTTTCGCGTTGCGAAATGCTATTATGATTTATTGTGTTGTAATTGGAAAAAAAAAAGGATTGGTTCATTTATTAAATTTGTAAAATCCTCTTTTTACAAGTGTGATATTATTTCCATATTTTCGATAAATTGAATAATTGTCATATGGTTAAAAATTTTGTTTTGTTTATAAAAATTTTAAATTTTTGATACAACGATAATTTAAATTTTCCACGGTTTTAATATTGGTTCCAATTAAAAAGGTATTGGCGTTGTAATCAAATTACAGAATGTAATTTTATTTATTGAAATTGTCCCTTTTGTACGCACGTTATGTCATGCTTTTTATTACTTTTAAAATGTCGTTTTACATTTATATTAAATATAGAACATTTTGAAATGTTAATTATTCTCCTTTGTGATATAAATACGCAAGAGAATTAATCTATGAATCTGAAAATCTGATGGCATGATAAATAATCTCGTCCAGAAACGGGACTTTGGAAAAAGAGAACGACGTTCAAGTAATTATTCCAATATGAAAATTAACGTAGATAAAATGGGGAAACGTTTTGGCAACGGTGAAAATATTTGCTTCAAAGGAAAATATTTAACCAGAGGGGATACGTTATACAGTGACGCAATATAATGATACGCAAATTAGTTGTCCTGCGTATAAGCTTATTAAGCTTAAGTTTATCGAGTTATTTAAAGAAATATGAATTGATTTTTCTCTTGAAAATAAACATAACAAGATATATTTCACAAGAAATATTGATTTTTCTTTGAAATTTGATCTAAAGTATGGTTCATTAAAAATTCGAATAACATCGAACATTTGATATAACGTATGAAACGTTCACTAAACGTATAACTAATATTCACTTTAATATCTTCATCAACATTCACATAGCCGGTTACATTATTAACACTGGCAATTTCATCCAACACGAAACTACTGTAATTAATTCATTTTATACGTACATTCTTCGCGACGCGAAATTATAAATACGTGAGGATGAATCGATGATTAGAGGGAGTATGTTTATAAAATTTTTTAACTATTGTAAATTTCAACTTATTTTCTTTTTTTAACTAAAATAGAATAACAATTCGATCAATACATCTATAATAAAAATACTTCAATAACATAATATACTTTAAATATTCAAAAAAAGGAAAAAATAATACAAGTTAATACAACTCACTAAACAAATCTCGTTCCTTTCCAAAATATTTTCCGTTATCGAATAATTACCGTCAAAACAAAGATAAAAATGTATTTTTAAATCAATATTTAAATTAATTTCGTCGCGAGTAACAACATGAAATACGAAATCTAACGATATAGTAGTCGTAATTCACAATCTCGGCAAAGAAATTCATCGAGCAATTACCATTAACTCGATTAATCTTAACCCCTTAATTTTTCTAACCCGATCTAAAAATTGATTAATCGCACCGCATCGTCCCAAGAGGTTTCCTTACAAGCTTTACCAATTAGGGGGCCAATTAGAAATATTAATTAACTCTACACGGAGAGATTCCCCCGATTGCACGCGCGGCCGATACCACCACCGGTTCACCGTTGTGTCTTCTAAGCACCACGGGCGTGCAACAAAACGAGGGAACGAGCGAAACGTGTGATTAACCCATCGCGCGCAACTACAAACGTAGAAAGCTATTCGAGGTGGTAAGAGGATGAAGCTCGGCCCGTAATAAATGGTTTGACACAATGGAAAGGGGCGCGGACACTCGGTTGATTAGTATCGCTAGCATCGTGCAAGGGTATTGCGCACGGTTGAAACGCGATATACCCTCGTGGCCAACACGTATAGAGTAAGTACGAGCTTGTATTTACGAGGCAATAACATTTGTTCGCTGTACACTTAAGCCGATAATAACCGGGACAAACGTTGCCCCAACGAAGCTTTGACAACGCGGTGTTGCGGTGATTTAAGCAATGGAAAACGATTCGGTTTGAAACGTCTCGCCATTCTTAGCCGTGAAAATTTACGGACTTTACTTTCGTCGCGCAAGAGACGAGAGAGTCTTGTGCCCCTCGATTAACGCGTCACGTTATCTCGATTTCGAACGGAGATCTGTTACGGAGGGATTTAATTTTGAATTGGGATTTAATTGGGAATTCCTTGGTTTTGATAAATTTGAAAAGATTTTTTTTTTCAAATATATATTCGAAAGTTATCGTTATACCGGTTACGTATCTTTGAAAGCGTCTAGGTTGAAATAGAGGCTGCTAGGTTTTAAAAAAGGAATTGATTGAAACGATAATTCTGACGCGTTAAAAAATAATAATGCATCGAGTAAGAAACGAAACTGGGGCAACTAGAAGGAAAATTGAATATAATTTTCAGAAATTTTGCATGATACGTAACATCGTTTATCATAGTTAACCCCCAGTTATTACCTACATGCAAATACACCGTAATTTATCATTAACTATGAATACATCTAAATCTCTTGATTATTTTCCGCAAAATTCTCTCGTGAACGTTGAATAATTCACCCCTCGTAATTTATAACGGTAACAATTCCCTCAAAAATAAATCATTCCTCGATTTTCAATGTATATATAAGCACCATGTATAATTACATCCCATGAATATCCCTATAAATTCCTCGCTAATTTCCAAGATAACCGAGATACCGAAAATAATAAACTTTCGAAAATAAACTTTAAATAAGCTAGAAATACTATTTTCCCCGGGCGAAAGTCGAACAATTCCCTTATGATCCCCTGAACGGCCGCCAATCAGTTCTCGTTTCATCCGACTCTTATCGCGGTGGCACAAAGCACGGTAACGGCAGCATTTCGGAATTGTGCACAGAGAGAGAGAGAGAGAGAGAGAGAGAGAGAGAGAGAGAGAGACTTGAGAGAGGCGAGGGAGGTCCACGAGGCCCTTTTGTTAGTAGCGGCGAAGGAACGGCCACGTCGAAATTCGGTAATTGCTTTCTGGATTGGCTCGGCCGCTCTGGGAGTTTAATCTCGGTCCGTTTCTCGGCCACGTGTCTGAAATTATTGAAATTCTACGGAGAATCTACAGGCAAAAACGCGGCAAAAAAGTGTTACGTCGAAGCGGCCCGGATGCCAGTTTGTTCCACAAGGAAGGAAGTAGAAAAATAAGAAGAGAAGTAAATTTAATTATATCGGTTTGCGCCGAACGAACATATATAGAAGAGCGCGGTGTTCGCTACCAAATTGCTTGTTCAAATTAGGAAACTTATCATGATCAAGCTGAAACACCGATTCCAAATGAAACTGGCAGCGCTAAAAGCCGAGACTTTCCTCCTTTTGCTCCCGGCACGTCTGTCTGCTCGAAATTCGGTAATTGCTTTCAGGATTGGCTCTGGTAAGGCGGGAGTCTAAATCTGCCGGTTCTTGCCGTATGTTTCGAGTCCAGAATATCTCGGTTTCTTTTTCTCTTAGCCCCGATTCTCGCTTCTCTTTCTAATCCCTAGGATATTTTTGTACCGCTTAACATTAGTTTTAAATGTTAAACATTCGAGTCCGTTAATTTTAGATATTAAAAATAAAATCTTTATTTTCATTTCTTATTTCATATTTAAAGTTGTAATTCAATGTTGTTACTTTTTTTTTTTTTGTTAGAAAAAACTTTTTTGAGTAAATGAAATAGTTAAAACTTATAGATAAAAATAAGAAAGAAATTTGAAAATCAATTGTCACGTAGTCATCAAAGATTTTTACTTAGTATACAAAGTAAAATTATGTAAAAGACTTCTAACAATAGGGATAATGATTAATACGAAATATAGTATAGTAAAATTAAATTTTACATAAGAAAATCACATCAAATCTAGCATCACAGGTTTAAAAAAAATTCTTTTCGAAATTAAACAAAAAGTAATAAATCAATGGTGAAAATTTATTTTAAAAATCGATTATCTTCAACTTGCATGAGAAATATTGCGATTTATCACGAGGAAAAATACAAATATCCCATTCCTTATTTTTCTTTCGAACGTCTTCGTCTCGTCCACGACGATTCGTCTTACTCTCTCTCTTTCTCCCCGACCATGATCCCTCTAGCGGACATAATTACAGGTTACGAAGCCAATGGATGGTCAACGTTGAACGAAACGGCAAGACCTCTAACCTATCATCGCGAACGTCTGGTTCAACTCGTGCATCGGAGGAGAAAAGTCTCGAACAGGAGGATCTTGCAACGCGAGACGTAACGCAATCTATTTAAATGAACCTCCGGTTTAGCCAGGGATCCATTATCGTGATTGACTCTACCGTTAAGCGCGAGTTCCACTCGAAAAACGTTGCGTTGCCATGCATTATTCATGGTGGCCGCGCACCGAGGAAATTATGACGATAAATATGATGAAGCGTATTTTCTGTTAAGAAAACAGTTTCCGGTTAATTTCACGGGACCTGTCCCGCGGTGAATATCAGGAATGTCGTACAGCTTCGCGTATCGATATTAAATACACGTTAATGATAGCGTTGATAATTGTATAATTAAATTTAATACCCTCGATTATATTAACGTGTATGTTCGAAGATATTTATTATTGCGTTACTTTGATATTAGCGATTCTCAATAACAATTTTCTCGGATGCAAATTGTTGTCGTCGATTTTCGCCTTTCTTTTTTTTTTTTTTTTTTTTTTTCTATATACTTGGATTGATATTTTTTTTCTAAGATTATAGAGTAGATAATTAAATTATAGAGATTATGGATGATTAATTCCAATGTTTCGATTAAATGCGTAATTGGTTCTCTAAATGATATTTGTCGAATTTTTTTTATCAAATTTTGAATTGTAAATTAATTATAAAGTCAAAGAAATATTTTCAAATATTTTTATACGTTTAAATTCTTATCGATATAGATTGTATGGACGTATATTTAAATTAAAAGATTATCTGTTTAACACGAACAAAAATGTTAAATATAAAGAAAATTCACTACAATTTTTATAACGATGCACAATTACAATATTGTGATTAAAACATTATATCATTATGCGCAAATAAATCATGTACTGTCAATCTTAATTCATTTCTGTCCAATGCTAGTCTCGATTCTCTTTCTCAAACCTATTGATATTAATTATTAATTTAATTTATGGTAACGTCCATATTTCCTACGAACGACATCTTGACACTGTTTGAAAGACATTTCCATTTCGTGGAAACGGACGTGTCACGTGAGACCGTGGAAATGGTCACTCGTTACTCGTGTAACGACCCCGTGAAACCTTAAAGAAGCCTATAACCACCCACGTGACTCGTGCACGTGCGCACGGTCACACGTGAGTTACGAACTGTCTGCAAAGAATTTTCCACGGAGAAGGGAGATCCAGAAGGGTCGTAATAGTTGACACTCGACTCGAAGTTTTTAAATAATAGATTATGCGCGGAACGAACTTGAGACCGACACAGGCCGCAAACTGGAACACACACAACACCGGTGTTGTTGCTCGCCATTGGAAACATAAGACAACTTTCGCTCGAAGACATAAAAGTTATGAAAAGGTCAACGAACGAACTGAACTATTACTAGTTCAACTTTCTTACTTCTTGCGATCGATCGTGAACGTCTTCTCGAACGTTACCCTTTAACTTAATCGACATGAACGCTTCTATTCGATTATTCTCGAGAAATTGAAGGAATTAATGGAGAATATTATCGTGAATTAATTTTCAGTACAAATTTTATGATATTTATTGAGAATAAATTATTGTGAATGTAAAATATAATGATCTTGATTAAATTATAATTTATTTGATTGGTATAATTTAATTTAATTTAGCAATCTTTTCTTCTAATCAACGCCATGGTAAAAATATTTTGTTTTTTAAAAGAAATAATTTGGCAATCGTTTATTCAATGATAACAATTTTTACAATAAAACATATTACTTTTGTTTCAGAGACCTTAGCCACAATCAAATCGCCACGATTGGACCAAAGACACTCAGAGGAATTTCATCTTTAAAATATTTGTAAGTGGAATCTGAACTAATTTTTTTAGATAGATAATATATCATTGAAATATTCTAATGGATATTCTGTAAATAAATATGAACTCTACCTAATCGAAACGATGAAGATGCATGCTCTATGAAGTAGTATCAGTCACATTAGTCAGACATTTCAAAGAAATGATCAACAATGCTAGTAGATTTAGAATTTCACGTGCTGAACACTTTTACTTTCTTACACCATATTTGCAATTAAAATATCGACAATATCGAAATAAAATATTTATACAATGGATCATAAAAAATTAGAAATATTTCGAGTATTTTCTATTTTAATTTAATTATTATATCGTATATACAAATATAAATAACATTGTTATTCAGATTACTCGACAACAATGTGTTAACCTGCATCGATGAAGCATCAATACGAGAATTAAAGGATTTGGAAATACTGTAAGTGGATAATTATGATCGTAATTATCGACGATCGACAATTAAACAGGAATAATACTTTGATATATCATTGTTCCTCTGTTGCAGAATGTTGAACAATAATAAATTAACAACATTAGGGAAGGAAATGTTGAATGGCTTTTCGCATTTGCGAACGTTGAAACTGGTGGACAACCCATTATCCTGCGATTGCCACTTAGCCTGGCTCTCTCGGCATTTAAAAAGTTATCCGAGACTTGGCCAACACACAAAATGTGCCTCTCCAATTCATTTGAAGGATCGAAATATCGCCGATGTACAGGTTCGATCGAATAATTTTATTTTATCGAACATATTTAATCTAATGTACAAAAGGAACGATCAATATTTTATTCTTTTATTCATCTACCATTCTATTCACCACAGAATTTGATTAAATTATTTTATAAATTATTATTTTCAAAGTTTCAATCCCCCAATGCATAATTTTTCAATATAGAGCACAAAACAATTTAAATTATTCGTACGATTCTCAAAATTCTTTTTGCTAATATATCTTTTAATAGCAGAATAAAATATATAACGCTATTAAGATTAAATATTCATCGTGTTCGATTCCAACTTATTTATTTTTACGAGTAATTTTTACAAGTAATTCCATTCGATGGAGAATGTTCTCGTTTGCGAAACAGGAGCACGAGTTCAAATGTTCTGGGCCGGTTGAGCGTACAGGATCAGAATGCAGCGCAGAACCGCAATGCCCGCATCCTTGCAGATGCGCTGATGGTATCGTCGACTGCAGGGAGAATTCTTTGACGAAAGTACCCACTCATCTCCCGGAGGACACGACCGAATTGTTCGTAATTTACTTTGTCACAAACCACCGTGTAGAATTTGCCAAATATCTCTCATTTGCATTTATGAAACTTCATAACGGTATAATTAAATTAGTGTAAAATATAATAATAATAATGAAATTCAAATTTGAGATGAATAATATTTGAAATCTTGTCGAATTTTGGATTAACGATTTACGACGAAACTTTAATCATTCGTATTCAATTTCTTTTCTACAATGTTAATTTAATTCTGTAAAACTTTTTGAATGAAATTTCAAAGGAATGAAATTCAAATTTCAGGATCGGAATTGGTTAAAATTTTTTTAATGAAAAAAAAAGAAAGAAAAAAGAAAATAGATTGTTCGATGAATGAAATATGATTAAGTTTATTCTACACACTCTCTGTTAAATTAATTTCGGTAAATGTAACAGAATAAATAGAATAAATAAAACATCCACGGTGTTGCAAGACGGTTAATTGCATTATAATTGAAAAATCGTGTATACGTTGAACGTACGTTTCCACTATGATGATGATCGTCGCGCTGTTGTTAATAAAAACCAATTAATTTGCAAGTTCTTCCCTTCCTTCCATGGCAATTTCTACGCGCAAAAAAAAGTCGAGTAATCGTTGAAAGTTTGTTAACTTATCCTCTATGTTGTCAATCATTCGCAGACGTTTGGAGCAGAATCGTATCACGGAAATTCCGCCCAAGGCTTTCTCCCCGTACAGAAAACTGCGTAGAATGTGAGTGACGTTAGCGATTAATCCAATTTATGTTTCTTCATGTACGCGATTTTATCTGACGACGTTTAATTTTTTTCTATTTTTTCCCTTTTTTTTTTTCCCTTTATTCCCGGATGCCATCTACAGCGACCTCAGCAACAATCAAATTAAAAAGGTGGCGGCCGATGCGTTTCACGGGTTGAAATCATTGGAATCACTGTGCGTATTAAATTAAAAATTGTTCGAAGTAAGGAGTGTTTTGAGCATTTTTTAACGGATAAAATTTTGCTCGACTTGCAGAGTATTGTACGGAAACAAAATCACCGAACTGCCTAGCGGATTGTTCCAAGGATTGACCAATTTGCAATTGCTGTGAGTCTATGTTAAAAGATTTTTAATTATTGGCAATGATAAATAATTTTCAGAAATATATAGTTTTTAAATTGCCTCTTTCTTATTAATTCGAATCAATCCAATATCTCAATTTTTCTCAATTTTTATCAAACGGAGACGAATTTTTTATATTTCTAATTCTTCGCGAAAGTTCATTTTTCAATATTCAATACAACAACGAAATAAAACCACTTTTTCCCTCGGCAAAGAAAAATTTCGATTCGAAAAACAGATTCGATCGAATTTTTGTTTGCTCCTTGTTTCCACCTACCTGATTTAATCCCGAATCAATTTTAAAATAAACTCTACTCTCGCCCACTGTTTAATTATTCCGCGGATTGAGCGCAAGCGGATCGGGAGTGGGGCGTAAATTGACGACACAAAACGAACTTTTCAGGCTGCTGAACGCGAACGAGATATCCTGCATACGAACCGATCTGTTCCGAGATCTGACCAGCCTCACTCTGTTGTCCCTCTACGATAACAACATCAGATCCCTGGCCAATGGAACTTTCGCCAATCTACGAAGCATTGAAACGCTGTTTGTATCCCACCATTGGACCGTTAATTTATACAAATTACCGCGGCTTTAACGCTCGAATGCACGGAAAGAGAGAGAGAGAGAGAGAGAGAGAGAGAGAGAGAGAGGGATCGAATTGCAAACGCGTGTCACCGGTATACACACGATTGTGCGTATACCACGGAACTCGCGGAATATTCGAACTCTCGATTGTTCGCTGATTGACACTCTTTCAACGTTTTCGCGCTCCACCGGTTTACGTACAGGCAAATTGTTCGATTCTGTTCGAATTAATCCCGTTATACGTCCGTTTAATGATATTATTCGTTTTAGACTATTAGGGGATAATTGTACGGTAATTAATTGATACGTATTAGAGGATAGTTGCGGTGGAAAGATATTGGGATATTTTCGAAATTATCGATACGTTCCATAGCGAATATAAATCTCTTCTAGTGATTTTTTTTTTTTTGTTTTTGTTCGGGAATTAAAGCTTTTTTAAATGATATTTATAATTTATATCGTAGAAAGTAAAATATATTTTGAAAAGATCGCAAAATTTAATAAGAATTTAATTTCTTGGATATAAATTGCAATTTTTCGATTTAATTTAATAACGGTATGAATATCGAAAGAATCGTGTTTTGGATCGATGAAAAGACGAGGATTTTTATGAGATAACATTTTCCCGTTTCTCCACAGACATTTGGCAAGGAACCCGTTCATCTGCGACTGCAACCTACGATGGCTGAACGCGTATCTTCACGCGCATCCCATCGAGACGTCGGGAGCCAAGTGCGAGTCGCCGAAGAGGGCGCAGAAGCGGAAGATCGATTCGATGCGGGACGACAAGTTCAAATGTAAGGGTAAGCACGACCCGATTTTCTTTCATATTTCTCTCTTAAACGCAACGCACGGATATACAAATCGGTAATGCAGTAGGATATTTTCCATCTTTTGGCTGAACAGAGGGATCGTCGCTCATGATACGTGTTAAGAAATGGGTCAGTGATATGTGAAAATATTTTTCAATCCGATCCTTTTTCCTTTGAAAGTTTTTTTCAAAGAATAATTTAAATATTAAACAGCAATGTTTTTTTTCTCTTCTCCTTAGAATTTATGATAATTCTTCTGGATCAATGATTTCCAATCTATTATATAACTCTTTTTTATATAACTCTCATTTATTTCGCCACTTGTTAATTTTAATTTAACAATTTCATTGCCATATATTCTATAAAACGATACACTTGGTAAATAATTCATTTTTATTCGTTTATCTTATTTTTTCTTATTCTCATTCGAGGGACGAGGGAATTGCAAGTTATCTTAATATCGCGAAATGAGATGGCAACTGAAAAGAGGATCGCCGGAGAACACTGTTCCAGATTATTACCATTATGTTTAATTAACGCTTCATCAACGAGGCACTTTTATCACGCGGGCTATCGCCGTTTTAATTCAAATTCTCCCTGAAAATGGGTCGCAAAAAAAAAAAAAAAAAAAAAAGGAGAGTGTTCAAGCGTTTCGTCTAAATTTTTTTTCCTAAAAATTGCAAAAGTTCTCGGGAAATTTTACATTCACCGGTGGTGGGATAGTAAGTTCTCGTTTTGCCGGAAACGTGGCGTTACGATAATGCGCGACTACACCATGCGTGCCAGCCAAGTGTTTATTTTCCGGTGTCATTTTCCCAGCGCGCGAAACAACAACGGAAGGGAGGGGGGAGGGAGGAAGAACGAGATTACATTCTGCTCGGCTAAGTGTAATTAGGTGAAATATAACGGCGTGAAAAGGAAAAGCACGGTCTTCCTGTTGTTGTTAATCTCGAACGTCTTAAGAATTTTCCGCGCATCCACGCCCTCTATCCTCCTCCATTATTTGCATCTCATTTCCAACAGACTTTTTCCAACAGACTTTCACTTCGTTTCGATCTTTTAATATCAACGACTAAGAGATACTAAGGGATCGAAAGGAATTATCGTTTTTTAAAATTTTTATTTTCAAATTATTATAATATTATTCCATATTTGGAATAAGAGCGTTTTGATAATCATTTTTGGATGTGTCCAAATAAATACTCGTATTATTTATTCCAAAAATATGAGAAAAGAAATATTTCAATCGAAAATTAATAAAATCAAATTATGTTACAATAAATTACTCGATATTTATGTATATTATTATTTCAATATTTATTATATATATTATTTCAAATAAGAAAAAAATGTTTCAGTCGCGGAACGAAATGTTGTAAAATCAAAATTCCAGGGGAATCGGAGGGGATTAATTGAAGTCGAAGATTGGCTCGCAACGGGGGTTACCTTGTTAACGTCGGCCGCGATAAATTTTGATAATGAACAGCAGTAGCTGGCGATATCATTAAATTAAGCATCGACGCGATGCCATGCGCTCGTTTTCCGTCTCTCTCACACGTTAATTGAGTGTTGAATGTCACGGTGCTCACGAGGTGAATATGTTTATGTATGAGTACGCGCGCGCAGGTGATTTATCATCGCATTATACGCCGCATTACAAATTGTCCGCCGCGATACACGCGCGTAATTATATCGGTAATTTGCGTCCCGCGTTTAATAACGGTCTACACGCGGTGTCGCGTGCCCACTTTCTCCCTGGATCTTCGTCTCTCCCTTCCTCCGCCTCTCCTCGTAATTAGAATCGATAAAACGTATAAATACTTACGAAACTTAGGAAACGAGTGAATCGTAAGAATCGTGTTTAGTTGGTATAATTGGGATTAGAACGATTAAAGAAAATAGTTTGTCGAAGATCATGTTCGAAACTTGTGTGCTCGAAGATTGCAGAATGCGGCGATGCTCCTGCAGAGATATCCTGTTTACTTTGCCAACTTAACCTAACTTGAACTAAGAAATAATCTAACCTAATCTGAATTTAACCTAAACTTAACCTAACCTAATTTGAATTATAGAAATAATCCAATCCAAACGGGGATGATTATATTTAATAATTTATATTTATATTTTTGAAAATAGAAATCTGTCTATTTAACAATAAACGTTTGAGTAGTCTGTTTAAAAGTATTATTTTTCCTTTTCGAATTTTCTAGCCAGCCTAGAAATTATTTAGAAGAACGTGTCAGATGTATATAACCATGCTTGACCATTTTCTAACGCTCTTAACGCTTTTTTTCACGATCAATAACCTGATACGTATATTTTCTTTCGCTCGTCCCTTGTTAAAAGTTGGCACATTTTCCATCCTGATAATATTCGTGGATTAGATAGTTCCCTAATACATTGCTACGTTTTTGTATAATAAATTGAAGTTGAGTGCTGCTATAATGGTACCGCAATTTCTACTTTATAAAAGCCTGAGGGCCATTAACGTGACAGTACGTGTCATTTCGTGAGTAAAAGCTGACAGCGTGTAACGTCGCGTTATACGCTTTGGTTCGTCGATGTTGGCAGTGATAATGTAACGATATAATCCACGTCTAAACACTGAAGTCAGAATATTTGAAGAAGATTCCGTTCGAATTTAAAATTATTATACAGGAAAACGAAATACTTGAAATACTAGATCGGACATCTTCGTCGAAAGTACTCTTCAATGTAGAGATTGTTTCGCGGTAACAATTGTGTATTATTTATAATTAAAACTCTCTCTCCAATAACGATAATTATTATTATTAATTATTAATAATTGTTGTTATATTCATTTATCGAGATAATGGCATGTATTTTCAAGCGAAAATCATTATTTATCGCGAAAGGTAGTAGCTCTACTAATTAAGATTAGCAATTTCAGACACGATGTTGCGTTTTCAAGCGCTTAAACGCTCAAATCATTGATTCATTCACGAGAGCGACGCTCTGTGGCCCTGAGAAGGAAAGGCAGATCAGACCAGATTGTTTGAAGTAGATTTTGTATCCGGCTGTTTGTACTTAGGCGACGAGGAGCTCTTGACGAAGAGAGCGGGCGAGTGTATCCTGCCTGGAGAGTGTCCAGATCCATGCGTTTGCAACGGAGCAACCGTCGATTGTTCGAACAAGAAGCTCACTTCCATACCGAAGGAATTGCCTATTTATACGTCCACCCTGTGAGTAACTCTTTTATTCCTCTAAATTATATAACATTCTTTTGTAATCCATACAACTAACGGTTAAAGAATCCTAATTCAAACTACTATTTCCATTTACCATTTAAATCTCAATTTCTTTAGATCGATTGAAAAAAAATATATATTTAAAAAACTCGTTTCCCCGAAAATTGAATAACCAAATTGCCAACGCATAGCTTTCTAATCTAATCCAATTAATTATTATAATATTAATTAAAAGAATTAAGCGATTCGACTGTTCGCGATCATCTAACTATATCAATCGAGCGTTTTAACAAAGGATATCAGATATCATCGGATTAGAAAGAAAGAAAGGATCGATCTGGCCAGTCGATCGTGACGAATCGGAGGCCGGTTCGCAGACCCCTTCGTTTTCTCGTTGGCGCGAGAAAATTAATTCAAACGGCCGACAAGATAATTATCTGATCAAAAGTCCGGCCCGTACGATCGGGGGAGTCCAACAATGAATCGTCGAGCTATTATTCGAAATAAATTATTCGAGCTCGTTTAATGGATCGACGCCCTATAGCGCGATTAATTGCTCCGCTCGAGTGTCGGCCGGCAAAGATAGACTTCTAACTTTCTCGTCTCCTTTCTTCGGCCAGGCTGTTGGCCAACAATGAGCTGGATAAGATCAAAGCTGATGGCCTGTTCGAGAAGTTGCCCGAGTTGCAGCATTTGGACCTTAGGAAGAACAAAATATCGCGCATCGAGGCGTCCTCGTTTCAGGGCGCTCACAAGCTGACCGATTTGTAAGTTTTTTTTTTTTTATTTTTATCTTCCTCCATTTTAGTCGAGAAGTTTTATTATGTTGAAGTTCGATGATTACGCGTTTTCGAAAAATTTAATTTCGTGGAATAAAAGATTGTTCGAAGGGGATGGAAATTCTTTGAAATTAAATAACAGTTTAAGGGTGGTTTAATGGTATTTTGATTTATCGAGGAAATTTTGGTATAAATTAAACAAGTAATTCGAATCTAATTTTACCTTAAGTTTTAGCTTCTTGTAATTTTCAAAGTAATTTATTATTACTTTCCATTTAAATTTATTATCACTTAATTAGAAACTTGAAAGTTTAGAACATTCTAAGAGGAAATTACCGTACTCTCTGTGTACAATAATCCAATTTTCATTTGAAAATTAATTAATTGAACGCGGGTGATAGAATATCTTAATTCGTTAGAAAACAAAATTTACAAAGAATGTTACAAAACAGAATAAAGCGTTTAATAATTCAAAATACTTTAATTCCACGATGTAATTTAATTTGTCATCGAATTGTTGTTCGTTTTCTTCTTTTTTTTCTTTTTTTTTTTTTTTTGTTTTTCCTTCTCCCGAAACGTTTCTCTAGACGAGAAAGTTTCGAATAACGGGGGTCTGTATTCAGACGAGTCGAGATTACTTGCGTTATTTGTGCCTAACTCGATCGGGACTTTGAAACGAGCTTTAACGAAGCAGAATAGGATTTAATTTTCAAAGGCAATTAACGGGACAATGGGTCGATTAATTAGATAGCCGGAGGGGCGGAGGGCGGGATGTTACTCCCGTGTGTACTTTAGTACGGGCGAGTGCGGGGTATGAATCGAAATGACGTGTACCCCCTGAGGAGAATCGAATCAAACGATAAACATTTTCATTTGAATCGAAGGAAAAAAATATACTTTAAATTATCTTCACGAAAAAAAGATATATATATATATATACGAAAATTCTTTCTTTTCTCTTCTTCATTTTAACTCTTATCCTTCTTTTCCAAATTAATTCTCTCCTCTATTAGGCGAAGAAAAATTTCCAAAGAATGTGTAAATTTTTTTTCTTGAAAGAAAATTTCATACCACCAAACGAACAAAATTGGAGGGAAAAAATTATCTTGAGGAAGAATAATAATTTTCCAGCGTTTCGATTATTCCATCTTTCTCGAAGTCGTTTATTTTATTGAAAAAAAAAAGGATAGGAATAACGCACAATAATAATTTCTGTGCAAATTTTCAACGTACGTTCAATCACGAGCAGAATCGATTCCCAAAGTCTCCCCTTAGAGAAGAGAGACCCTTTTTTTTTTCTCTTTTTCTCTTTAATATTTCGTAACCATACGCCTTGTACTCGTTGTATCTCTCCCGATGCAATAACGAGCTCTCGTTTCGTAGATTGTTGTCGGAGAACAGGCTGAGGGAGGTTCACAACAAGATGTTCACCGGGCTGACGAATCTTAAGACCCTGTGAGTAGAAACTTTTATGTCTCTTCATAAAACGGTATTCATACGCTGTATATATATAAATATACATATATATTCGAAACGTGATTTTCACAGGAACCTGCACGGGAATGCCATAACCTGCGTTATGCAAGGCTCGTTCGACGGATTGACGCATATACGCACCATGTGAGTATACCGTATAACGACACCGTTATATCTCTTTTTTAAACTAGACTCCTTTCCTTTAAACGCGAAATCGATTCTCTCGGGCGAATGTGAAATTGTTTATTGAATTTCGCCTTCGAAATAATATTGCACGCTCAAACTGCTTGTCGGAATTTATCGAAATTGGTAGATATTATTGACTCGTTCCACTTATTCTGAATATGCTCGAGTGGAAAAAAAGTATTTTTGCGTAATACAGATATGATGGAAAATATGAAAATTGTTTCGAGTAGTAAGAAAATTTAAACGGGAAATTCTACTTTTTGATTCTTTTCAAATCAAATCGAACTATCAATCTTTGATTTCCCTATAAGATTATCAAATTTTGAATTTACCCGTTCGAGTAAAAGTTATTAGCAATTGTAAGAACAATGAACGCGACGAATAAAATAATATAAAGTCTGAAAACCCTCTGCTCTCTTCGCTTAAAGAATTATTTTATTCCTTATAATAGGGAGGGAAAAATCGTGCAAAGGAAAGAATTTCTTTAGCGGAGAAAAATGAAAATCATCGTCGTGGAATAATTACTATATATATATATATATTATTAAAACATAATCTTGATTCGACGTAATAATTACGTTGCAGAGAATCGAGTGAAAACGAATCGGTGGGATATGATCGAGAAGTTCATACGTACGTATTTAATTATCGTTGAACGGTGTAACGAAGTTAATTTATAATTAATCGTTTTAACGGCTCGTACCGATACACCGGTAGAAACGATTTCGAAAGTAAAATACGAGAATCAATAATCATAACGTTTCTCGTACGAGAGAGAGAGAGAGAGAGAGAGTAACGCGTTCGCCGTATTAAAACGCGAATATTTAATCGGATTAGTATTATAGAATGATTATATGAATTACGGTTCATCAATATTAACGAGACAACGATATGGATTCATTAATTATTACGTGTATGTGCGTAGCAGCGCGGTATTTCCATTCCGCAGTTGACATTCCCGCCTCTCCGTAAAATATATTTCGTGCTTACGCGCGCATAATTAATAGCAGCCTAATAAATTGCTTCGCATTTTCAGCAACATGCAAGGCAATCCTTTGTCGTGTAATTGTCATCTCGCGTGGTTCGCCGGATGGTTGAGAAAACGCGAAACGCCGTTGTCAGGCGTCGTTGGACACTGCCACGACCCACCAAGATTGAAAGATGCGATCGTCAAAGATATCCCCCATCACGAGTTCAAATGCAACAGTGAGTTTGCAACTTTTTTCCTATTTTTTTTCTTTTAGTATCCTTTTTTCGTTCGTAAATTAAATTTTTCCCCCCCATAACTTGATGTTTTATAAAAGAAAGAAAAAATTTTTATCAGGAATCATCTATCGCTGGACAGGTGTAAAATATTTTCTGTATTAAATTATATTTCAATACTTTGAATTTTTTAAATAGTTTCTCCAAGTGATTATTAGCAATATTTGGAAACGATACCTTTTGAACCAAGATCCTTCATAACTATATAAACTTAGTTACTTTAAGTTGAATTTTAATTTTAATTTTTTCAACTTATCTTTTCCAATAATTAAATTAAAAATCAACGAGTTTAAATTCTTATAATCCTGAAATTTCCCGGTCCTATTCCGTTTCTCCTTCGTTCTCACGATCTTCACACTTTTGATCGGCGCACGAATTTGAGATTAACGATCGATCGTTTGCTTTACGAACCGCAGACGACAGCGTGGGTTGCCTAGGAGACGATTACTGTCCACCCCAATGTAATTGCGCCGGCTCGGTGGTGAGATGTTCGAGATCTCAGCTTACGGAGATACCACGTGGGATTCCGCCGGAAACCACCGAACTGTATTTGGACGTGAACGACATCAAGACGATCCAGCCAGAGAGGCTGAACCACCTGAGGATTCTCACTAGATTGTAAATAAAATACACGTGTGACGACACGTTTTCCCGAAATGGGGAAAAAGAAAGATTTTAACATTTCGACCCCTTTCTTCTTTTTTCAGGGATCTGAGCAACAATCAGATCGGGATGCTGTCCAACGATACCTTCAGAAATCTCACCAAATTGTCCCACTTGTAAGTAAGAGAAGTTTAGATTTTCTTCATTTGATATTTTATTCTAAAAATTAAAAATTTCTTTCTCGAGAAATGGACCATATTTTTAAAAAAAAAAATTCGACATTATCCTATTCAATTTTGCACAGATCGTCTTCTTTAGTATAATAAGATCGATCGTTTTGATGAAACTGTTATTTTTATTTAAGAATGTTGTATCGTTGATCAATATAGTTTAACTCGTTTTAAAAAGACATTCGATCCATTTCTCTCTCAAATTTATCATCCAAGTTGAAATATTAACTCACAATTTCGACGAATTTCCAGAATTATCAGCTACAATAAGTTACAATGTGTCCAACGTAACGCTCTGGCCGGCTTGAAATCGCTGCGGATAATGTGAGTCTCGAATCGCAATAATTCTCGAACAATAGCTAGATTTATACCGTTCCTTTTATACATTTCGACATCGAGATTTCATAAATCATCGGGGAAGGAATGTGAAAATGATTCACAATAAAGTTGGTGTGGATCATTTTTCTGGACGAAAGCGTTCCGCTACCTTCCAATATGCTTTCCATTATGAATTAGATGGGGAAATTAACAATCGTTAATGGGACGCGCATTAAGTTTTCGATAATGAAATAAACAAAAGCGTGTACGAAACGATGTGGTCACACAATTTATCGATCACGATCGTCACAATGATTTATCGTCGCACGTTTATTGCGTTATTTGCGTTATTAATTTCTTGATGCGGGTAATTTGAGGAACGATCGTTCTTTATCATCGTAATTATTATAATTAATTCGTCGAATCATTGTACACGTTGAACTACGAGGAGAAACGATTTATCGGGGATCGACGTTGCTAGGTTCATTGGAAATTATTACTGATTTCGAAAGAGGATGGGGGGAGGGCGGATTTATCGTATTAGCAAATAATCATTTGGTCACCAGTTACGAATTCTATGATAATACCGGTTTAATAATATCGGTTTTATTAATTGATAATGATTGTATTGAATTGTATTGCATTTAACGAATATGTAACGAGATGGACGGTAAGATATGACAACAATTCAAAACTTTCTGTTAATCTCTGGCAATGGTACGCCAAATTGTACGTGTATAATTTTGGTATTGAAAAAGCAAATTATTCGATTTTATCTTAATTTCCATACGAATTTAACCGCTCGTTAGCAGTTATATTTTCGCTGTAAAAACACGCAATAAGACAAAACGTTTTATTGGTACGCATCCAATAAAGAATATTCAAATTTCCATCAAAAGGGAATTATCTGTATGTACGATTTTAACGTCGTTTTAAAATAAAATTAACGTCAGGGCATTAGCAGTTGGAATATTCACGTTGTAAAATTAACATAACAGAACAAAAACCATTTATTCTCTCGCGAAATGTTCCGATATAATCAAATTTTCTTTTAAAAACCAAATTACACGAATTTAACGTTTTTTAACAACCTTAATGCCTTTGGTTTAATATATTTAATTTTATCGAAGGCATCTATTGTATTAAAGTAATTGGAAAAGAAAAAAATATGAAACCCATTCGAAATTAATTTAATAAAAATTCTCTACGATAATAATTCCAATAATTTCAATAAATCTAAATACATAATAAATAAATATAATCAGAGAATTATAAAGTCTCGCCTCGACAACTCTGATAATTCTCGTGATAAAAATAAAAAGTCTTTCACAAATCCTATATTGATACGCTTATTAAAAACTCAATTTTATCTTAAATAAAAATACATTTACATAATTTTGAGAATACATACACAATTTTTCGACCCGTCATTATCTATTATAACTATTTCCCTTCGTTCCCCGAATCACCGTTAAATCTTTTTATCTCACCTTTTATATAAAAATAAACCATCACAAAATTAATTTAAAAGGATAGAAACTTTTACCACCGGTCCAATAACGATCATTTAAAATCCAGGTCTCTGCACGGTAACGACATATCGGTGATCCCGGAGGGGGCGTTCGAGGATCTTCAATCTATAACCCACCTGTGAGTACACCCTCCCTCGCGAAAGCGAACGCATTGCTTTCCTGAGACTGTCGATAACTCACCAATCCTGTATGTACGCCTGTTTACAGCGCTCTTGGGTCCAACCCGCTCTACTGCGACTGCAGCATGCGATGGTTGGCCGAATGGGTGAAAAAGGATTACGTGGAGGCAGGTATAGCGAGATGTATGGAGCCTCCAGCGATGAGGGACAAGCTGTTGCTCACGACACCTGCGACCGCATTCCAATGCAAAAGTATGTATTTCCTTCGACAGATATCGCGATCGTGGCGAAAGTGGCCAGCTGCTGGGATCAGGTTCTCTTCCAGCAATTGATTCGAACCGCGAATTCTATATACGCGTGTATATATTTGCTACGTCGAAGATCAATTGATAGCGTCGATCAGTTTATAGCTAAAGGCTGGTTTTCTAAATAGGATGGAATTTACTTTATTCCTTTTGATAAATCACTTTATAATTTTTTTTTATTATGTTTAAAATAGTTATCATTGCTATTCCAGTATTCAGAATAAATACATCACTTCCGGAATAATTTTATTAAAATTTAATTATCTTCGTATTTCAATTCAAGAAATTACTTGAAAAATTATATTTCGCTCAAGGATAAAGAGATATTTGAGATAATCGAGAGAAGGAAAAAATCAGTTTCCAAGATTTTGGAAAAAGCCTGATCAATTGAAAAATATGGAAGGATGAATTTTTGATCAGCAGGCCGCTATCGACCCAACGATCGGCGAAAATGTATCGCACGTGCATATGTTTTTGATTTCTCATTGGTCTGGTGAATCAGTCTTGTTTAGTTCATGGTTTTTTGGCCCGTTGTCACAATGGGGTACTAAAATTGCTCATTAATCGTAGACCTTTCTTCCGCGCAGCCAACCAACAGCCAGCCGAGGTCTTGGCCAAGTGCGACCTGTGCTACACCTCGCCATGCCAGAACGGAGGATTTTGCGAGGCGCTCCCGGACCGGAAGTTCCGTTGCAAATGCGCGCCAGGATATCATGGGGACAGGTGTGAACATAAAATTGACGCGTGCTATGGAAATCCTTGCGGGAACACCGGAACTTGTAAAGTATTGGAAGAAGGAAGATTCAGGTATCAAACGTCTTGACTAATATAACGTAGAGAATATTTTTGGCCAGCTCGTTCGGGTCTAATTTATATGTGCTCGTTCAGTGGTGCCCGTAGAGATCGAGATCCGCGATGAATTCTAATCGAATTTGTATTTATTCTTCTCCTTTTCTTTTTCTTTTTTTTTAATAATTCTTTTTCTTTTTCGTTTTATTCTATTTTATCTGTTATTCATCCATTTAATTGTTATCGAAGATAGAAATTTAAGTTTTACGTGTATATTTCGTGAAGATTTTGGAAAAAAAAAAATTTTGATTTCTTTTTTCTGGAGATTTATTTATTTACGAAATGTAATGTAGTTGGAATTAGAATTCCGCGGATATCGAATCAGATATATATATATAAATCTGTGCATTTGCTGTAGCTCGATTGATTTCTTTCAAACCTTCTGCGTACGGAAGGCAGTAGTGTTGGTCAGAGATAAGGTAGACGTGCACGAAAAAAAGTATTTGGCGAGACAATAGTATTGAATATCTATCGTAGCTGTATTGCATCGATCGTGAAAATATTCGTGTCGCTGAAATAGACAAAGCTATTTGACGAAAGTTATTTCATTGTTTGGTAGTATGAGTCGATGATTATGAACCTCCAACCTACTAGGTTCATACTTTTTCCTTTTTTTCTTTTTTTTTTTTTTTTTTTAATTTACAAACATGCATTGGAAGAGTTAATATTGTTGCGCGTTGATGTATATTCCGAAATATACATAGGGGGAAGCGTATTTGCATTGTAAAAGCGCTGTTTAACGTATATAAGTAGAGTATGAAATGTAGTTTCAGTAGCAGTAAATTGCACGTACAAAAAGCGTGCACTGTTTTATGAATAAATAAAACGGGACCTCTGCACGTGAGCCCCGAACAGTACAACGTACACGTAACGATCTATCGACGAAGCGAATTATAATTCGATAATCCTTTCCTCGAAAAGCAATAATCGAACATTACTTAATCCCCTCCAAAAAATATCCCTATTAAAATATCAAAACCAACATCGATTCTATAATATTACCTTCTTTTTCTAAATTAATCTAATATTTACATCCACTGAATTAAAAACGATCATTTCTTCTGCGATCTCTAAAAAAAAAAAATATACTTTTTTTAATATTTCGATAATAAAAGTAATTCAAAGTTAAAGTAAAAATTGTGAAATCGGAAATTATGAGCGAGATTCAAATATACGTTCGAGGACACATTCGTCGACACAGGTCGGTTGCGCGTAACGTGAGATCGATTGGCGGATATACCGCGATCGAAGGTCATGGTCAATGTCTCGATTGACGATCAGTCGGTGTGCGACAGTTGCGACTGCGCCCCCGGGTACAAGGGACTTCGATGCGAGAACAACGTCGACGACTGCGAGGACAACAAGTGCTCGAATAACTCAACCTGCGTCGACCTCGTACAAGCCTACAGATGCGAGTGCGCCCCAGGATTCATGGGCGAGTACTGCGAGGAGAAGATACCCTTTTGCACAAAAGGGCACGACCCCTGCGAGAACGGGGGCCGGTGCGTCGACCACGGGACCCACTATAGCTGCGAATGCCCAATCGGCTTCACCGGCCTTAATTGCTCCACCAACCTGGATGACTGCGTTGATCATATGTGCCAGGTACGTATCTTCTCTTTTCCCAACTAACTATTCGGACGATAATTTGAAGATTCTTTTCAGAACGGTGCTACTTGCATCGACGGCATAAACAATTACGAATGTAAGTGCGCGGCGGATTATACAGGGAGATATTGCGAGGCCGCACCATCGACAGTCATGCTCTACCCGCAGACTAGTCCGTGCGCGCATCATGACTGTCAGCACGGTGCATGCTTCCAACCTGCTCCCGCTTCCGCCGCGGACTACCTTTGCCAGTGCCACCCCGGCTACACCGGTGAGTAACTTAACTAGTTTTCCACTTTTCTCTTCATTCCGATCAAAAGAGTATAGAGTGAATATAATACTCGTTCCTTACAATCCTATCCTAATCGTATTATTAAAAATAAAAATAAGTTAGATAGAAACTCGTAAATATTAAAATATAGAATTAAGAAAAGAAAAAATAAAAGATCGATAAGGGGATGAGTAGGGAACGATATCGAAAAGTTGTGTGTATATACGAAAATATATATATATATATATATAGAGTTGAAAAAATGGGATTAAAGGAAAACGATGCGAGTACCTGACGAGTTTGAGCTTCGTGGACAACAGCTCGCTGGTCGAGCTGGAGCCGCTACGCACGAGGCCTGAGGCGAACGTGACCATCGTGTTCACGACCACGCAGGAAAACGGGGTTCTCCTCTACAACGGTCAGAACGGCGATCACATCGCCGTCGAATTGTTCAACGGCCGCGTAAGGGTCTCGTACGACGTTGGCAATTATCCAACCTCGACGATGTACAGTTACGAAATGGTCGCCGATGGTAAACCTCACGTGGCCGAGCTTCTCGCGATCAAAAAGAATTTCACGATGAGGGTCGACAATGGAGCGGCTAGGAGCATTATCAACGAGGGTCCTAAGGAATATCTGAAACTCGTCGCGCCCATGTACGTTGGCGGCGTCGCGCCGGAAGTCGCCAACGTCGCGTTTACCGAGTTTCATCTGCGGAACATCACCAGCTTTCAAGGTGAGATCTTATATTATATTATATATCGATTGGAGAGGATACTTTATTTAATGTAAAGATATAAATTTAACTTGTTTTTTAATAACAATATAATGTGGAGGAGTCACGAAAAATAAATAAAATTCGATACGCGTGTATTTTCTTTTCCACTTGGAATTTTCACGCGTGAGAATAAATTAAAAAATACTTCGTTGAAATCGTTTCTTCGTTTTATCTTTCGACATCTCGATTGATTGTCACGATATAGGTTTTCATAGTATTTAAAACGATGGATTATGAATGATTTTTTGGAATTTGGGATGATTCCAGTAAGTGACAAGGAAGAAGATAGTAAACGATTAAAAATTAACCTTCTCTTTATTATACTTTCTGAAAGTCGTATCGAGATAAATTAAAAGATCAAAATTACTATCTTCCAAGTTGTAGCTTCTTAAAATTTTCCTAATTTTAATGAAATTTAATCGAGTTAAAATAATTTAACTATTTTGATACGACGTTAAAACGTAATTTAAAAGCTCGTTTAATCAATCACGCGAACAATTTCCTTTCCTCTCTCTCTCTCCTCAAGGCTGCATCTCGGAGATGTGGATCAATCACAAGTTGGTAGACTTCAGCAATGCAGCGAAGATGCATCGCGTAACTCCCGGCTGCATGTCAAACGAGGAAGAAGCTGACGAGGCACGGGACGTCGTGGAAGCGGAAGGAATTATGGGCAGCAGCAACGAGGAATCATTGCCACAAGAGGGGATGGCTCACGAGCATTCCGGTACGAATCCACTCACTTATTCATCCAGTATCGAATAATATTCACACGGCATGATATATCGCGTGATGTAATATCGAATCTCCACCTCTATTCGAGATAATAATAATTCCGATCGATATTAAAAGAAACGGCGTGCCCATTTGACATACGTTCACTTTCGTTGCAGACATCGTTATGACGGGACCTGGCACGATAATTTCCGATCCGTGCACGGGACACGAGTGCAGAAAGGGGTCGCAGTGCGTGCCATCGCCGATCGGAAATGGATACACGTGCCGGTGTCAAACTGGGTGGCAAGGACGGTATTGTGAGAAAGGTACGAAGATTCATGGTGTACTTGTAGGAATTTTCTTTTTTTAATAACAAATAAACGGAAACGAGTAATTACACAGTGTGATTTAAATCAAGAAGGTATTTTAAGAGGAAGAAGTTAGAAAAATTTAATATAGCTGTCGAAATAAGAAATTTTATGTATCTCTGTTGCAGCACCGACGTGTCGCAAGGAGCACACCAGGGAGTATTATAGCGAGAACGGATGTCGGAGTCGACGACCAGTAAAACTTGCCAAGTGTTGGGGTAGTTGTGGCAACTCTTGCTGTCTGCCGAGGAAAACGAAACGGCGCAAGGTACGATTACGTCAAGTACTCGTCTCTCAACATTTTCAATAATAGAATAAATAAATAACCCTTTCATAATCGAAATCGAATGGAGCAATCTTCTCCTGCAAATTTTCACCTTAACTTTATCTTAAAAATAAAAATAAAAAAATAATAATAATCGAACGTCTGGAATGTACGACAGGTACGATTGATCTGCGCCGACGGGATGCGGTACACGAAGGACGTCGATCTGGTGCGCAAATGCACGTGCACCCGGAAATGCTACTAGCCAGGACCGAAACACGCCGAGCGCCACAGGTGTTCCATAAATAAGCGTCGAGACGTATCGAGACCGAGAGGAAACCCCCGAGAACCGTTCAGACAGTGCCCCAATTCGAACTTTCTACGCGCACGGGTGATGTGGCGAGAGTCGATCGCGGATCCGTGGATACGAATCTTCCTCGGCGCGTCCTCGTCGAACGCGTGACGAAAGTCTAAGGGGGCCGCGGGACTGCCAGGCCTGAATGAAAAAAAGAAAAAAAAATAAAGAAAAAAGAAAATAATTAACGAAAAAGATGGACACATACACACACACACTCGCAAAAAGAAGAAGAAGAAGAAGAAGAAGAAGAAATAAAACAGCACACAGCCGGCTCAGTGTGATATTATTATTCGAAACGTGGAAGAAAGATATTATATTATGTGCGCGCGTTAGGATCGATGGAACTAAAGAATATTTGGGGAGGAGGATAAAACGGTATCGACGCATACGGGGCTAGATATTATTGTATTAATCGACGTATGCTCGACGATCGGAGAGTGGAAAATTGATTGGAGAGAACACGGACCGACACGAAACGTGTTCCCAACATTGTTCCCTTCAATACCACGCGCATGAATCGTTCGCTCAGTGTGAAATAGATCTAATGGATTACGATTGGTAGTTGGGTGGTAGTGGATGAAGTTGAGGTACGATCAATTTTTTTGTAACGAATTTCACGCTTAACGATTATCGATCTCTCAGAGAATTCCTCCTTCTCCTTCGACCCAGCCGATTCGTCGAAAGGGGAGGGGAATTTTTTATTATTAGCTCGATGATAATAAATAATAACGGTGAACAATTTTCGAAATGATGATCGTCTAGGGGAACGTTGTTGTTAACCTAAATTCTCAACCTTGTACGTTGTCATTGTCGCGCAAGCTTCGGTTTCTCGATGATAAACGAGGATTTGAGAGATCTGAGAGATCGAAATTTCCGCGATTCGAAATTTCACAGTTTCCATCCGGGAATCTGATGATAGCGGATGAAAGCTTTAGGCTTTTAGAAGCGTGCTGAGCTTCGCGCAACTATTTTCCGAATCCTGACTATTTGTAATTGTAACTAAATGGGCGCAAATCGGCGAGATACGAATGAAAGAGATTAGAAAGGAACGAGCAGCATGTGTAAAAGACAGTCGCTAAGTTAAGTATTAAAGACACACGGTGTAACCGAGTTTTCGTGTTTCTTTCAACAAAATTTTCCCCAATTTAATCGTGAAAACTCGACGGATTGTTAGGTCTATTGTCCTCTGAGTAAACGTTTGTAACAAATACAAGTTCTCGAACAGGCAGTTGTGCAAAATGATGATCGGTATCTGGCATAATATAACGACACATGCATACACACACACACACACACACACACACACACACACACACACACACACACATGTATACGTACACGAGCAAACATCGAATGATCAATCGAAAATGGTCAATCAAACAGACAATTTCCATCATTTCGATTCCGTTTCGTTTCGTTACTATCTATTTTAATTATCTCTAATTATCGTTTAAGCTTACTATTTCTACGAAGAGTTAACCTCTCGATATTTAGTAATGGGATAATTTAACGCAGAAAAACAGTATATGTAAAAAAAAAAAAGCGTATCGCGTGTTTCTTGCCTCCTTTATTATTAATTTCGTTGCAAAATTGGCGATTATCGATAAAATTGCGAACATTAACAGGTTCTATACGATTTTCTATCGAACAAAAATTAATAATAATAATAAAAAAAAAAAAGAGCAGCTTCGAGGTAAATTCTAAAAAAAAAAATCTGTAAATAAATCTAAAATGGTTCCCTCTCGCGACGCATAATAAAAGGCAAGAAACGATCAAGGGTGATCGAAAGGTGATCTCTCGAAGCGAGAGACGAAAAAGCGACTCGAGGAGCCTCGATTCTTTCATTCCACGGCCTAAGGTACTGTTCTTCGAGGTTCTATCGTGCGAATCGCACCATCTAGGTGTCTAGGTTTGAAAGGGGAAACAGGTCGAGAGATTGGGCGGCCATTTGTAGAAACGACGAATTTTTTAGATGGAAGCGTAATTAATTAAAAGTGATTCTCGGGGACAATCCCATTGATGCCCGAGGAAAGAGGAACGCGTAATTATTTTTGTATGAGCGGATTATTTAAATGATCGAGCGTCGACGACGACGACGATGATTTTTAGCGAATGTTTTTTCATCGGGGTGGCGTGATTCGTTCGAAACTAACTTAAGTCCCTCTTAATGTTTCCCTTATATTTAAAAAAAAAAAAAAAAAAAAAAAAAAATGTGTACCTACTCTGCGGATAACTGTATTACATCTTCCACTGCCAGTATTTAAGTCGTGTATAATTTATTCGTCGTCACGAACGATCTGGCGCTAGATCATTCGCCGGATTTATTCTTTATCGATCGATTGTTCTTATCGCACTTTCCAGACACCACGAGTCTCGCGATTTATTCGAGGCAAACGAATTTTCTACAATATGCATGATCGAGCCCTTTGCACTTTCATTCTTCGCGTGAAATCACAATTTTTCTTTAATGCTGTTGAACTTAATTTTCAATTTGTTCTGTCCCGTATCTTTTTATGATATTTTTCTCTTGTCTCTTTTCTTTTTTTCTTTCCATTAGCGTTGTTGAAATTATTGGCAAAAGAACAAGAAATAACAATAAGAAAAGTGCAAAGAGTTAAGTCGATCGGGTTAAATCGACAAAATACTCAGCAGTACAGTGTTCAGCGTTTTTCCAACCCTTTCGGTACGAGCGATTTATTTCCGAGGAACGAGAGATCGATGCCTGAAGAAAGGCGAACGAGTCGAATCTTGACGTTGAATAATTTAACGGATTTTTTTCCCCTTTAGATTTTTATATTTAAACCATTTTTGTAACCATTTTTGTATTTTGTAAGGATTAATTAAGTTTAATATATGAAATTGTATTTAACGTTGCACGATGTTACGTGTAATTCTCTACGTTTATAATATAAGTATAATAATATGAATTTTTGTAGAAAGTGTAAAATGAGCGAGTATTTATGAAGAAAAAAAAAAAATAATAATAATAATATATCGAGAAGGTTTCAATTATCGATTATGAACGAAATTCGTACCGAAAGGGGACCAACGAGAAGAAAAATATTTCTTATTATATTTAGATTAGATCTATAATATAGTCATTTCTTCCTTTCCCACACGACGATTCTACAAGTATCTTTATTTTATTTTTATTATCAATCGTTGTATGTAGCATCATCGATGCGATGATATTTGTAATAATTTGCGTAATTTCACTTTTATATGCATTCTTCGCGATCGAAGATTATTTTATTATCATCGTGTACCCCTTTTCTTTCGAGTGGAAGCATCGAGAAAGCGGAAACGAGACGAAAAGCATTATATCGTAGCACCTTATATCGTCACTTATTGTTATTGATTTTTCTCCTTGTAAAGGAAAAATGATACAGATAAGTGTACCATAGCGTATTTTCTACTAGTTCATAATTATTAACATTAATATAAGTTGGCTATCGCGTTGCGTTTCGAAATTAATTAATTTCTTTCCCATATTATAAATTTTATAAACTGAACATTGTTGGTGTTATTAACGCGTTGCTCGTTAGACGAAAATTTAATATATTTGCAAATTATTTATTTTCTTCTTCTTAATACGAACTCTTTCTCAATCGAATATCATAGATAAGAATTTTCAGAGAATAAAAAATTTTTTCTTTCTCTTAAATTGTAATAATATTTGAATGCCACGAGCAACGTGTCGAATTGAATACTTGTGAAATGAAATTGAAAACAGGATAAGCACACGTGATTGAAAACTTTCAGAATATTGATGATTATTCCAATAATTATATTATAGAATATACACATGGATATATTCTTGCTTGTTTGAAATATCTTCCATACCGACATAGGGGCTTGATCATCAACTCCATCTTTAGAATGAAAAAACAGTTATGAAAGATAAAGTAGAGCACGTCAGAGAATGGAATAAATACAAAAAAAAATCGTACGGCCAAATTGACTTCAGAATTACGCGAGAATATTTTATTTTTAAAAATGGTCCGGTTAATTTTTTCTTAAATTTTCAAAAAAAAGAAGAAAATTACATATTTCTCTCGTGAAAAAATTAATTCAAAATCAAGATACAACGATATTTATTAAAACTCCTCCAATATTTATTAAAAAGTTTGATAAAATAATCAAAAATTTATAAATTTCAATGAAAGCAGATACCAAACTCCATTTTCGCTCCATCTTCACTTTTCGAGGAAAAAAAATAAAACAAAATTAAAAAAATTCATCCCGAATCATCCAAATATATATCTGTTTTCTTAGATATGATCAAAAATATTGTTATCGATCAAATCATCATCAAATTCTGAAAGCTCGTCGATCTTTCGAAGAAAAAATAAAACTAATTAATCAAACTAACTAAAAAATGGTGAGAGAAACAGGATACAGAAGCCAGGCTGAGACAGAGGACGAGTGTAAAAAACTTATTACCAACACTGCCGATTACACGAAGGAAGTTGCGAGGGCCGTAGTCATTAATGAATCCCGCATTCGACCAAACATAACGTGCGAGTAATTCTCCTTGTAACGAGATTAACGTTCGCGCGCTACGTTTAAACGATAAAGGGGGAGGGAGGGAGGGAG
>NW_025224011.1:2221366-2548299 GCF_014066325.1 Apis laboriosa
AGAAGAAGAAGAAGAAGAAGAAGAAGAAGAAGAAGAAAAAGAAGAAGGAGAAGAAGAAGAAGAAGTGTTCGAGACTTGTGATTGCTCGAAATTCCTAACGAGTTATATTTGTACATTTACTTTAACGAAGAAACCTTAATATATTTCACTCGATCGGTGGACTAATAGCGCATGCGACTGAAGTATACCAGTTTTAAGAGTCTTACGCTTAAAAAAAAGAAAAAAAAAAAAAAAGTATAGCAAATGCTTTCGTTCTCGGACCAGCCTACGAATTGTATTATTCCTTGAAGGAGAGATACGACGCTTTGCCCCGCGTCTAATGTCCGAGGCAGTGCGTTCCGTTTATTGGGTAAAGAATGGAAAAATAAAAAAAGGGGGGGAGGGGGAAAAAAAATGGAAGAAGCATTTGTTTCGTCGACTCAACTCACTACCTAAATAACTGTAAACTGCGTAATAAATATAATTATTATTGTTCCTTCTCGATATTCGAGTCTCGTTTCACTGTTTTCTTCCCTTCATTCTCCTGAAGTTATGGCGAAGATTTGTTTGTTAATTTATCTAAGCAACAAGTATTTACAAGTTTCTCAAATCAAAATTTTTCTATGAAAAAAGGAACGTATATATATTGATATTACGATTATATTACAATCTGTTTTTTTTTTTTTTTTTACTTTTTTATCAGAAAAATCAAGCATTACAATACTATAAAATAGTATGAACACAACATACACGATTATATCATATAATTATTTATAAAAAGCAGATTCTTGTGATAAAACTATTAAATTATATATTATAAATTAAATATTGAATTTCGAATATATTTTCAATCGGTACTTCGAAATAAGGTTTCTTCGACAACATATTTTATTGATACAAGATTATGTTTCGAATAAAACATATCAAATAAACTATTATCGTAATTTTGTTTGATTGAAGCAATTTGTTGAAACGAGTTAGAATCCAATTCCTTTTTATCATTGTATCATCTTTTTCCGCGAGTTACGTAAACAGTAGTATAGGAGATAATATGTCAGCCAACTCGTGGCCATGAACACATCATTTAATAGATTCATAAATTATATCGTACAAATTATTATTATTGCCGTAATAATTTAACTCAAAACGAACGAAGCGAACAATAAATTGATTCAATATTGGAAAATGAATGCATAGCATTACAGATAATTACAGATTCCAATGTTAATACAATGAAACCTATTATAATTGATTAATCCAGGGAAAAAATGTGAGATTCACGATTACAATAATCTATATGATCTTGAAATAATTTTAATATCCAGGCGACACGACCTCGATGGCCTTCGTTTAATTTCCAAATGAACTTGATGATGGTTCTCGATCATAAAACTTCAAAGAAGTCTGCGTGATCTTTGAATGATCTTGACGTACAAGAATTACATGACCCGAATGATCTTCATGCGACTTTTAAATGATCCTCGCATTCATCGAAACAACTTTGACGACCTCAATGGCTTTCTAATGGCCTTAAATCCCAGTTTGATCATTTTCGCGATCTTTGAATAATCATTTATTTATTATATCCTGATATGCAATATTTTGAATTTATTCTCACGTTTTCATTTAATTTATTTATTCAAATAATGAAAACTCTGATATAAAAGGAAATCGATTTAAACGATTTAGAGAGGATTAATTTATAGGTTGAATGAATTCCATGTTACATTTCGACAATATATCGGTTTTCAGTTTAATTTTTAATTAAAAACGATATACTGTACACGAAATACAAAACTTGTATTAAAAAATTTGACATGGCAATAACGAAGCCAAAAATTTAAATATTGCTTATCGTAGTTAATCCTATTAAAAAACGAGGAGAGATAAAATATCGGCAATAACGTATCATCGGCAAATGGACTTTTTTTGCCTAAATGGAATCAACGTCAACGACTCTATTACGCGATATACGATTGCCGGAATAACGTTATCCATGCAATTAAACTCAATCTCGTTGCATCGCGTTGTCCAATTCCCGATATTGAGCGATATTGAGTTTTCTCATCGAACTCGATATCATATTTCGACGAAATCTGATAGTCTGTTTTTGAGATGCGTTTCTAATTATGCGAAAAAATTGGGAATGCCGAGCAATTAACGAATGTAACGAATGTAACGAATAAAAATTATCGAATGAACATATCTGTACGACACGACGAAAAATACGAGAAAAATATGTTAAGTTCTTATTAGTGTTAAAATTATTTTGACGCTAAAAAAGAATTCGAATAAGAGAGAAATTTCAATTTAAGATTTTAGCTTAATAAATGTTTAATAGATTAAAGTTATTTAGTTTATAAATAAAATAAAAAAGATCGATACAATTGTTTACGAAATAATAGGATGTTGAGAAATCTCGAAAGATATTTGAGAGGAAATGTACCAAATTTTCACTTGTCTCAAAATTTTAGGGATTGGACACGAGTAATGAAGGCCATTGTCTGAATTCAGTCGCGATCTCTTAGAATCTCATCTCCTTGAAACTATGTTAAGTATTCCTTATTCCAAAACCCTTTAAGACTCATCTAGATTGAATATCTCCCTAACTAGATCGCATCAATTTCTTTTCTATTTTCCGATATTTTTCATTTCTTCGCACTGTTCATTCGATATTTCCTTATTTTTTTTTTTTTTTAAAATTAAAACAATTTTCTAATCTACGTAAAAATTTCACATCTCATCTTTGCCACCTTATTTCCATCCATCACCTTTTTAACATCTCATTTTATTTTTAGATGCAACGTGTCAAGAACTTGTTCGTTAAATGTAATTCACAGACTTCATCGTGAAAATTTTTATAAATGTTCTCGCTGTGAATATATTACAATGTATAATTTTAAACGTATGTGCAAACCATCAGCTTTACTTTCTCGGTTTCATTGTAAATTCTTTCAGGTTTTAACTAAACGATCTATCAACGCATATATATATATTCGTTGCATGCGCTTTGCGTAAAAAATTGTACAAGGATTGTTGCACCATTACGTATATTTTTATCATTTACGAAACATCAGTTAGAAAAATAAATCATTCCCTCGTTGAACAAGTAACTCGTCACATTACACCATCTTACTTGTCATAAAATATTTTTCTTAACATAATTCATCCTTATATATTTTCCTCACGAGACATTATCCACTTAATTTAAAACCAAATGTAAATGGAAAACGCAGAAATTCCTTCGATATAGAATTGCAAGGTATTTCTTATCTGTTGGTAAACAAGGTTATAAAGTCACGAGTAATACGTGACGGCTATCAAACACCGTTAATTTTACACATACAAATTACTGTTAAGTAATTTCGATATATACCGGACTAAATAGCAGTTTCGCGATGTGCAGCTAAACGAAACACTGTATAATATGTAGGTCGAACATTTTAACAATAATTATCGAATAATGATCACCCATCGTTTATTAAACGGTTGCTAAACATGTTAAATCGACGAATTTAAGAGATTATAATGATCGTTAAAACGAAACGTTAACAATTGGCTATTGTGTTTCAATTAAATGTGTCGACAAAATTGAAATTTAAATTAACACGAAACAGGATATAGATACATTTATTTGTATCTATACAATTGATAGATTATTCCCTATTGTTATTTTACAAACTTTTATCAAATAAATTAATAATAAAAATTTCTTTAATAACCATATAATTGTAATAAAAAAAAAAAAAACAAATTATCCCATAATTTCAACGCAATCCCAATTCTTCTATCATGGTATTAATTAAAATATTTAAACATCCAAAATTAATACTAATACCGTGATAATAAACTGATTTATTTTATTATAATATATATTACTTCTATTTATAACATTAAATTATTATACATAACAATAATCTGGTCTGTATCTCTCGTCTCTTGATGACCAGTAATTTCGTGGTCGATGACAAACATTTCTGATAACCAATTGAAGAGAGTTTCTCGAAGGAACTGACGAGTTAACAGGACACTTCCGAGACACCTTCTACAGAACTAGACCTCGTGATAGTACCCTCAATTGATACGCGGTTGGTTACGTGGGTGGAGGAAAAGCCTGTAGCACGGCGGCTTGGAGAATGAGTTAATGTGTCAGTCGTAAGCGCGATCCCGTCGCGTCGCGCACTTCGACAGAACGGAATATATATATATACGGAATATATATGGTTTAAAAAATTATATCCTTTCCTTTTTTCTTTCTTTCTTTCTTTTTAATAACAATTTTAATAACGATAAACGTTTGATGAAGAGAAAAATTCGACTTCGACGATTACGAGTTGTTTTTTTTTTTTTTTAAACAAGTTATTCTTCCATATCGCTGGTGAATCATGATCAGTGTTTCTATTCATAAACTGTGTTCTTTTGACTTTTCGTGAAGATTTTATATGACTATGATTTTTGAAACGTGTAAGTAATTAGTGGTAGATAAGCGGGAATAATATTTGTAGAGATGTTGTAGTGATCACGAAAGTTTGGGGTTACTTTGAGAAGGGAAATTGGGATTGAAAGGAAGTGGTGCAATTTGTAAATTTGCGGAAGTACCCTATGTGCGGGAAGAAAATGATGGAAATTGATGATGGTAATTTTGGTAGAAAGGCGTAGGTTTCGCTTATTTTAATATTTGAATTAATTTGAAATTTTAAAATATTATTCTCACGATGTCAAGACTTTGAAGATATAGGAATAATAAAATTTGGAATTGGCTAAGTTCTCATGTGATGAGGTGTGGAAAAAAATGTGTAAATTTTTATTCAAAATTCAACGAGACAAATATTTTTGTTCTCCACATTTTTGACACTTTTTTTTCCAAAATGTGAAATACTGTTTTATTAAAAAAACGATATTCATCCCATATTCAATGGAATTTAATTTTAATAATATTAAATTTCTTATTGATATAAATCGAAAAACATACGATTAACTCTCATTCTATATTTCTTTTCAATTATAATGTTTTTAATCTTTTTTCTTCAGATGTGAAACGTACAGAAGAAACGAAACTAAAATTCAAAGTATACTATCCTAATAACTTAAAAGAAAATTAAATAAAATTCTACAAAAATTTAATTTTAATCTCCATTTAATTCTTCTGAACAAAAAATAAAGAAATAAAATAAAAATCCAAAAGGATTTTAGACTCTTCTGTTCTTGAAGGTGGAAAAAAAAAAAAAATAAAAAATAGAAAAACAAAGAAGAGGAACATTTTTGAAGCATGACGTACGCGGGACTCGTGCTACTCTGTACACGGGCGATTATTAATCACACCAATTAGAAGATCGTCTTTAAAGATTTAATTCAGTTAATAGAGCAGTCCGTTTCTGAAAAAGAATCTGTGGCTAAGGCACAACTATAAAAACACAAACTATAAAAACAAATAAATAAATTTCTTTGAAGGAAAAGCAATTTTGATCATTCGTTCAAAGATTCAAAAAACTAATGTAAACAATTAATTATCACAATCACGATAATTTCTTATTCATACAACTAAAATTATCGGTTTTCTTCTGTCAACCTGTTGGATCACCTGTTTAAAGACGCGGCCATAATAATTAACATATGTTTAACATACGCAAATTAATATTTTGATAAATATCATCGAAGGAAGAGATTGGATAAAAATTTTACTTCATTTGTCAAAATGAATAACTTTCTTTTGTACATATTAAATTTTGTATAAATGTATGCTCTAATAATAAGTAGCATAAAAATTATTCTACGTGTAATACTACCTAAACAGATTTATTGCATTCCAACAATTTGCATTTTAAATTCTCTATGATGCACAAATGTAGAAATTAATGTATCAATAATTGTAAAAATTTTCCTTATAAAATATTCCTTTTGTGAAAAATATAAGGAATAATTTGTATAGTTTGCATCCAACAATAGTTCGGATCGAATTGATTCACCGTTGGATTCTGGCTAATTCATCCTTTTTCATTGATATGCACGGGCAACGCTCGGCACCTACGAGATAAACTTCCTTTATGTAAATTGAATCGTCTCCCTTCAAAGGATAAGATCGATGTAGCGCCCTACGTGATTTCCGGTCATGCAACGGAGCCCCTCGTCTTAAATAAAATCGGTCCCAGGCGTGGAGATGGATTATGAGTAATGGATTGCTTTTCATTCGTGGAATCGAGACTGTATTCGAATATAGTGGCCACAGATCCGTGACCCGGATACATTAACCGATCTTAGGAGGGAGCATCGGCGACTGATACGCGCCGATTTTAATGAAACTTTACACAATTGTTCATTGAATCCATCTATTTTTTTTTTTATTCCTCTACTTATTTTTAAAGTTTAAGAAAGAAATTAATTTTTCGTTTAAATTTAAGAAATTAAAGGCACAAATGCATCAAGTATAAATTTTGAAATTTGTTTTTGTTTTTTTTTTTTTTTTGTAACAAAGTTTTATCATTTTGAATCTTAGTTAATTATATATAAAGAGGATGCTTGTTTGATAGAATAATTCGAGTTAAAAAGAATTGATATTTATATTGAAATTCATATTAAGAGTTTGAGAATTCTGTTTGTTCTTTGTGATTAGATGATAAAAATTTCTCAATACTCGTTTCACTTGTTATACTTGAGCTTCTATCTTACTTACTATAAAATTACAAATATATTCTAAACATTGAATTTTATTTTATTATTTGTTTTCTATAAACTTTTCCACTTTGTGAATTTCGTTTGACAGAAGAAAATGGAATGGAATAAAAGAGAATTAAAATTAAGTAACATAATTAAAAATGTACAATAATACAGATTGTTTCATGTGACCTAATACGATATATCAGAGGAGGGATAAAAATAATCATATCGCTATTTGTAAGAGCTAAGATATATCGATTTGCTTTTAATAATTTTTAACTTAGCACAGAGAAGTAGATCAGAGAAGTGGAATGACATAGTTACAAATTGAAACTCTTTCTCTTTCATTCTCTTTACTTTGTTTCGAAATAAGTTTTTTAGTCTCTCAATGTCATCTCAATTTAACAAAAAATAACGAGTAATTATTAAGATTTAATAAATCGAGTTTTCATTTAACCACATCGAAAATATAATTTTCTTACCCGAGATCGAAGGTTAACTCTTAATTACTTTCCTATTAATTAATCGAGGATTCGGATAGAGAGAGAGAGAGAGAGAGAGAGAGAAGAAAAAAACTCGAAATTTGATTGCTCATTACGTAAATGGAGAGCAGCAATTTTCTTCTTTTCCACCGAGCTTTCGCTTTAAAACCCGCCCACTACAATGACCCACTCGCCAGTTTTGCTCGATATATCGATTTTCTAGGGACAACAGGAGGAGTGCCCGTGAAGAGCTTACTACCTTGCCACTTCAAAATAAGAAACGTCTGCCCTTATTTCGACAAAAACGTGAAACATTTTAATTTCGAATTCGGACAACAAGAATCGTTTGATTTTCCTTTGATTCGTTCGTTGAATTGTTGAAGAAATAAAACATCTCAAATTTAAAATATCAAATAAATCTCAAAAAAATTCATCATTATAACAAGTTTCTTTCGTACTGGAATATAAATTAAAATTGACAAAAATTTTTGATATTTAAATTTCTCGTTTTAAGTAAGGTTGAGATCAATTTCTCCGCTTTCCACGAATCGACGAATCATTTCGAAGGTACGAGGTAGTTAGGGGTTAAAGAGATAAAGGGGTTATGCGAAAACGTGTCGGTGGTGACGGGATCGCAATGAAAGTCAATAAACCGTGATGAGTAAGAGAGAGTAACAGTCGGAGTGGTATTAATAAATTAGTGTCTAGTTGCTACAAGCAGCAGCAGCAGCAGCAGTAACAGGAGATGGTGGAATAACGGATAAAGAAAGAATAGGAAAATCGATGGACAAGAGACAGTGATGGAGACGAAGATGGAAAGTGGATATTCGATTCTTTTCTTTGAGAGTTTTCGAGCTGCTTAATCCTTTCAAGGTTCGATTTCACAATGAATTATGTTTTATATAAAAGATTCAAATATATATTAATTTTTAAAATATTTTGTGAAAGATTGGAAAATGGAAAAGTTGGAAATGTTGGAAAAAGAAAATTTTTACACTGTAAACCTTGATTATTCGTGTTCAACGCGTGGAACATGATTATTGCATTATTATACTTTTCTCTGGAACCAAAAAGATAGCATAAAGATTCGAAGATAAATTGAGAAAGAATTGAGTGAGAGAATTAATATCGATACATGAGAAATTTATTATGACTTATTACGTTAGACAGCTCTTTATTCAATTTTAATGTTTGATCAATCTCAATTCGTTCGAGCATCCCAAATTTAATTCGATTACGGCTCCACAATCTCGACTCGAGTTGGAGCTGTTTCATAACCAATGTTCCATAACCACCTGAATGTTATGAATGTTACATAACAAAATAGTATATTGTAAAAAAATTCACCAGTAGTATATACACAATTGCAGTAGTTCAATTATTCTATTTAATATATTATTGTAACATGGTAACAGAATGACCCAGTTAATTTTGATCAAACTTTGTCGGTATATTTTACGAATATAAATAAGAGAAACTAAAAATTGGTATAAAGTTTATACTATAAACTATTGAACTGGAATAAAACAATGAATATATAAAACTATTGCCTTCAATATACATTCAATTATCAAGATGACCAACAAATGCAATGAAAATAAAAAATAAAAACCCAATTGTTTGGATCTTCTGTCGAGTCGTCGTTTCAATTTTCAATCTCACACAAACAGAAAAAAAGAAAAAATTCTACACGATATTAAGATTTCCTCGAATTCGAATCCAAAATCCAAAATTCCAGAAGCTTTAGCTTCGTTAAATAGAACTAACTATGCATTTTCAAATGCATAAGAATTCTTGAACTCCGAATTCCAAAAAAATTCCGACCAATTTAATCATCAACTTTTCAACATTAACCCACGAAGAAAAAAATCTTTGGAACGAATTTTCGGAATGGAAATGCTTTCTCGATCCCACGAAGCGGGATCATCATCACGATGAGGCAGGGATTCACGATGGCCACGAAGAAAGTGGCCGCGCGAGGGAGAGGGAGAGAAGAAGGTGGCGAGGTGGTGATCGAGTGTGCGGCATCGGCGACGAAGGAGAGGAGGAGACGTTTATCGTGGCCGAAGCGTGATGACGATCCGTGTGCACACGCGTGTCGTCCGTGTGGGATCGGATTATCGGTGTGTCAGTGCGAAAGAAGACAATTGACTCGCAGCCGCCGTCGTGCTTGCCGGGGGCCTTCTGACGTCACATCCTGTCCTCTGGCTAGTCGCGATCTCGTTTGGACCACGGCACATCAAGGTACGCAGAAGGTTCGTGCGTCCTCAATGTTTGGACGCAGAAAACTGTCACAGACAGTCGTCTGGCACGTGATTTAGCAGCGGCGACTCGCCAGCAACCTTTGCTTCAACCTATTTTTTTTTTCCCCCTCCCCCTTTCGCGGGTTGAATATATCAAGCTCCATGGAAAACTTGACGGATTGAAATTCGTGGCGAAGGACGAGGAGATGGATGTTGATATAAAAATTCGAGAGTGATTGTTTGTGATCGAAGAAGGAGGTGTGATTTAGATATCGAAGGTGAATATTAATAGTGAATGGATAACGATGCGGAGAGGGGATTATCAAGAAAGTGAACGTGATTTAAAAGTTATTAGACCTTTTTTTTTTTTTTTTTTTTTTTTTTTTTTTGGTGCATCAAGTGTGAATAGAAGTGCAGTTTGCGAAGATTTGAGATTCTTTTCAAGTAGAGAACGAGACTTGGAATTTCTTTCAAAAGATATCTCTTATTCTCCCTGTTTGGCAGCAAAACTGGTGTAATTAACCCTTTGATAAGAGTGATGAAATTACAAGGAATTCGGAAGGACGGAAGTTGGAAAGGACGATTAACCTTTCATCTTTGAGAACTTTTGAGAATCAAAGTTTGATAGATTTAAACAATTGCAAAGTATTAAGTATTTAATAACATTTAACGCTATGAAGTTTGTGGAACTACTCTTGCCGGTTTAAACCAATCTTTCTTGGGATATTTGAGAATTATCTCAAGTTGTTTGTTAAAAATTGTGAAAAAATTGTTAAAAACTTGTCTATGCTATATCTCTATATATTCTCTATCGATGTTTATCTCTTTATTTTTTTACATCTTTCGAATAATTGCCAATTTATCTTACGATACGATGAATGAAAATAACGCCACGTTCTCTTTATTTTAAAAAAAGAAAGAAAGAAAAAAGAAAAAAAATCTCCGAGAATAGTAGCCGAGAAAATTTGAAGAAAATTTGACGAAACATCAGAGGAAACAACGTTGGTTCATTTTTCAGCAAGGAAACAACGATGATCGACCAGAAAAGATGGATCTTGAGGATCCTCGTTTTGGCAAACGTTCACGCCGCGATCGCTTCGATCAACCTAACAGATTCATCGGAGATCGATCAATCGAACGAGATGGACTCGTTCACAACCACGAAGAGGACGTTTCTTGACAGGTGTCTGGTGAAGACCGAGCCAGGTCCTTGCAAACAGTACGTCTCGAGGTGGACGTTCATCAAGACTGAAGGGAAATGCAAGACTTTCTCTTACGGTGGCTGCTTAGGGAACGAGAATCGTTTCAACTCGGAAGCCGAGTGTCTGTATTATTGCGTGGGTGGTCCTGAACGTAAGGAGAATCGAATAAATTTTGCCACTCGTTCAATTTTCATTATCTAATTAACATATGAAGAGATATCTCGAGAAAATGAGGTAGAAAATCGAGATATTAGATGATAGATATTTCTTATTTGATTTTCATTGAACGACAACAAGATATCTCTATTAGATTTTTAAAAGATCTTTGTGAAAATATCGTTTCTTTGTAAAGATAAGATAAAAATTTAGTAAAGAAAAAAAAAGTAAGATTCTAATAAGATTTATATATATATATATATATATATATATATATATTTTTTTTTTATTGAATCTCGTTCTTGTTTTGGATTTTCTTAGACACACTGCCTTATTTGGTCACGAAGGGGAACGTATTTGTAACGAGCACAGCAACCACGAACACACTGCCTTCTACCACCGCCATCACTTCACGACCAACGTTTTCGCCACCAGAACCGACGAAACCGCCTGTACCAAAGTACAAACGAGGAAAGGTAAATTTATTTCTATAAATTTCTTTCCTCTAAAAAAAAAAAAAAAAAGATAAGATCTAATTTAACGTATTTCAAATGTCGAACGAATGAGAAAAATTTACGATACGAAAGATTTTCAACGAGAATTCACCCCAGAAAAATTGATCGACAGGAACTCACCTTCATGGAATCTGGCTACGAGAAAACTTTTATGTTCGCCCAAAGCAACACGTTTATTCAACTCGACGGTAGCGGTATAAAACCGTTTCAACTTCGGTGAGTAATCTTGACTTTGCTCGAAAGGATTATTTTAAAACGAGAGAACGAAATATCAATCTGTCAGGAAAAGATGAATGAAATTACGTTTACAAGTAATGTTCTTTTTCGTTTCAACATTGAAAATGAACGTATTCAAAATTCGATCGTCGTTAAAACAAGGATAAAATTTGAAATCAAAAAGAAGAAAGAGAAAATATCAAATTTCACGAGTGAAAAGGGATAAAAGAATGATAATAATATAATTGGAATAGAAGATTTTTCAAATTGCACATAAAGAATAGTCTAACTTTTTAAACGTTCCAAGAATAAAAAAGAATAGATTAATGGTTCCAATTTCCTAAAACAGATATTTTCTATAGAATTATTACTATTATTTTTAGCACATATTTATTTATTATATTTTATAGAAGCATAAGATCAATTATTTTACTATTTAATCAATAATAATCATTAGCATTCTTTACTCATAAAAATCTTATTAACTTTCAAATAATTTTTCTTCCCTAAATAATAAAAATCCCAGATATATCATTAAATTAAATCTAAAACCAAATTCCTCTCCCTCCAAATAACAAGAATTCTAAATATCTAAATTAAATCCAAATCCATTCTTTCAAACTTCATAACAATTTAAAAAAAATCATGTTATAATAAACGATTTCAATTTGCAGACTGTGTCGCGAGATATCGTTCAAATTTCGCACGAAATTACCCCACGGTTTGCTGGTGTATCACAGCGTGAAGGATCGGCCAGAGATCCGCTTAGACCCGTATGCTCTGTACGTGATCGTGGAGAAAGGCCAGCTGAAAGTGGTCCACGTGTTCGGGAAACGATCAACCAGCCTGACGGTCGGCGAAGGGTTGAACAGGGATGAATGGCACAGCGTTTTGGTGAGGATCGACGTCCACGGGGCGAAATTGATCGCCAGGGTGGACGATAAACAAGAGGAAACCACGCTTGAAGTCTTGGAACACGTGATCAATTATGGAGTGTCAGAGGAACTGGCCTCTGTTGTCCTTATTGGTGGTAATATATAATAAATACAATTTTCGACTTCAAGTTTTTTAATGGAAAGATATAGAAACTTTAAAACTCAAAAGGAATAATGCCTCTCTTTCCTACGAATATTAAAATCCTTGAAATTTTCTACGAATTAATACATTATCGAATATATTTTTTTGAAAATGATCAATTTTCAAAATATCAATCAACTTATAAATTCATTATTTATGCAAAGATATTACGTTAATGATTGTACAATAAATGCAAATATATAAATAGGAATATAATAAGGATTTGGTTGATGAAGGATTGGGTATATATTATTGATATCGAAGATAAAATGATGGAATTATTTTCCTTATTATTTAATCGTGATTTTTCGTTAGGGTTAAGTTCCGAGGAACGATTGCACGGCGTGAAATACATAATAGAATCATTCGTTGGCTGCATAAGAGATATGGTTCTCAGCTCGGGCAAATCGGCCAGCGATTTGTTGCCCATTCAACCTCTGATTGCCACAAAACACGAAAACGTGAGAGAGGGTTGCATAGACAAGTGAGTGATTTTAATTTTTAATAATTCCCTTGAAGAACGTTAAGTTATTTTATAATATTCGTTTTCATTGATCGTAATTCACATACCATGAACAAATTTCAGATGTAGAACACGAGAAAATCTCTGTTTCATCTCGAGTCAATGCGTGAATCATTATAATAGTTTAACTTGCGATTGCTTTGGAACAAAGTATGAAGGAGAACGATGCGATGTATATAGTACGTATAATCATTTCAATACAACAATATTTTTCTGCTACAAAAAGGACATACGGTTTTATTCCGTATGAATAATCGCGATAAAAATTAATTGGGACTGTGGACGATTGGATTTGAAAGAAAATTTGGATGTGAATTTCAAAAAAAAAGTTTAACTATTTTAAAAATAATGATTAAGATTACTTTCTCAGATTCGATGTATCTATAATAATTCGAAATTATATCCATATGGAATTTCTTATATATTTTGATACCAGGAAACTCACGTCCAACATCCTTTCGAAACGTCCTACATAATATTAATGAAAAATAAACGTTCGAATGAATTCCAGCGGCCACGATCTTAACATTAAGAGGTTCCTCGTACGTATCTTTCCGCGTTTACGATTGGAAGGACAGAGTTCACTCGTCCGTCAACAGGATAAGCCTTGCATTCAAGGTATTTCATAAATCGATTACAAATCATATTTTCGTTCGTGACGAAATTATATTTTTATTCGATCGTTGGAAAGACGAAATGGGACGACTCGGCTTTGTTTTACGCTTCCGGGGAAATCGACGGTACGCCGCACTACGTAGCGGCCTCCATAGTGAACGGATCGGTGCACATCGAGTTGGATTTCGGCCACAACTCGAAGATCGCCACTGTACTCGGCGATTACATCACATCGAACCATTGGAACAATCTGACGATATTCCACAACGGGTCGTTGGTGTTCGTCAGCTTGGACGACGAGATTAAAGTACTCGAAATTCCCGGTGAAAATTATAATATGATCATCGATCCTGAGATCTATATAGGCGGTGGTCCGGAATTGCACAAGAAGAAGGGACTTTTGTCGCACAATAATTTCGCAGGTGAGAACGTTGAATCGAGTAATAAATCGTAGATTTTCTTCCTTCGCGATAAATAATTAATTAAAATTCGATCCTTCCATATATTCGAATGAGATAAGAATCGTAATGATCCGTTTCTTTAAATCAGATTGCATACTTTTATCGCTGAATAATAATAAAGAGTTTTTAATACGAAAAGAGTAACAAAAAATGATAGATGCATCATCGACTTAAAATCTAACTAAGCTAAGAATTTCCTAAAGAATTTCTAAAGGAAACGTGAATCTATACATTTAAATGTTTACCCCTTAAAAATACGATTTTTAAGATTGATGGAGATCAATTGAATCGGTTTCAGGCTCGCTGAAATACGTTTTCTTCAACGACAAGTCCATTATTTATGAGTTGAAACGTTCCAACCCCATGGTGCATTATATCGGTGTGCTCGAGCCCGAATACTACGAGGCGGATGTTGATGTGATTCCAATAACATATCCGTTCGCGACCAGCCACATTTGGTGGCCAATAGCACGGACCGACTCCCTTAAATTGAACTTCGACTTCAAGAGTTCGAAACCGGTGGCTGTGGTCGCGTCTGGGGACGTGAAATGTAATCGTAGCCTCGGATACTGGGAGGTACGTTTGAGGAAATATCGGCTGCTTGAAAACCGGGATGAAAATAGCGGTGAATGCGATCGTCGACAGTAAATTTATATAAATTTGAATAAATCTGATAGAGTAAATCGATATATTTTCGTTCGTTGGAATTCGTAGTCATTTTTGAATTGATTGAAATTATCGATCGAAACTGTGTGTTTCATCTTTGAAAAAACAAATGATTCATAAATATTTGTGAATTGTAATGAAAATATATCGTAAACGAGTAATAATTTGTGACAAGAATTGAAGATGAAGATTTCTATTCTTTAATAATTTCTCGATACGATTATGATTGAAGAATTAACGAAATTCTAATAAATTGGGACAACGTATCGGTAAAAATATGAAAAATTGTAAAATTGTATAAACTTATTATATTAATTGTACACATAAAAGATCCGATTCTTCAAATTTATTTACAAATTTACATTCAAAGATTTGAACATCTTTCAAATCTAATTGTTCCAATTTACATTTTTTAAATTTAAAAATTGTTTAACGCACAGCTCCAACTGGTGAACGACGAAATCCGTTTTCAACTGATCCCGGTGTTGGGCGAAAACGTCACGATCACAACTGCGGTGAAGTTTCCACCTTACAACACGTCTTGGCACGCGGTCGAGTTAAATTACACGAAAGGGGAGATCAGCGTTCTGGTGGATTATCGGAACAAGCAGAGCAAATTATTCTCGATGACGTTCGAGCTGGGCGACAAAGTTATCATAGGAAGTGGGAAGAACAACACGGGTAAGTTTCTCGCGTGGTGTGTTGTAACAATAATATATATTTGGTTTTGGATATCAGGTTTGGTAGGATGTATGCGCGAGATACGGGTGAACGACGAGAGAATAGAGCCTAGATACGTGATGAACACTGACAGAGTTATGGGAGAAGTAGCGTTGGACAATTGCCAATTCATCGATCCTTGTACCAGGCCGAACACTTGCGAGCATGGGGGTAAATGCTCGGTGAAAAAGGACGAAATCAGCTGCGATTGCACCGACACGGGTTACGTCGGGAAAAATTGTCATTTCAGTGAGTTGAAATTTGATATTTGTCGTTCAGAAATGTTGTTATTATTACGTAAATTCTGGGAAAAGAATTTGAAGGATTGGGGGGGAAGATTGAAAAGAATTGAAAAATCAGAATAAATGGAAATGGTTAAATTCTAAAAAAGAAAAAAGAAAAATTAAAAAAATTTCAGCTAAATTCAGAAAAACCTGCGAGGAATTAGCATTGCTGGGATACACCCAGGACGATGTGTACAAAATCGACATCGACGGAAATGGTAGATTTCCTCCTGCCCTGGTCAAATGCGAGTTCCAATCTATCGAAAACTCGACGAAGACTATCGTGGAGCATAATTTGCCCTCGCAAGTCGATGTCAGATCAATTACAGAATCTGATTTCTCGTTCAACATCAAGTACAGGCAATTCACCGCTGAGATGCTTCAAGAATTGATCTCACACTCGTTGTATTGCAGTCAGTACGTCAAATACGATTGCTATAAGGCACCATTGGAATTGCACAGTGCCACGTGGTTCCTTAACTCGAAGGGAACCACCGTGGATTACATTGGAAATGTGAACAGAGGATCTTGTCCTTGTGGAAGTGAGTAAAATCGAGGTTTACTTAAAAAAGTTAAAAATCATTCTGGCAGATTGAAATAATTTTTTCTTCTATTCGAGAGACGATTAAAATATCCGTGTAAAGTATTACGATTTTAATAACTTCTAAAATATAAATTTGGCAAAATAATATTTAAAAAATTTCATAAATTAAAGAGAGTGTGTGTGTGTTTAACATTTAAAGGAGTGATGAATTTGGAAAATATAATGATTAATAAAATTTTCAGTTGATCAATACCAAATTGATTCGTAAAATCAGAAAATTTTGATTATACTAGAATAATTAAATTATTCAAGGAATTGACAATCTGTTTGTGTTTAGTGAACAAGACATGCATTAATCCAAATTTAAGCTGCAATTGCGATTTCACCGGAAACGGGGATAAATGGCTTTCCGACGAAGGATATTACGAAACACCGGATTCTTTGGGTATCACAGGAATGGTGTTCTTGCAGCAAAGGGATCTCGAGGAAGATGCGCAAGGGCGAATCACCTTAGGTCCATTGGAATGTGTCGAAACGAGTAAATAATATTTTTACCTAATAATATTATTTATATAAATATCATTTAATTTGATTTAAATATTTTATACAAATATCTAACATTGTTTGTAAAAAATAAAATTCCTTGCAAATATTATTTTCACATAACTTTCTTTTCAACATCTTTCAACTTAGTTAAAAAATATTTAAATTCCAACGAAGAAAATTCGATATTAAAATTCTCATGTTGAAATGAATGATTTACATTGACGTTGTTGATTTTTGTTAATTTATACAGATACACAAAAGTACGTTGTAACATTCACCACTTCGCAATCATACATCGAAGTACCAGGTTGGAGAAAAGGGGATATAGCATTCAGTTTTCGAACAACTGGAGAGAAAGCTATCCTTTTGTATCAACCACCCATCAGAAACAATTATCCATCTTTCATGGTTGCTTTGACATCAGAGTATCGATTGACGTTTAATTTCACCCTGAGTACGGGTGTTATAAAGGGTATAGAGGTGGAGAGTAAAAGAAAATTGAACAATGGGGAATGGCAGAAGATTTGGATCGATTACAACAATTATCACGTCAGATTAATGATCAACACCGATTCCCAAATGCTCGATCTCGAAGACAAATTTGGACCTTTCGAGGGTTCTATGTTTATCGGTGGAGCTACTGCGTGAGTAATTCTCAAAGATTGTATAAGTATAATTTAAATGGTTTTAATTAGGTGTAATACATTCTTTTCTTATTCATCAATATTGAATATTGATTTTATCTGCCGTTATTATCTTGAAAAATCAATCGAAGTAAAAATGTAATCGTTTTAAAAAAAAAATATAAAATAAAAAAATTTTTTATTCGGGAAAAATTTTAAACAAGAAATATTTATCAAATGAACAAAATATTAAGAACTATATAAAATTGCAAAATAAATTTTAGCAACGACACAAGATATTTTCAGAATAGGAAATAACGTATAAATCATTGTAAAAAATTTTTAAGTTCCCATTACGGAAAATAAAAGAAAAGAAAGAAAGAAAATATGTAAAAGCTTATTACATAGATCATCACACACATCACGATTTTATCTCTCAGGGAACATTTGAGGACTTCTTCAGTTCAGCAAGGACTCATAGGCTGTTTTCGAGGTTTGGTCGTGAACGGAGAGATCCTGGACATTCACAGTTACATGTCTGTTCATTTGTCCGAGATCATCAAAGATTGCAAACCATTCTGTCAACCGAACAAATGCCAGAACGGTGCAAGGTGCGTAGAATTGTGGAGCAACTACGAATGCGTCTGTGAGAACAAATGGGCCCATTTTGGCGACTATTGCGAGAAGAGTAAGTAAGCTTCTGCCAATTCCAATTTCAACTATTAATCTCAACTATTATTAATTTCAACTAATCTCTTTATAAATTTCACGTTCGATGATCGAAATAATTCCTTTCGTCCATTAAATTCTGTCTTTAGATATAAACAACGAGGCGTTGACATTTACCTCGCAAAGTGCTTTCCTGAAGAAGAACTACTTTGGCACGGATGAAAAAGACGAAGAGAAGTCGCTGTTGAAGAATATACTGATGGAAAATATTCTAATCAATCTGAGAACATACGACACTTATTCGTCCATCTTGTACGCGAACGATAATTTGAACAACTTTGCCCATCTTTACATTTCGAATGGCACCAGTATAGTATATCTGTTCAACGCTGGTAACGAAATAAAGAATATCACTGTGGAATATCCGGGTAATTTTCAATTCGATTAAAATATTGAAATATCCAAGAAAATTCAATGGAATTGCATTCATAATTCGATCTCAAATATATATAATTTCTTCGTCGTTCGATTCGCAAATTTTTTTCTGAAAATTTTCAGTGAACACGGGGATCTCGATCCAGATCGCGATTATTCGAAACGAGAGATCAACGACGCTTCACGTGAACGAATACAATTCTACGTTGAACGCCACGCCCGTGTTACTGGACACGTATTCGAACAAACCTTGGATAAATCCGGAAAAAGAGGTGTTAGCTCCCCAGAGGCCGCCGGCATCGCCCACCAGCTATTTCCAGGTGAGATATCAGGGGTTTCGAATCGAATCGAATGATCAGCAATGATCAGCAATCTTATATAGGTGAATCTAGGGGGTTTCGATCCGGATGACTTGCTGAGAGTGGGCAAAGAGGACATGCAAATTAAGGGGTACGTCGGCTGTCTTGGTGGATTAATGATCGGAGAATACGTGGTCAATTTGTCTAAGCTTGCCAACGAGGCTAATCACGAGGGTAGCAAAGAAATACTTCCTAATTGTCAAACGAAATGCGATGCAATGCCTTGCAAGAATTTGGGGATCTGCACCGAAGATTTTGAGAGGCAGGAGTCATTGTGCAATTGCGAGTTAACGTCGTATTTCGGGGAGCATTGCGCCGATGGTGAGATATTTTCGATTTGAGTATTAATAAATAATAAATTGCATTAACGATTTGTGTTTTTTTCAAAAGGGCATTAAATTTAAATAATCTATCTAATCAAAGATTATTTTATTGCATTTTTAAAAAAAAAATTACTAAAAATAAATTTCAGTAAATATTGTAATAATGTTATATGTTATAAATTGAAAACAAAATGCATTTTGATTTTTAGAAATTTAATAGAAACTATTTTTCTATTATTATTTTTATGTTAATATGTGTAATACGTTGAAATTGATGGTTATTTATAGGGGCATTACCGAAAATTGTTGAGAAATAGAGTTTGGAAACTCTTAAGGTCATTAATAGATTTAATTTTATCTATTCTTTACCTGGCCTCAATAATAAATACCGGTATTATTAAATATTTTGAAAATAAATCATGTTCTAAATTATACGATCTTGGAACAATTCAGAAATTTTATTATTTTATTATTTTTGAGAAATACCTGCATCATTGTTTAATAATCTTTAAACGATATGCATTTTAACCATTTTATTTACTCTTCGAATTTTTACCTGCTCTTTGTGACTCACAAAGATTCAGTAACAGATACTCGGTATGCTTATTGCTTTGATTTTTATTAAACTCTTTTTCCACATTATATGATTTTTAAACAATTCAGAAATTTCTCAGAATGCTAAATATTATTTAAAACATAAACACAAATATTATCATTAAATTTCTCCCCAAGTTCGCGACGATTCTAGATTTCTCAGATACGATACCAAAGAATTTCTATTTTCTGTTAGAAAAAGGGGCAGACTTCAGTGGCGAGAGCGTGGTTCAACGGGAGTTCGATCTCGTTGGAAAAGTGAACCAAGTGAAAGTTCAACTCGCATTTTCGACCAACGAACTACGACAACGTACCACAGCGCTTTTGCTTTTACAGACGGAAAATAAGTAAGTTCTCTCTTTCTGTGTGGAAAATTCTTCGCTCGATCCATTTACAAAATTTCTTACTCCTCTTTTTAAATTACTTCTCCTCTTTTCAAAATCCTCTTTTCAAAAGCATTTTTTTTTTTTTTTTTTCCCTTTCAGAAGAAGCTACTACTTGCTCGTTGCTTTAACGTCAGAGGGTCAATTGATTTTTGAGGAGGACAGAGAAGGATCCGCGTTTGGAGTGCGTTTAAACGATATAAATTTTCTGAACGGGGCCAGGCACAGTATTTACTACGTTCGAGACAATAGCACTGTCACGTTTCTGGTACGGCAAATGATAAACGAGATTTTCCTAATTCGAGACATTCGAGGATGACCTGCAATGACCATTCCTCCGCAATTATATAGATCGATCGCGAACCAGTGACACTGTTACCGATCCCAGCGTTGACTCTCGGAGAGGACGAGAGTCCAGGGGTGACCGAGATCCAACTTGGCGGTCTGAACACGACAGACTCGCGATTCAGCGCGTACAAGGGATACACCGGTTGTCTGAGCAGTGAGTTCCAACGTTAAAAATCATCCGATTTTGAAACAATCGATCTGTCGAAATTGAGAAATAAGAGAGAGAAAAAGAGAGAAAAGAATTCGTCGACAGCGAGAGAGGATCGAGACGTGATTCTAATAGAATACTATGTGTTTCTTATGTTAGACAAAACGATCGTCAGCCACATTCCGATTACGAAATGACGGATACCCTCTTCTTGTAGACGTCGTGGTATCGATCAACGGTGGACCCGACATGAAGCCGCTCGAGGAATATATGCTATTTACGAAACAGGGAAGCGAAACCGTGAGGGCGACGATGCCTGCCGGCGTCAGGAGCGCGCAGTGCGCTGTTTTCCACGTCCAACCGCACGGCCTTGACCCACCCAAGAACGATAGCAACGTGGTAAGCAATCTTTTCGTTACTCGCGGAATTTTTTCCTGGGATTCCAGCTTTCGATCGATTTATCATTGAGATAATTCTCTTCCTACCTTCTTGATACCGTTGGATTTTTATGAAGAAATGACAATCTTTGTGCGAGATTACAACATTTAAATCCTCTAACTTAGATATGTTACGATTCTTAAAGAAAGAAAGATGTACAGAAAAATGTTCGATCTTTGTACGAAATTAAAGGTAAATTATTCTCACATATCAGAGCTTGTGAAACATTAGATTTTTATGAAGAATCTTAAGATTATAAGGCACAAAGTAAGAAACAAAATTTAATTGATATATTCCTATAACACGTGTGATAGATTGATAAATGATGCAAATAATATATCACACCGTGGCCAAAGCGACCAAACTTTCAAAGAAAGAACAAGAATTGAATGAAAGGAGGAAAGTTTGTCCGAAAAATTTTAAGGTTAGGAAAAACAAAAAATATGTAAGGGGCGAAAACTTTATGTCGAAGGGTGTGGACAAAGTGTGGGTGGAGGACCCCCCGAAGAGGATATCGTACAAATCGCAATACACGAACGCGACCCAGGAGGAGCAAGGTGCTGGTACTTACATCTTCATCGCGTTGTGTTGCGTATTCGTGACAGCGGTGATCGGTTGCATCTACGAGGTGTGGCGGAGCGCGAGGAAAGATAGGCGTCGAAGACGCGCATCCGTCGCCTCCACGGTTCCCGCGCCCGGCTCCCAAAGATGGCAATCGCAACAGTACACGGATCCATTAACGGGTGGCGTGAAAACGGTCGGGTTCAAGAACGTGGCCGAGGACGAGAAAAGACCGAACGGCACGCACATGAAGGCCACGGTCAAGGAGTATAAACCGTTGGCCAACGCGGAGTCGAAAGATTTGATTAACGATAAAAGAGTTCATATCATAGGTAGGCTCATTTTGAAGTATCGATCAATCGTTTGGTGGAAAAAAAAAGTCCAGTCCAAATATAGACATGTCGTTTGTGAAACGACGATTCGAATTTAATAATTATAATTTTTTTATAGCAGATGAAGAACCAGAGAAGAAGGAGCTCCTAGGGGTAAATACAGGCATCATCACTAAATCTCCGAAACTGAATCCATTCGTAAAGATTTTTTCTTTTTTTTATAAAAATTATCTATATTAAGTTTAAAGTAAGCCTGCTGAATAGATTTTGCAAATTTATGATATCTATTATACGAATTTAAGGAAGAGAACGATGATCGAATCGATGATCGAATGTTTTTAATAATTTGATCGCGTCTACTTTGCAGGCTCGCTTTTCAGCCGCATTCAAACATTTGAAATAAATGAAAATCCATTGATGAATTGAAAGTAGTAACCAATTACGATATTTCGTTAGGAATGTTTTTATGAAGAATAATTTATAAGAAGAAAAATTAATATTTTTTTTTTGTTTATATTGATTAATATTGATAAGTTCAAATATTAATTTAAAATGTACATATACAAGATGTTCACATTATTAACTACCATGAATGAGATTATTAGAATGCGAATTAAAATTTTTTATTTCTATACGACGGATTTCCAAATTCAATTATCTCAAAATTGAGATATAAAACGAGCTCAATTGTTTATTTTCGTTTTATTCTCTCATATAAAATCTATAGGATTGTACTATATTCAAATTATACACCCTTATAGATATTTTCTAAACATCGAATATGTGAAATTAAAATCCAAAAAATTAAGATACGATAAAATAAACTCAATTAAACTTAAATGCAGGATTGTACCATGTATCCAAAATATACATCCTGAAATTAAAATTAAGATTAAAAAAAAAAAAAATTAAAATAAAACAAACAGAATTGAATTTAACTACTAAAAATAATTAATAAAAATATTATAAAATAACTATAAAATAACTACTAAAAATAACTGCACTGTGTATATATTTTGTGAACATCGAATGTATATGTATGAAAGATAAATTTAAAAGAATTAGAAAAAAACAATTAAAACAATGAAAAATAAGTTTTATTTCAACATCTCAAATCGATCTACTTTCAGTCAATGGAAGATCTACAGGAGGAACCGGAACTGGAAGAATGCGAAGAAGAGGAACCAGATGAAGAAGATGAAGATGAAGATGAAGATGATCCCAAAGAACAAAATACAGACGAGGAGGAGATACATCAAAAAACAGAACATACTGATGATAATGACTTTGTCAAGTCGGTAAGAAAAACATCGAGAAGTTATTTCTTGAATAGATAGGTATCTGTCCTTGAAATACGAATCATTTGATATAAAATTGAAAGAAATAGCAAATCTATTTTTTAAAGATCTCATATCATATCTGTATAATAATAAGTACAAAATATACAGATTATTGATTTTGTTGAAGATCTAAACATTGATAGAGCTTTAAAAAAATATTATAAATTTATGATTTTTATTTTAAAAAAAATATTATAAATTATAAAATTAAATATTATAAAATTAATATTTTTTAATAGGTTCCCTTGTATTTTATAATTCCTTAATAATAATTTTCTAAATAAAAGACTAAAAATCTATATACCAATATTCAAAATTTCAACAAAATCAATAATTCAAAGATTTAGAAATCTTCTTATAAATCAAATTAAGAAATGAAAATTAAATTTTATTATTCTTTTCTGTTTTCTTTATAATTTTTAAATTAATCAAATTGTCATTCAATTTTATTAAGCTAAAGAAAAATTTTTATTTCAAAGACAGATTCGATTTCATCATAAGCTATGTTCGGATTTTGTTGGATATATTCATTAATTAATTTTGATTGCGTCGTAATACACCAATGTTATTCACATCCATTATCATCACACACATTTATCTTTGTCGGCTTTGTATGTATGTCCCCCTACACTTTTTTTTATATACATATATATATATATATATAAATATAAATATGCAATATTGATTATGTTATACAAACGAATAAAATATCCTTAAAGAAATCAATTTTTCAAACGTTGTAACATCTCATTCCTCGTAAATCCATTAAATACATTCTCCCTATAAATCATTTCATCCGATAATCGATTAGGAAATCATCTCATAGAATCGATTTGAGAAATACGAAAAATCGAGAGATAAAAGGGATCGGGATGCAACGAACAATAATCGAAAATATATGATAATTTCAGCCAGAAAATTCGTCTAGGATAAGTGTCGAAGAGAGTGTTGATTCCTTAAACAACAATCCGAAATACGATGAAACAAAAACGCAATACGAAGTTTAAAGGTACTCAGTATTATCGTATAGCTTGTTGCATCCTTTCTTCTTCTGATTAGTCATTTGCTTTTTGATTATAATGCAAATGTAATTTGCATTCATTATGCAAAATATTAACGCGAATAATTTTAATAAAGAAGAAGTATAAAGATTTGAAAATAATAAAATATTAAAACATTTTTTTAATATTTTGAATTATATAATGCGAATTACATTAGGATTATTATCACTGAATAAGAATGATTAGTGCTATTAATTTGTTATATTTCAAGTAATTATTTTATTGAAAATCATTGCATGATTCTATACGATTAGTATAGAAAAATTGCCTTTTTGTACTCTCCGTTTTTTATATATACTAATTATCTATAATTATCCTATATTAAAAGTAAAGCTTTAAATAAAAAAATTTTTTTACATCTCTTTTATAAAGTGAAAAATATAATTTGTTGCAACTATAACAGTGAAAGATATAACATAAATCAAATTTAATAAAATGGAAATATTCGAACAAAATATTCAGTTGCATGAATAAAATATTCTTTCATTTTCAATTACAGATAATACTAAGATAATAATAAAACTAAGAAATTAACTAGGAATAGTATCAAATGTACATTAAAAAAAATTTGACTATAGAATGACTAAGAATGCATCAATCAATATTGCATGAATTATAGATATGCAAAAAGAATCAATAGAATATATTGCATTAAATGAATGCATGTTACATTAAAAAATTATTAATTATAATTTCTATAACAATGTTCACTTTTTCCTAAATTTTCCTTGAAATGAAATCAAAATAATATTTTCACTACCTAACATTTTCAAATTGAAAATTACTTAAAATAGGTTTCATCTTATTTAGGAAAACACGCTAAATGGTATTGGACAACGAAGAAGAATCGAAAATTTATTTTCAGGTCAGTATCATTTTAATTATTTATGAAAAAATATATTTTGTTATTAAATAATCTAATCTAATCTATCACTATTACCATTTTTATTTTACATTCTAAATTCGAATAATAATTAAAGAATATTATATATAGTTCAAATATCACCTTAGAAAAGTAAATCTTCAAAATAGAGAAAAATAACGAGTATAAAATTATTTTTAATAAATATATAAACTTATTAACGTAAGATAAAAAAATAATTAATATTTTATATAAAAAATTTATATAATATTATAAACTCAATATATATTATAAAATTTATAATATATTTTGTAATATATATATTTATAATATATATATTACAAAATTTTATAATATAAAATATAATATATATTATATATATTATAAAATATAATATATATTATATATATTATAATATATTATAAAATATAAAATCAAAAAGTAGCCAAGTAATCAAAAAAATTTATTTTTTTTTTATATATAAATTTTTTTTATATAAATTTATTAGAACAACTTTTCCAATATATTTCATTAAATAAATTAAATAATTCAATTTCTCTATAATTAAATAGTTTTAATATTAATTTTTTATTTATATTACTTATTTTGAAAATTTCTATATGTAACTTTTTAGATTCTGCAAGGCGTTATATTTACAATCTGCCATCTATCTATTTACCGGATCGAAGAATTATTGGATATCCATTGAACTATTTTGATGTAGCGAAATATCAATCAAGAAATAGAAATTCTATTGAATCGATATTATCTTTGGATTAATGGATGCTTCCCAAATTTATAAAAAAATTTTTAATTTCGCGCCATGTTGTGTGCGCACGCATCACAACTCTGAAGATAATGCGGAATAAAAAAATTTTAATGTACAACGATATACAATAACGAATCTTCATTAAATATTTTATGATAGTTCTTAACTACAAAAGTAAAAATCTTTAATTTGTTTTAAAAATATGTAATACTTACTTATGCAAATGTAGATTAAGTCCATCAATGAAATATTTCCGTGAATTTTTCATGGTACACATTGATTGAAGATGTTCATGCAAAGTTGAAATAATTTACTGGAAAAAAAGAAATAAAATTATTTCTGATGATCATATTCTTAAATAACGATTCCTACAAACATCTCCTTACATATATGTATAATATCAAATTTACATTATATCATAATACGTACACATTCGAATATCAAAGAAGAATATATTTCTTTTTCTCACATTGTTACACGATTTGTTTACACGATTGTTAAAAACACATAAGATAAATGTACATTTCACTTTACTTTTTAAATTTTACTTAAAAGTTCGACACTCTTTCGTTCAACACTGCTTCCTCAAAACTAACTGTTATTTTCGATAGTATTGCTTTTTCAATTTTAAATAAATATCGATTATTATAGTTATATCGATTATGTATCGTTATCGTTGATCGCATCACAATTCAATTCAATTACTAATTGAGTCAGTGACTGATTTGACTACATTGTTATAAAAAAATAGTTGATATTAAAAAATTAAAAAATATATAATAATAATAAAATTATTGTCAATAAAATAAAAAATATAATAAATACGATCAATATATTAAAAAATATTATTCAAAATAATGAAAATAAGTTATGAATTAAGGTTATGAATGTTATAAATTACTTATATTTTCTCATTTTTGAATAATAATGTTTAAATAAAAATACAAACATAAAAAATGACAAAAATTGTTGAATTATGTCCTAATAAAAATTTGATAAATTTAAAATTTGAAAAATACCAATTTTGTAGCGATGAAATTTCGATAGATACTGAAATATGTTTAAAAACAGGTAAGCATTATTAAAAAAATAAATTTTTATCTCAACAAATAATTATCATTTATTAAAATAAAATGTAATTACAAAGCCAATTATGTTTTTAGATGTATATAGGTTAGAATTAACAACAAATCGAGATTCCTTCTTAGAAACTCGATTATTCGCATTTCATAATCATTTATTCAAAAATCCATATGATACATCATCCTGGTACATAGATGAAAATGGAATTGTATGGCGATTTAAAAAGGATGGTAATTTAGAACAAATATATGAAATTAATAATTTAAATAAAAATGTGCAAAATCGTTTGTATAATCCATCAATTGGATTTACTAATAATAATATTATTGTAATTTCTGATGGTGGAGATTGTTTGAAATTATTAATAGCAAATGCCCAAGAAAATATTAAATCTTTCACATTAAATAATGCGGAACCTGGAGTAATATTAGATATAAGATATATAGATACCACAAATACTATTATGATTGCCATGTGTGATATTAGAAGTACAGGTGAAAAAAAATTTTCAAGGCTCTTATTATTAACATATGCTTGGAAAAATGCAGGAAATATAGATCAATTCTTTGAACTTATAAACAAAGACACTTTAAAAATAAATGGTGCTATTGAATATGTATATATAGAAAACTCTGGTAAATATTTACATTCCATTTGTCAAGATTATATAACATTTGATTCCCTAAAGATAAAAAAATCTACTGATAATGAAAAAGATACAAAGAAAACTGAGAAATTAAAAATTCCAAGGTATTATTGGTCTCAAGATGAAGATTCAATAACAGTTTGGCTTAAAATAGACAATCAATATCGAGATAAAATTAAAGTAAATGTAACATCATTAGAACTATCAGTAATAGTAAATAATAATATATTAATAGAAGGACAATGTCAATACAGATTAGATGAAGATTTAACGACATGGAAATATGAACAAGATACATTTAAACTTGAATTATATAAACATGAAAATGGTTTAATGTGGAATGAATTAATTAAAGGTGATACTGGTGGAGAATGTTTACCTAATGAAACTTTGGCTACTGAAATTCATTCTAAGTATATTACTTAAAATAATAAGAATTTCACTAAATTATTTTTGTATTTTAATATTTATTATTTCATATGTAGGTTAGCACATTTGTGTACAAATCAAATTGATAATAAACAAGGACAACCTTGTCTAGGATTTAATGCTGAACAACTTGAGGAATGTGATCTTGAAGGAAAAGATAATCTTTTATTGAGAGTTGATCTTATTGAACAAACAAATACTCATTTAGCTATGCTTGGAACAAGCAATCATGTATTGTATACATATAAAACAAAAAATGGACAAGCAATTTGTCTAAGACATAATAACGATGGTTTCTTATGGATTACTGATCAAGTAAATGATAATAAGTGGAATATCAAACATTATTATACTTTTCCTGGTTTTGGTTATGTTGAAGCAAGTAAAAGTAATAAAAAATTTTGTGTTTCTCCTGCTGGTAAATATTTAAAGTTTTAATCTAATTAATATTAGATTTGGACATTATTTAAATAAAATATTTGATAAATAATTATTTTAATAATTATGCAATTAATAATAACGTAATTCTTTTTTGAAATTTCTTTTTCTTTGAATTATTTCATTATTTCATTATTTGACTATAAAATTTTATATTTTTTTTATTTCAAAATTATCTTTTAAAGTTAAAATACAAGTTTTCCTTATACATATATATTTATTTATTTATTTACTGTTTGAAGAAAATTGAAATCAAAATATTATTATATTTCATAATTTTTTATTCTATTTGAAATATAATTTGTCCAAATCTGACAAATTATAAATTATTTTATATACAATATTTTACATAATAAATTCTAAAATTATTTTTAGATGGTTCATATGTAGCTATTCTTGAGCACACAAGATATATATTTCTTTATAAAAGGCCTGAATTAAATGTTCAAATTGGAAAACAATGGATTATAGATTTAGATAGTGAAACCTATCCTATTATGGGAGCAGTTGCCACAAATAAATATTTAATTATCCTTACTAAAAACAAATTATATCGATTAAATATTTGTTTTTAAGATTAATTACACTCAATTATCGTCGCATACAAATATTTTGTATGAATATAATTGCAACTATTTATAATTTAATATAATTATAATTACAATATAATTACATTAATTGATTATTACATCTATTAATTACTATTGTACAATAATATATATTATTTGCAAACATAAAGAATTTTTTTTTCAATTGTAAAAATAGATATTAATTAACAATTTACTTTTACTTATCTCTCATTAAAAATTCATAAATTTATGAAAAAAACATTCTTTTAATAGCTATAATCTGTCACAAAATTTTTTTACATTTTCAGTTAAAAGAAACATCTTGTATATATACATTTATATATTTATTATTATACATACATTGTTTATGTAAAAATTGAGCCATATAAAAACTGAATTGATCAAAATTAATGATTTTTCAAAATTATACTAAAATTAAAAAACTTTCAAAAAACAAGTTGATCAATTTAGTATTCGAATGGTACAATTAATAATACCATATTGAGAGTTTCTATTATCAATTTTATGTTTGTTTTACTAATAACTTAAACCATTTTGTAAAGTTATATTGCATTTATCTTTGATAAATTTCGCAAATATATTCATGGTAAGTGATTTATCACTAGGCCAATACCAAATAACGCGATTTTTGAACGATTCTATGAAATTCGCTTCTGCCGAACGCGGTCTATTTTTATCAAATAAATTCTCATTAGTTTTATAATTAAAAACATAAGTCGTACGATGTGTTTTGCTGACATATCGATTCCATGGATTAACAGTACTTCTTAAAAATGTTATACTATTTGGTATAAAATATAATTTATCATCACAATTTTGATCATAATGTAAAGATGTTTCCGGGAGTTCATATACCAAAGCAGGACAATTATTTTTCATTCTACGCTCTTTTATTTGTAATTTTTCACATATATCTGAATTTACCGGGAATAATTCTTTAGCTCGTACTCGAGCATAATTACTTCCCTCTGGTTTCCACAAAGCTTCACAAAATTTCTTTGTAAGTTCATGCCTATAAAAAATAGAAAAAAATTAATTTTACATATTAATAATAATTTTTAAAAAAAATTTTTTAAAAAATTTTTTAAAAATTTTTATTTTGATTTTTATAAAATTTCATTTTTTTACCTTTCTCTTAAATATTTTTGACTAACATCTTCTCCTCCTAAAATGAATGCATCTATGATATGTAATGCAAGTACTTTTTGTTGATGTCTAAATTCTCTTTTCATTTCATGTACAACTTCTGCATATACAAGTGTATTTGATGGTAATTCTATATTAATATCACTAACTTCTACCCAACCATATTTCAAATAACGATAAACATTACTTCTTCCCATACTCATATAAAATGTAGCATTTTTTCTTTCATCATCAGGTTGTAATTTAGTACTACATGGCATGCAAAACCAATCATATGGTGAATTTAATAAATTGTTAATGTTATCTACTTTTAATGTAGTTGCGAAATTAGAAAGAAATGTGGAATCTTTAACAAGAATATTTAATTTATCTTTTGGTTTCATATGTTTTGGGATTGTTCTACTTTCATCAGGAAGTTTCCAATATGCTAAACATTCTTTACGCATATCAGCTTGTTTTGTTTCAACAAGAGTATTATCTTCACAAAATGCAGCAATTTTGCATAGACCTATTATTTGTTTCTTTCCTAAATACTCATTAGAAGTGCGTAAATATTGCAAAAAGTGTTTTTCTTTTTCTAATTCGTCAAATGACACTAATTGTATAACATCATTATTTTCATCATTATCTAATAGCAAATGATTAATTTTATTAAAATATTGTGTAACAATTTCTGTCCCAGGCCGTTTACTTTTACATATTAAATAACGTTCTGAATTTGCTGGTCTAGAAGAGTTTGGTTTAAAAATACAAATTTCGTCAAAACATCGATACATTAAATAGATTAAACCAGCACTAAAGGGTGTAAATATATCAAATAATTTCGTAACAAAATGACCTTTCTCTCTTACTATCATTAATGCCACTAAACATTGACAAAGATATAATTGTTTTGAAAGAATTTCTTGTAGGTTTTCTTTTCCCTCAACAGAGAAACCACCATCAGACATCATAAAATGTACTCCTTTATTATGAGTGTATTTCATTATAAGTTCTCTAAATGTTCTTTGATTTTCAGAATCAAAGACATCACCATTATCTTTTGGTCCATAATATGGATGAAATGTTTCAGGAGAACCAGCATAAAAATCAGCTAATTTAAAATCATTTTCATTTTTCAATGTAAAACCAAATCCTTTAGCATGCCATTTTGTTCTCCAAAGAACATATTCACTGAAACCACCTGGTCCAGCACATACATCTGCAAAATATAACAACTCATTTTTTCCCAAATGTTTCCTATCAGTAAACATAAAATTACATGCTCTATCTATATTAGCCATTTTAACAGCAGCACGATTTAAGAAAAATGCACCACGAATTGTTTCGTAAGGATTAGAACGTGTTCTTGCGCGACGAAATTCAACATCGTCTAAATTATCAAATACTGTTTTCGAATTAATTATATTTCTAACTATATCCTCATGACAAAAATGAGTTTCATCATCTATAGTCATTTTCTTAGGTCCTATTTGTAACCAAAAATGCATTTCTTCTTTTGTAGGTAAATTTTTATTTGGATTTTTTATCCATTCCATATCTTCTTTACATTTTATTTCTTCTTCTGCAGGATCCCATTTAAGACTTGAAGCTTCAAGTCCAGGAATATTATGACCAAGACCTCTACGTCCATGTTGTTTAGAAGCTTCAACTGGTTCTAAACGACCTTGCTTATTTTTTCCAAGACCATATCCTTCCTTATATCCCATTTTTTTCATCATACGTTTAACTTTGTCAGTATTAAGATTTTTGGATTCTTGTTTATTTAATTCTTCATTTACATTAAAATTATTTTTATCACTAATATCATCTTCAATCTTATTTTTTACTTTATGAATTTTTTGTCGCTTATTATAATGATAAGAATCTTCATATATATTTTTCTCTATTCTAATATCTTCTTCATCATTACTTGATGGATCATTTATAGAAATATTATTAATGTTTTGACTACTACCTTCATCACCTGAATCTTCATGTATCTTTTGTTTCTTATTATAATGATAAGCATCTTCATTTTTTCTTTTTTTTCTTGTTCTTATTTTATCATCACAATCTGAGGAATCATTTATACAAACATTTATACCTGTATTATTATATTCATTAGATGAATAATAATCCTCATTGCAGTCGCTGTCATTCAAATCTGAAGTTTCATCTGATAAAGTAGTATAAATAAAATGATTTGTCTTTTTTTTATGTTTTTCATTAGTAGAATAATCACTAAAAAATGATGAATCTGTTCTTTTTTCTTCAATACTTTCATCGTGATCTGTATTAATAAAACTTTCATTCTCATAATCACTTTCATCTGAATCTAAAATGTTAATATAATTTAATTCACATATTTAAATAAAAATATTTTTATTATATCATTATAAAATGTTAATAGATGCATTTATTAAAAAAATATTACTTACTGCTCCTCATATTTGTTTCAATTATCGTAACTTTTTAATTCACTAATATTTCTATTTTGATTTATAAAATTTTAATAATTAAAAATAAGAAAATTATATTTTTTTTAAAGAATATATATATATATATATTCTCTTTCTATTTACATTATAAATATTTAAAAATACTATTGTTATTATAGGTTATGTTTCTCACCACAATCACAATACACAGCACCACATCTATTAAGCATACAGATACTTGTCCGATCAAGTCTCAGAACGGACTGACAGAGGAATTCCAACATGAACATCGATAGGAATTTAAAATGGTGAAAACTAGCTCCCTCTATTTTCAATGCGTATTTAATTGTGTATTGCTAGTAATCTGGTAAGAGTCCGAGTCGTCAAATGCACTGTCAATCCCAAATTCGATATCATGTATTACACAAAAAGCAATTAGTTCAGATTTTATAAAAAAATGAAAATAATTACTTTGAAAATATAATTAATCTATTATATTTTTATTTTATATAATTTCTTCTAATAATTAATAATAATTTTGAAATTATAAATTGTTATAAGAAAATAACAATAAAATAAGTATCAAAATTATGCAACTTTAATTTTAAATGCATTAAAAAATTACTTAAAATATTTAGAAATAAAGTGAACAATTTAGAAAAAAAATGTTTTCAGAATGTATTTTGTATGTTTCAGATTTCTGAAATCTCAAAATTATAATTTAGGATACAAATTTTGAAAGCAATAGAAAATGGATGCATGGTCTCGTTATTATGACAGGTAAACATGGAAAAGCAGGTATAAGGAATCTTGTTATTTTCATAAATTAATATCATAATATTACAATATTATCTATGATTTTACAATAAAATATATTTGTAATAGAAAGAAAAGAATAACGGAACAGATTTTAATCTTTTACAGCATGTATGATGAATTTTCGCGAAATTAAAAAATTTTTTTATAATTCTTTATATATTAGTTTTTCTTCAATTGCAAACGATTGTTATTGTTTTTAAAATAGTTTGTATATTTACTTATGTAGTAAAAAATGATATTTACTTATTATAATAAAAAATTTTACGATTTTTTGATTATTTGATATCATATAGATATGATTATTTTTGATTATTTGATATGATATTTATGAAAAAATTTATAACATTATAATATTCTACATTAGCTTATGTTGCTAATATAGAATTATATATAATATTAATATACACAATACATACTACAATATAAAAACATTTAAGTAAAATAAAATGAAATATTATAAAGAAAGAAACAATGTATTATTGCAGTATTTATTCTTATATTCTACCATAATACTGTGTAACATACAAGAAATGCACTTTAATGAAACCTACAGAAGAGAATTTGAATACAGAAATATTATTTAACATTATTTACGCCTTTTTTTAAATTGTTCGCCTTGCGCGCTGCATATAAATAATTTGTGTATGCTCTTTTTCTTCTTTCTACACCGGAAAAACAATAAATTCTGTTTAAACAGAAGCGACTCATACAATAATTAACTCTAAGGTACTTTTTAACAAACGTCACTTGTTTTCTATCACTCACTGAAAATTGCATTAAAATATTCACATCCCATATAAACTATTGATATACTTTCCGCTTTTGAAAATCGTGTCATGGTCAAAGAAAAAAAAATAAGCCATTTTCGCGTTACCTCTCTTTGGTCGTAAAAATTAATAATTCTGCAGTAAAACGGCTTACATGATTAGACAACAATAGATATTTTCTGCATTTACTTAATTATTTCAAAGACGGAGAACAACACAGAAAGCAAAACGATGACAAAGTATTCACATAATCTTGTTTCTAGTTGTACTGTTAATACTGGTCTTTCGTTTTCCTAAAATATTCGTTTTGAAATAACATTTTCATGTAGAGTCTAAACATTATTCAATACAAAAACACTAGAGATCTTGATTTTTCTTTTTTCTTGCGTCAGGATTCTAAAAATTAATATTTGAATAATTGAAAATATTTTTTTGTTAAGTACAACAATGTTTGAAGAATATTCCAATATTGTTATACCATAAAAAAGATATTTGTTTCAATATATCTTTATACCCTCATCAAGGGTCATAATTAACGACAGAATAATTTCGACTAGATTACTTGTCATCTTAACACATTCACTGCCAAGTTCATTGCGATAAGTGTACACTGTCGTTATTCTCTTTAAATGTACTTTTTTACAGTTTAGTACAGTGATAAATTATCAAAATAAGGTAGCAGTGAATCTGTTAATAATGTGATAAGCGATCACTTTTTTTATTCACCAAGAATATTCTATCTACTAAAACAATGCTGTCTAAATTAAAGCTATAAAACTTAAAAATTAGGTTTTTTTCTATTTTTCTTTTGTTATAGCACAGGCTTTAACATGATTAAATAACAACTATATATTAACATGCGTAACTACTCTTCCATTAGAATCTTCTAGCTTCTTTGTCTATTAATAACAATGTTAAAGAAGCGCTAAATAGATCATCAATTTTGATGGACAGCATTGTCCTAATAGAATATCCCATTTTTTTTAGAATTATGTCTGTATATATTTATATATATATATGCAAACATACATTATATACATATATATATTTATATAAAGAACTGATAAATGTCATTTTTATACATAAAATTGACGCAAATATATATTCTTGCATGCCTCTTTTGCATATTCTTATACTCAACAAGAATGCAATACAGTTATATGCCGTTCTTCTGTGCTGCAGTTCGAACAATTCTAGCAAACGCTTGTCTCAATTTACTCGAGGACGACCAAGGAGCGGTTTTTTTCTTTTTATCGTTTCGAATCTAAGAGTGTTCGCAATTTTGCATACACATCTTGATGAAAGTTGGCCGAGCTCTTTCATATTGTAAGGCGCGATGAATCAATAAAGCCGTAATTACAGAATACCTATTTGTATTTTTTTTTTTTTTTTTTTTTTAAATGTACATCTTTCCCGATACCATCGGCGATCTGAACTCTCTCAACTTTCTGGTCTCGTAGAAACGACTAAAATTACGCATTACTAAATTATCAATATTTCTGTTTTTCTTTCTTTGCAATTTAGCATATTATATTTCTTTTTAGCGCTTTTTCTTCAAACTACTTTCTTTTCCTTATTTTTTTTTAATATCGTTCCTTTTTCCTAATGCGCGTTCAGAACAAACGCATCAACAAATGAAGTATTACAACAACAGGAAGTCTACCGTGCTGTAACTGCGTTTTTCACGCAATGATCGCGTAATTCCTATAACACCTTTACGCTTTTCAATTTCGTTTTTCGATTTCACATTTCTGAGAGGATCATTTTCATTTTTATGATTCGCTCGAAAAAATAAGTGCATAGTGTGATAATGATCACATAAATTATGCTTATACGAATTATCGGTCAAATAATTTTTAATCTCCAAAAATACGCGTTTGAAGATAATTTGAATGTGAGATATTATGCTCTCAAAAAGACGAGATACGACGGATTCGTATGCTTCACTACTCTGAGAACAATCACGAAAAATGCGAACATTTGCACACAAGGAAAAACAATGAATAACATTTATATTAAAATAGAAATAATTTTATGAATTTAACCCTTTCACTTTTACGAATTCAATGAACTATTAATAAATTTTCACTGAACTCTACTTTTATTGAAACGAAATTTTATTCAATTCAATTTATTTTTATCTGATGAATTTTTTTTATGAATTTTTACTATTCGAATAAAAAATCATGAATAATTGATGAACTTTAATAATCTATTAATGTTGTTATTATGTTTTTTATAATTAACATTAGAAAGTGTAAGAAACAAACTTTGTACGAAATTTTTATAATAAAAATATATATGTTAGTAATCTTAATCATTTTTAGCAAAAGGGTTAAATTGCATTAAAAGAAAAAAAGACGATTTCTTTTATAATTACTTAATTGTTTAACAAGTAATTACAAAAGTTGACATATACGTATATATATAAAACAATAATATAACTATGAAAATAGTGTACGCAGATCTAAATAAATCTTGTAATTTTCGCGAAATTTTTGAACATAATACACAAATTATGAAATCAATTAATACATTAGCCATTATAGAAATTTTGTTATATAGTATTCTCTGCACTCACTTATTACCATCGATACAATTCTCATGACGCATTTTTTAATGGAATATTATATAAATTTAAACAAGATGTATAAGATTTGTTGATTCGAAGATCTCAGCACACATTAAGATCAATTGAAGGTACCGTTTTTTTTTTTTTTTTTTTTTTTTAATTAGCCCAGGCTTAAATATGTACCATCATTAAAAGACGCATTATTAAAAATGATAAATATCTGAATCGTAAACTGCATTAACTTCATAGTTTCGTAAAAGTTTGCACAGTAAATTTTGTCGTGCAGTGTACAGTGTTCAACATTCATGCATACACTAACAAGTCTACATTTGACATTAGGAAAAAACTAAATTTATTATTAGTAAAAAAAGAAAAAGAGAAACAAACAAACAATATTACCGTTTACATATTACGAACGATATCACTTTTCATAGGAAACAATCATTTTTACGCTTATTTCACAATATTTAAAAAAAAAAACGACATAATATTACGGATAAATAACGAAGATAGTAACAAATTTAGTTTTCCTAAAATTAATCTTAACGTCGTATTCACTTTTCCATTTCTTTCTTAAACCTTACATAACGAAAGAAAAATGTACTTTACACATATGAGATTAATCCACGACTTCCAATCGTCGTTGATGAACGATCAACAATCTTTAGTACATTTCTCCAGAAACTGATGAAAGATAGTGGTAAAGTTAACAATTGTGACACAATCGCAAAAATAATAATAATAACAGACTTGGCAATGCACACATGTGACTACACCAATAAAATATTCGCAAGTTTTTTTTTTTTTTAACCAAATAGAACGATACGCAGAGAAAAAGTGTGAAAATTCTTTGACTCATCTTAGCAAAAATTTAAGCTGCAATTCATTCACGTTACAAAGAAGAATGCAATATAGGAACTATCATGAAACGGATTGTACTGTTGTTGTTGTAATGTCCCTTTATTTCACGAACGATCTATAATTGATAAATCAAAAACAAGTGAAACGTGGCAAGCAATCATTCGAAAATCAAATACAAACGATATTTTTAACTTGATATCTTTCCTTTTTTTTGATCGAATTCTTTTTCGACCAGAATCAAACGAAATTGTAGAAAAAAAAAAAAATAAAAGAAAGAAATAAACAGGAAACCAGATTCGTGCAACTATTCCAACCTCTATGGAAAGTAAACGCGAAATATCTGGCGAATTTCTCATCACGACACACCGAAGACATTAATTCTCAATAAAAAGAAAAAATGCACAATACGAACACGCACCCGTTATCGAACTATAACATAGTAGTACCGTCCCCACATACGGCACTACCGACGTAAAAACATATTGTTACAATTAATAATGTACAAATAGTCTATCTGTAGTCTATCCAGTATACGAACGTATCTGCGGCTGCTAAACCTGTGTATAAGTTGGCGAGATTCAGTCTTCACATATAAAGGAGAATATGTACTCTTCTTCTTCTTTTTTTTTTTTTTTAACATTACAATATGCACATTTATGTTTATAATAATAAAAATGTTTATGTACGCGATATCACAGCGTTCAGCATTAATCGTTAAAAAGGTACTCTCGTGTTCCCGAGACTATGTTAGTGTCATTAACGATTTTCTCAGCACGTAAAACTCGACGTCATTTTATTCGTCGATCTTTACAACACGAAAAACTGTGCCGATTTTATCGTTTCATTGACTCTTTTCCTTTTCTTTTTTTTTTTTTTTTTTCTTCGAGTGAAACGAACAACAGATTATAAATATAAGGTTACAAGTTCGATCGATCAACTAACATGACCTGAACGAGTGTGCTTAATGCAAGCGCAAAGATTTCACGAGAATATATTTTTCGAACCTTTTCTTCAATTAAACAGACGGAAGGCGTGTCATACAGATATCTTGAAAACTACCTCCCTCATCTCATTCGTTCAACGTTTACCATCACTGTTGAAAACTGATATAAAAAAATATATGTACGGTTTACTTAGAAATATTATCGACCAAGATATTCGAGTTCATCGATATTGCAAAGTTTAGTGTTGAACACTAGTTTCGTTTCCGCTTTTTCATTTTGTAACAACAAGAGAATAAGATTTCGTTTTTTCTCTCCGGGAAATCTTTCGTTATCAACTAGAGATGACTGATCTCGTTAAGAGTTACATTAAAAGTGTACAGCTGAAATGGATGTTCCCTAACAACACGACAAAACGGAGTATAATACAAAAAAAGAACAAAAAAAAAAAAATGAATATCGACTAGTAGGGAGAAAGTAGACTTCAGAGATACGATTTTGCACCGTAGAAATGAAGTATACCGCATATTCTACTATACGAAAAATACGCATCCATGTTTTTAACAGTTCTTGTTACACGTAGTACGATTACAAATGAACATAAGATTTATAATTGTTCATTAACGCAAATAAAAAAAAAAGAGAAGTAAAAAGAACAAAAAAGAACCCATAGCTGAAAAATACTGAAATTTCATAGATTCCTTTGTTAGCAACAAACACGTAAGTATTTAGAAGACTATATCTTAATAAAATAGACAAACATACAAAAAAAAAAGAGATAAATAGTTTCACAATATATGAGAAAGAGAGAAATGAAGAACCCTTGTGTCTACATCTTCATATACGCTTAGAAGATGAATTTATCAGACTACATAATGAAATAAAAAACTTGGATATTCATGAATAGAAGAACGCTCTGAAGTAATACACGTTTTCATATTCCAATTTCTTCTCCCTATTCTCTACCCTGACAATATACGAATTCGCACGGCAAACGCAAACAAAAAAAAAAAAGGAATACTGATCTTTCGCTTTTTCGCAACAACTTTTGTTTTTCTTTCCTTAAAGTAGACAGCTCTCGCAGTACACGTCATTTAGGATCATATGATTTGTATACCACGTATAAAACTGATAAGATACGTTCCTTATTTTAATCATGATGCACGATAGGTAGATCTATAAATATGCTACATCTTACATATCACAGAACTACGCGTACACCCACTATCAATTTTCAAAATGCAAGTTGCACTTCGTTAGAACATTTATTTTATTTAGGAAAAAACTTAAAAGCATGATGTCTGTTATGTGTTCTGTTAAATGAAATGTAAAATATTAACCCTTTACTGTCCAACGTTCAATATTTGCTCTGCGTTCTTCTTTTTAAACTTTTTCAACTATAACAAGTTTCTAAGAAAATTCTATGACCATACGTTTAGAGATTTGGTTTTAGAAAAGATATGCATATTCGACGGTCATTAATTTTCATTTCACTTTAGTATATGGGAACAAATGTAGCACAGCTTAAAGGGTTATAATTCTGAGGCTATCTGAAATATTTAGAAGAAACTTTAATTTATCTGTCAAATTTTTATGACAGCAATATATGTATCTATCTATAAGCCTCAATTATTGATTAAATGCTTGAAAGATGCATTACTTGCAATGGATGGAATTGAAAGATGTAGAATTGCACTACAATAGTCTGCTATTTGCCAAAATATAGTAGACTACGTACTAAGAAAAATTCAGAAGAAATAGATAATTAGTGTACTAAAGAAAAATTACTGATCAACAACGATGAAAAGACATAGATTAAACGAAGTTTCAAAAATCAATAAGATGATTTAATAGAGGGCGTACGCAATGTATGAGTATTCAGAAGTGTCCAATACTCGTAGCATACGCTTCCTATTATTTATATCACTATTCATTCTGACAACGCAACATGTTGCAGTCAGATCAACGCAGTAGGAGCGTATAAGCATTCACAATGTTGAAAAGGACAAAGACAACAATATACCGCGAATGCCTAACTTCTGTTCGCGACCCCACCATATATTTTGAAATATCCAATCTATCGGCTCAGCAAAAGAAGAATATAAAGACTACCATGTGGAAACCTAGAAACGAATCGATAGAGCTTTTTCCTCTCTTATCGAGCAAAATCCGCTTGAAATGCGTGTGACGCGGTTTAGTGAATCAACCGGAAATGTTATTGTGCACACGTACTGCTTCACAACATTTTCTACTGTGCGTAATTAAGTAACGAACTGTGAGACCGTTTCACGAAAGCGTTACGTATAATTATCACAATAATGTCGTTCGCAAACGAGTCCTTGCTCGAGTGTATATTCGAGTCTTGCATTCTTCTCTGTTGGCTCTTTTCTTTGCTGTTCGTTTATTCGAGTAGTGACGTGTACAGTGTAATCTGGAGGCCCGCAAAAAATCGCTATGCGCTGTCGATAAACGGTTTTCGTGCCCGATTCGCGGCATGAATTCATTATTCATTATTTTTCGTATCATTTATCACGTGAAATTTCCTTGGAAGCCACTTCGGAATGGCCATAACGATATATACAACACATGGATCAATACCATAAGTTAAAAACTCTTTCATCACGCGTTCAATACGTTCACGGCAGCGCAATATTTTTTTTCTTAAACGTTTCAATAGAAAAATGCCTTTCGGATAGTCTGAATCGTTCCCTAAAAAATAGCAAGAATTTCGATGAGCGCGAACTAAAAAACAGGTACAACTAAATTTTATTCGATTTGCGGCCAGCCTGCGCGTGCACCTATATACATTGTACACGGTCGCGCAAGGACAAGACCACTCAGTGGCCAATTGCATAAACATCAAACAACAATGTTTCTCTTACTTTTTTTATCTTCGTATAATCATTCGTTGGTTTAACAACAAATTACTTTCGATATATATTATAAAAATAAGGTATCAAACTTTGCGCCGAGGTACACAGCCATTGTGACTACATGCTTAATTTAAGTTTTCCTTTCTCTTCCCCATTAGCCGGTTTTATGCTTTGAATTTATTCCAAAGATACCGGCCCAGGATAGTTTCGAAGTACTCACTTTTGTACGCTATATAATTATGCTGGATTTATCCTCCATCAAAGTTCTTTAATTTTGATGAGATATACCTTTCCCCTATTATCAAAGAGACACAACACCCAGTCTCGTTACAAAACAGAGGACACGATATTTTTTTTTATATTCGTCGTGCGCTTTGTAAAAACGGGTGTACGGCTTAATTTTTATGCAAAAGGCCTTACATTTTGAAGAGCGTTGCCTGTACATACGTATATATATATATGCAAAATATAAATAAATTATCAAATATGAAAACGTTAACCCACCCCCCTTCTATACGTTTCGTGCATTTCGGGAAAGCATTAAATGACGTTTACATAGTTTTATCTCAAGAAGATTAATTACTTTTTAGGATATGACCACTTAGTTACAAGTCTACATTTGTTGGTCATATTCTACATCCAGTAATGATTATATCAATATATCATTGCTAAATAATTACTACTACTACTTCAAAAAACTTGACTGGAATGTGCCTACATTATTAATAAGTAATAATTAATTTTTTTTATTTTTTTTCTCTCGAATGTTTGAAAACGTTCCAATTTAAATATTTATAACTATAATAAAACCAACAAATTATCGATTGTTTTGTCTCTGCTTTGTCTCTGCTTTCTTCGAATAAACACAAATAATTTTGCTTCGTCGAATGCGTTGAATCAGGCATCATTCCAGAAAAAATAATAAATGACAATGAAAAGAGGAAACATTATGTTACTTATATATTCAAAAGAGACCCAATTGTCTACACAAACCGTAAATATATAATGGGCCTGATATAAAGAGGAAAAATTGATTTTCTTACTTAGCCTGCACTCTTACCGATTTATACCTTGAAAAGCGTCACTGCTGCACTGGTGTAGGCGGATAAGGATAACTATACGGTGGCACAGCTTGGAACTGACTATATCCCATCGATTGATACGCGCAAGCACCAGTATTTGGTGGTGGACGATTCGTCTGGAAAAACTTGTTGTTAACGAGGCTTTGCATGGAGGAATCAGCTGTATGTCCGCCAGCAGATGGCATCATGAATGGAGGCGGCATAGAATATACGCTTTGTCCTCCAGGTGTCTGATTGGTGTTGTAAGCACTCTGACGATTGTGATAACGATTTCCTTGAAAACCTCCTGTTCTTCCATGATATCTAGGAATATTTGCATTTTGATAACTAGCTGAATAGCTATTTGTAGTTTGACAGCCATTGGTATAAGTATTCGGTTGCCGTTGATGTTGTTGTTGCTGCTGCTGCTGCTGCTGTTGTTGATGTTGTTGGTGTTGATGCTGTTGCTGTTGCGGTTGTTGATGTTGTTGCGGCTGATAATTAGATTGGAAACTATTCTGTCGACTGGCCTGATATCCATTTTGCTGGCGTACAACAGTCCTTTCTTGACTGCTACCATTACTGTGCTGAGTACTCTGAACGTGCTGATTTTGCCAATTATTCGAAATCGGGCTACTATTATTTCTTGGGCTTCCAGTAGAACTATTATCTTTATTAGAACGAGAATGACTCCAACGTTGGCGACCCTTTCCGTATGCAGGTTTTATCGAATTTGCTAAATCGGCCAGTTGTGGATTTATTGCTTGACCAGCTTCTTCCAAAACAGAAATTAGTTCTTTTGCTTGTCTAGCATTATTAGGCGTAAAATAAGCATAAGCAGTACCCGCACTTTGGCAACGTCCAGTTCTTCCTATTCTATGAATATAATCCTCAGAACTGTTCGGATAATCGAAGTTAATTACATATTTCACATCTTCTACGTCCAAGCCACGAGCAGCAACATCGGTAGCAACAAGAATCATTGTTTTTCCATTTCTAAACTCAGATAACACGTAATCTCTCTCAGGCTGGGATTTGTCACCGTGAATAGAGATAGCAGGCCAACCTTCTCGTTTAATAGCTTTGGTAATATCGTCCACTTTCTTTTTCGTTTCAACGAAAATTATCATCTTGCTTCCTCGATCTTTGCCGATCTCTCTCAAAAGATTTGAAAGTTTCATTTCTTTTTCATGCTCTTGACAAATCTCTACGATTTGACGAATATTGTGATTAGCGGCCAATGTCAAAGAACCGATGTTAATTTGAATATAATCTGAGAGGAAATCTTCAGCCAAAGCTTGTACTTCTTTTGGCCATGTTGCAGACCACATCAATACTTGCCTATCAGGTCTAATTTGCTCTATGATTTTTCGAATTTGAGGCTCGAATCCCATATCTAACATTCTGTCCGCCTCATCTAAGACTAGGTATGTACATCTGCGTAAATTCGTAGTTCCTTTCTCGAGAAAATCGATTAATCTACCAGGAGTTGCAATACATATTTCAACACCGCGTTCTAAATCACGAGCTTGAGGCCCTTTTGGAGAACCACCAAAGATGCAAGTATTACGAATACAGGAGGAAGAACCAAAATCTCTAGCAACAGATTGAATTTGTTGGGCTAATTCTCTTGTTGGAGCGAGTATCAAAACAATGGGACCATCTCCTCGGCTCAAACGTGGTTGATGATTAATGTGTACAGTTGCTGGTAATATATACTGAAAAATATCAATAACAAAATTCTTAAATTTAATCATCTAAAAATATTTATTTGATAAATTATCAATAATTTAGACAATATATATTTTCAAAAATATATACAAAAAATATTGAAATCTGATTTTTTTTATATTTAATCAATATAATGATCAATTATATCATTAACATATTTCATTGACATGATTTAATAATAAAGAATTAGAATTAATCAAATCTTTAATATTAAAATCTTAATTTCTTCTAAATTATTATAAATATTTCAAATTTTATTTTTTTTATATTTAATAAACGGTGTAATCAAAAATTAAAAAAATAAAAGTATATTACTATTTATGAAATATATATGAAAAAAATATATAAAAATACATACAGCTAAAGTTTTTCCAGATCCTGTTTGAGCAATTCCAACCAAATCACGACCACTGAGTGCTATTGGCCAACCCTGTGCTTGGATTGCTGTTGGTTCAGCAAAACCCTGCTTTCTTATCTCTTCCATTACATAATCTGGGAAATTACTTTCTTCAAATGCTTGAATTGGAGAAGGAGTATTGTTTCCTTTCACAGTGATTTCTTTGCCAATGTGATATTTATTAACTTCATCACTGGATCGTTTTAAAATATTGATATGTGGAATATATAAATTTTTTGTGATCACTGGTAACTTAGAGAGATCCCAGCTAGGTTTTTTCAGTGAATCTCCAGGAGTTCTTCTTTGGACTTGCTTCTTAATTGACTTCTCTTTGTTTGTCTGTTGTTGTCTATTCCAATATGTTCCCCCTCCATTACGATTGGTAGAATCTCTACTTCCCCTGGGTCTGTAACTAATTCTCATAAAATGATACTCATTCTTTAATATGTTTAAAATTTAATATTAAATTTAAATCATTAATATAGAATATTAAATGATATTAAATTACTATATTATTATAATGATAATATAATTATTATATATTATTTATATTTGAAGTATATTGTATATTAATAAAAAATGATTTTTAATATATCATATTATATATATCACATGAAAAAAAATAATTTAAGAAATCATTAATAATAATGATTATTATAAAAATATTAAATAACAAAGATTTAAAAAAAATTTTTTTATATGTACTTTCATCTTATGGTTGTCAGTAGCTTTCCATTAGATAATGACACCGCCATTTTACTTTTTTTTATGACTCATTTGATCTTATTCAATAGTATACATTTTGTTACAAGTAAATTTTTTTTATCATTTTAGAACAGTAATCTTCCATAAATTGTGATTTCATTAATTCAACACAAAATAATAATTCAATAAAAATGACGAATAAGAGAATCCATGAACAAAATGGTGGAGATCACGATATTAAAAAAAAAAAAACTTCTCCAGTTTTAACATTTCATAACGTATGGTACTGACATATGTAATATTTAAAAGTTATAATTTAAATTAAAATATTCTACCTGGTATGATTGGAATAACTATTGTTATACATCTCGGCAAAAGTTCGGAAGAATCTGCTGACACACTACCAGTTCCGCAGGAACGATCTTCGATTTTTCGGAAAGTATGTCAGTTGTACCAGTTACACCTATGATCAAAAATAATTATATAAGAAATTTAATAAAATGAATATATAAATGAACATATTAATTCTATAATAATCTTATATCAAATGACAAAAAATTTATATAAAAAAAGATAATATATTCGGATAGACTTACCCTGCAAGACCCGGCGAGCAGAGCAGTAATGGCTGACAGGCACTGGGAAGACGGAAACGAGCAACTGGGCAATGCTTCCGCTCCTAACTAGTAAGTTACACACACACATAAAAAGGAAGATCGTTCATTGGTTCGTTCTTATGTAGAATCGGATGCTGACACGTCGTCCAATCGTAACGCGATAGGAGAAATCAATAAGTTCAAGTGTTATATATTTATCATAGATAAAGGCAAATTTTCATGAAAAGAAAAAAGAACAAATTAAAATAGAAAGAAAATGATTATATTTTTATTATATTTAAATTATATAAAAATTTTTTTTTCACAGGATATTGTGCTTAAAAAAAATATAATCAACAAACAATATGTATAAATATATAGTAATATATTATATTACTATATATTATATCTATATAATGTAATATATATAAAATGATTATTGATATTATTTAAAATATATTTAAAATAAATTATAATTTTTAGAAATTATATTTAAAATAATATTTTATTAATTCATTATCAATATTGATAATATAACTAATATTTAAGATAAAAATTTTTTATTAAAGAAAATTTTCTTATTGTTATTTATATATATGTGTGTGTGTGTGCATAATATGTATAAAAAAAATATATATATATATAAAATTAATCGTTACTACGTATTTTTTATACTTATATGTATATATGTATAGAATAGAATCTCCATTATAAGTTACAAGTAATATGAATAGTGGGGATAATATCCGAACAAGTTAAACGTCTGTTTTCGGAACGAGGACAATCTTAATAGAAAGGTTATCAAACATATTTCTTTTTGGATGAAAATAAAAAAAGAAAAGTTAATATTTATAAAATTATATTTTATAAAAAATTTGTTATTTAATTCTTTTATTCATATTTATTTTGTATTTCATAAAATTCAAGTAAATATAAATAATTATATTTGAGAAATAAATGCAATTAAAATTAAAATTTTTTTATAAAATCTTTCAACTTTAGAATACATTACATATTTAAACTTAGCACAAAAAACGTAAGTTTTTATTTTGATAATTTATTTTCATGTTAGAGAAACATAAAAATTCTTTGAACAGAATTCTTTTGTTTATCACGTTACATTATCAACATAGATTTTATCCTATAATATGCAATCAATAAATCGAATTGTGAAGTAATCGTGAAAATATTTTGTTTTTTTAATAATATTTTTGCTATATTGCTATTATATTTATATTATATTTATATTATCATAAATTTAATACATAATATAGTATAATATGTACCTATATATAGATATGTATCAATATTTTATAAAGAAAAATTTCCAATAATTTAAATATCAACGATGAATTAATAATTGATTGAATTAATACACAATTCAAAAATAAAGAATTATTTAAAATTATTTAAAATTATTCTGTCTTGAATAATGATACTATTGGAATTAAATCTAGTGTTGATAAATTAAAAATTTAATTTTAATTTTAACATACCAATGATTAATTATAACTTCCAATAACAAAACTTGATATTTTCAACAAATATTTTTTTAAAATTAAATATAAATGAAATTATATTCTAATTTTTGAATACATTTATATATATATAGAATGTTTTTTATCATAATATAATTTGTCATCTTATATACAATGTACAAAATACATTTTTATGTTGCATTTTTCTTGTTTACAAATTTTTTTCGTCAAAATTTCTATTAAAACAATTTATTAAAATTTTATTTCTCATTATGTATTTCAGTTTAAATTTTTTTCATCTGAAAAGAATCTAATTTTTATCAATTTGAATTCGAAAAATTTTCGAAAAAATTCCCATGCATTGGAATCTTTCATATATAATTTCATATTATATTCATGACAATATTAGAAGTTATTTAGAATAAGATATAAAATGTAATAAACAAATTTAATTTATTACTTATAAATAACAAATATAAAGTAATTGTATGTTAATTATATAAATAATTATTTTAATTGGAAGTAATAATTGAAGGAATATATATATATATACAATAGTTATCGACGAATATATATATACAATAGTTTTCGATGAATTAACAAATGAATGAAAGATGAATAATATATAATAATAATAAATGAATAAAAGATTAATAGTAAATGAACAAGAATTCATATTATTATATTCAACGATTAAATAATAAATACATAAATAATAAAACATGATTTTTATGAAAATTTATTCATGTAGTACGTAGTAATGTTTTCGAGAAAATGGATTTAGAAAAAAATCTTTATATGATTAAATATACAAAAATAGTTATAAGAGAAAATGATTAAATCAATAATCGATTTTTTATTTATAACATGCAATTAGTTATCTGCAGGATTTTTCACGCAGAGTCCGTGATCCTTATCAATTTTATCGATTGCTATATCTCAATTTGAGGAGTGTAAATGCAAGCAAATAATCTGCATGATGAAATTGGTATGCCCCATTGAAGATACGCATCCCATAGTTCCGGTAACCCACGTAATCATCGATTATTCGAATTTCCTGATGGCATGTAATTAGTCAACTGGCTAAGTAAGTTTCTACTCCGGATATGTCTTATAAGTTATTATCAATTTTGATCACTGAATAATTGAAAGAAATCATTTGTGTTGTAATTGTTTTAATTAAGCTTTTCAAAAATTGAATTAATTATTAATTAAAAATATAGGATCTAAAGAATATTAATTTTGGGATTAACATTGATATATTAATATATTAATATTAATCATGATTTTATATTTTGTTAATACTTTCATGGTTTTATATTTTTAAAATCTTTTATTAATATTTTTAATAATAACATCATATATTTTTTAATAATTAATGTAAATTAATAGAATATAAATTAGTTTTTTAATTAATATTTAATTCTTTAAATGAAAAATTTCTCAGTTTTCAATAAGTATTTTCAATAAAAATTTTGATTAGATTCTTTAAATTCTTAGAATTATAATTTATTTATTTAAATAATATTTATTTATTTATATTTATTTAAATATTAATTGATTATTTGATAATAAATCTATATTATAAATACTATAAGATAAGATACGAATAAAATATGTATATGGATTTTCCCAAGAATGTGTCATTTAGAAAAACATTTACTATTGGAATTAAATTTATTATTTTTTTCAATATTGGCGAATCATTTTTTTCGAGAAATAAATCCTTAAAATGTGGATTCATGTTATCGTAAATTTTGCTATATGTCAATTGAACAAACAAGATATCATCATTCAATAAAAGATATAACTATCCATGAATGAATAGTTTTCTTGGAGAATCTATTTTTGGAATTTTGGTTGATAGTACACGTTAATAATGACATATTAAAAACGAAAAGATCATCAATTAACTTTTATTGCATGATATTTTTATTCGAAAAGAAAAGAATATGTATTTTTCCTGAATATTTGATATTCATAAATGAAATAATATTATAGGTTTTGCAAGAATTTTTTATAGAAAATATAAAAATAATATTACTAAAATATCAGGATAAAAAAATAATAATAAATATTTAATATTCTTATTATTACATTGTTTATTTACAAAATATTATTTACAAATTATTATTTACAAAATAAATAGTAAAACAAAAAGATAAATATTATTATATTATTCTTTTTTATCTTTAGAAATTATATAAAAAATATAATCATAATTGCATGATTTACTTTCTGCATAAAAGTTATTACATATAAAGTTATATTTTTAATTTTTAAAATATATCTATATAATTATAAATAGAACTATTTATAATTATATTTTAATTTAATTTTTATAATTAACTCAGTTTTTCATAAAATGCAAGATATCAACTTTTATTTTTATTTAATTACTTTTACATTACTTTTAAATGTTTCCATTTTGAATAAAACAATTATTTTTATATTTATTTATGTTAAAATATTTAATTTTTTTCCTTTGACTTATTAATATAATATAATATAATATAATAATAATTATTATATATATTAAATTAATATAATAATTATCAATTTCCTTTCTTCAATTTTTTTTAACATTATACCAATTATTCATATCAAAATATCAATTCAAATTTGCATTCGTATTTTTTTCCCAATAATTTGTCATTTTCAGAGAAAATCAAATAAATCACTAATTTCGAAATTATACTCTTCATTTATTATTTCCATCAAAACAAAATATTCTTACGAAGAAATTTAGGAAATCCCAGGAGATAAATTTAATTCGAATTTCCTGATTATTGATAATCATTATTTAGAACACATATCTCTGGAATAAAACCTGATGACTTCACTTTCGTACAATGAACTATCAATTTTATGAAACTATATTTATAAGTATATGTACTACACGTAGACGAATATAGCATGAGAAGACGGCAGAGACGAACCTAGTAAATACAACGGAATACAACGAAGGCCGATTCAATCAGTCGTGTCGTAGCTGCTGATCGATTCACACGTCTCGTATCACGATTCTTTTCGCCGGCAAGGACGAGATCTCTATAATTTTATCAAACGACACAACATTTCATTCTCTCGAATATTTTATTCAATTAGGTTATATATATTAATAATACTGATGAAATTGTGAAAAAAATCCATATTGACGATTTGATTGTATGTAAATCGGTGAAGACAATAAGTAATCGAATACCAGTTGAAGAAGAAAAGGACGTGACATTTAAAAGGAGCAAACGGATTTAGAAAACATTTGGAAAGGTATGTAAGAGGACAAAGATTTTATTTTGAAGAGAAATATTTTAAAAAAGAATTATTTTGAAAAAAATTTCGAAGAAAACATGAAATTATAAGGAGTTTGAGACTTGAAATTTGTAAAGGAATTATTAATATTAGATATTTTTAGTTTTAAAGTTTTATTTTAAAGTTTTAAATCTGGATCGACTTTCTAGTTAATTTCAAAACAGAAGCTAAATTGATTAATTTTATTAATTAATTAAGTGATTAATTCTTTTATCAATATATTTATTAATTAATTTAATTTCCTTTCAATGCTAAAATTAAGATCTTTTTATTTTCATTTTTTTTTCAAATAATTTCTTCATTAAAATTGCAAAAGTTTTTAGCTATTTACTTGATATTTTATCTGAATTTAATATTATATTAAAAAATCATACAAATATTTCGATTATTCATAATCAAATTATAAATATCTTTATCATAAATATTGTTAGTATCATAATTGATGAACTATTAACGTCAAGATAAAGTTTTATTAATGATATTCGTTCATCAAATTTAAGAAACGAAATTTTATATGCATAAAAATCTAATAAAATTATGTAACCTAAGCTATAATTCTTTGATAATTCTTCATAGAATTCTTTATTATATTCTTGCTTTTCTTTAAGATCAAATATAATTTCATTCTTCTTATATTTATAAATAAATTTAAAAATCTGATATAATGTAAAATATATAAAAATGATATTTACAAATTCATTTTCTTTTCAAATTTCCAAGGAAATTTGCACATTCATAATATATAAAAATTGTTTTTAAACACGAATAGGTAGTTTGATATTTTTTTGTTCAACCATATTTTTTTACTTAAAAAATTTTTATTTAAAGATCAATTCATAAAATTTCTTTCTTTTTTACAATCTTTAAATAAGGATCATTACAATTAATTAGATTAATTAAAAATTTGCGCCAATTCGTGTAATTATTTGCGAAATCTCATCATCAAGAAATATGACAACAGCTTAGTAAACAATAATGACAATCATAAGTCGTTTCGAATGATGTTTTGAATCCATATTCAAGCAACTTCCAAGAAATTTCAGTTTAATTTATAAAATTTTAACATTTATAGAATCACTTTTACAACTGAGTTAAGCATAGTTTTCTGTGATGATTTAACTGATGACAAATTCATTTGAAACATAAACTCATTCAAGGGCACTAAACTCGTAACAAAGATATAAGTCAGAGTAATTTAATTGTTTATTATTAAACAATAACGATTATTCTCAGAATTATTTAATGCCGTCGAATAATAATAGTCAATTGATGGTACAATAGAATAAAAAGTTCTCAACATATCTTTTTTTTTTATTAAAATTTTCTGTAAATCAAATATTTGATAATTTGATATTTTCAGTTTTCAGCAATTTTTATTTGAATATTTTTAAATTATTTTTTTAACTCATAAATATTTATTTTATTTTTTTAAACATTTAATTACTTTAGAATTATAAAATTATAGATCATTAAAAATGTTAAAGATTAATTTTTGCATAAACTTATGATATACTAGAAGATATGATATATACTATGTAATATATTATAAGAATTATATTGGCATTCAGTGCATTAAAGTATCCACGAATGAAGATAGAAAATTCCATTGTTACTTAATAATTGACTTAATCACAATTAATAAACTAATCAATTTTATTTAATGATGTGGTTTCTTAGAAATTACTAGTGATATATATGTGTTATGCCTGGATTTATTTTTGAAATGTTTACCATACATATATGGAAATTTGATAAGTTGTATATTCAAATCAATTATCAAATAAATACAAATAACTGACGTATTTGATTTAAACAAGATTTAACCTTAGATAATTCTTACTTACATAATATATTATATATTAATGTAAGAAACAAAATGTAATTTGTGGTAGAAATCTTATTCTAACTTATTGTGATATTAAATGATTTAACATTAGAACTATTGAACTTTGAAGTTTCAAAGAGTTGTGATTTTAAATATTAAATATTTATGAATTTTATGAGTGTTAAAGTTAAATCTTAAACTTTCATGAATTTTTGTTTAAATGTAAATTTCAGCAAAATTAATCAAGAAAAAAAATTTATCGTCATCATACTACATTAATTCTAATCAATACATATAAGTTGAATTTCAATGATATCGATACATGTATTATATCGATAATATAATCGATACATATCAATCATGTCATTATTAAACAGGAATTTTCATAAAATAGAGTCGGTTAATTTAACTTTTAAGTAATTGAATTCAATTCACTTGTGTATATAATCTTTGAAAAGCTAAGCAACGTTCAAAGTTATTATTTATCAAAAGTATCGATTATATATATTATTTATTCTTTCAATTTCAAACTCAATAATCAAGCAATTTTATTCAGAAAAAATGGCATAAAAAAATATAAAAATTATAATAATTAATTACTCACAATGATTAAACTAATTATTAATTATCCAATCAAGGATAATCTTGAATCCTATTCGATGATATTAATACTTTTCAATACATTTATATTATATACAGCCTTTCTAATATGCATAACGAGAATTGAATAATTATTGAGAATCATCGAGTTCGTGATTCTTATCAAGATTTATAGTTGTTTAGTTGAGAATTTTTTGTAGAATTGGCTTCGTGACCATTTATGGCTATAATATAAAGAGAGAAAGCATTATTGTGAATATTCTCTTCTAATCGATTCTTCAAGATTGATTAGAATTAGAATGCAGATGTAAATTTAAGATAAACACCTGTTTCCAGGAATGTACAGATACTTGATAACGAAAGTTGAGATGTTTAAGATAGATTTAAAAATTTTTAAATTCTTTGATGATTACTTGATTATTTCAACAAAGGTGAAATATAAAAGATTTATATGATAATAGAATGTTATATAATTTCTTTTAGTTTCATTTCCTTTTCAATATTAACTATATAAGAATTGGTTTGAATTGAAGTTATAACTTATAGAATTTTAGCAAACAATTAGTTGGACATAACTTTAATTAGAAAGACAAATTCTTAAAATATCAAATATTTTACCAATTTGTTTTACGTACATACATATAATTTTATATCGATTCAAATTATAGATAATCTGAAATGAAAAAATAAATTAACATGATTATTTTTTATTCTTATTATTGTTCCTCTGATTATTGTTCTTTTTCAATTAATCTTATTGAAAAGAAAAAAATGATTTAAAACTTAAAAAATTGTTGGATTTTAAAAAAAAATACGATTGCATGAGAAATTATCTATAGTTGAATTCTTAACATCTTTCTTTAAGTTACGTTTTACTAGTAATCAAATAATTTATCTTTGATATCTTGAATATTTTTCGCTTTTAAATTTCTTCCGGTTTATAAACATTTATTCCTTTATTCAATTTTACGACACATTGTTACGCACTTGTTATACGTTTTATATTCTTATAAACAATCTATTAACATGATGTCACGCAAATATGCATTCTCATTCATCGTTCGACTTCGGATAATATTCAATGGGTTTTTCCGATGGATACATGACACTTCCACAAGATTATTATGCGAACGAAAAGTATTTTAATGTAATAAAATCATCGAATACATGTTGATACTTAACACTTCTCGTGTGAAACAGAAAGAATATTAATGTTCTTCTCTTATTCGTAGTTGAGAAACAATGAAAGAATTGTTTTCAATGAGCTTGAATCGATTTTATATTTCGTATAATGATGAGGATAGTTATAGACGCTATTAATCACAATTATTCTTATATCTTGAAATTCTTCGATTAAAATTTTATATATATATATATATATATATATAAATTTATAAAACAAGACATACAAGAAGAATATAAATAATAGATTGAAACTCTCATTGGATGATTTATTTACTCTATTCTCATATTCTCGTATTCAATAATTTTTATGATTACTAGTACGTAGTCAGTAATTTTAAGAGAATAACTTTTACTTATTAAAATAGTTTTAATAATATTAAAAATATATTTTTCAATAAAATATTTTCTCAAAAAAAAAAGAGATATTCTTTATTTATTTTTGAAAAATAAATATTTTTTTAAGAAAAAATTATTTCCTATTCAAAAACGGATAACATAATATTGAAATAAATATACAAAATAAACAGAAATTCAGCAGTTTTTTCATTATATTTTTTCCTTATTGCATTAATTTTATTAATTATTTTAATTTTGAATCATTGTTTAATTAAAAAAAAAACAGTCTATATTTAAAATTAATGTAATCAAGAAACGGATATACATAATGATAATGATACTTCCATAAATGGCAAGATATGTGATTCTATAACTAGTATTCTCGTCATTCATTTAAATAGCTTCGAATTAAATAGTTTTAATGATAAAAATTTCTACTTTAATCTTTTTTTTAATGCTTAACACTTATCTTGTTATATTAAATTTTTATCAAACAATGAAATGACTAATGATTCAATGTCAAATTAATATTAAATATATATGATATTGTTGAAAACTAAAAAATCATTTTATAATGCTGCAATTAATAAAATTTAATTTTCATTAATTAAATAATTACATATTTATTGATCAATATTCACATTTTTTGCAGCAATGGTGACTACATTAATACTTTTAAGCCTTATGACCAGTGCTTTTGGTCAATTGATCTATCCTGATGAATATAACCGGCTCAGAAATTTATCAACTATTCCTCCGGATCTGTATTCAAACATTGCAAATTCTATAACTAAAAGTAACTCTGCAAATTTACAACCGCCATTGACCTCATTACAACCTATGATACCCAATAAATCGCAAAATGCACCAAGGTATCCTGCTCAGATGGAGAACACGCTACAAGGCTGGAGCGATCATGTAAGTAGAAAGATATTTTAAAATATCCAGTGAAAAGTTTTAATATTTCTTTGGATGGAAGCTTTAAGAAATAAATTTAATCATGATCATTAATCACTAATCATTAATATGAATCACAAAAAAAAGTAGAAACATTTAAATTCACACATTGTGAAATATTCTTAAGATATTTATGATGGTATTCATGATAAATAAAAGGCAGCATTGGTGATGCAAGTTGTTCATTAAACATAAGTTGCTGAACAGTGACCTTAAAATTTCACAATAATGAGTTAATATTTCAATAATAATATTCATAATGAATTTTTTTTCATTATTGCATATGATATAACTTATATAAAAGTTTTGAAATGTTTGAAAATGCATACAAATTGAATTTTAACAAAAAAATTGCAAATTGATTTATGATATTCTGTACATTGCATATAATAAAGATCGAATAAGTTTATTTAGAAATATAAGTATTGATATTTTATTCTCTGCTATGATTTTTTTTGTTGTTTTTACAACGTATAATTTTCAAGCAAATTTATAAATAAAATTTATATAAAATATTAAAAAGTTAAAAAGTTTATTAGTATTTTATATATTAATATTTTTTCAATCAATATTGAATAATATTTAATATAATTAATAATTAATTAAGATTACATTCAATCAAATCAACTAAATTTTTATTCGATATAATATTAATTAATGATTGGAAGAGATATATATATATTATTAAAAAATTTTTTATCATTTTAATTAATTAAATTAAATTATATTATAAAAAATAATAAATAAAAATAATTTCAGGTAAATAACATTATTATTAATGGAGTATTAAAATTTGCCCTGGACGTAGAACGACAGATTTATAAAACTCGAGACATGTCTTTAATGGGTCAAAAAGATAATATAATTTTTTCGCCAATCAGCCTCACAGTGACATTAGCGATTGTTTTTGCGGGTTCTGCTGGCAGAACTTTCAACGAAGTGTCTAAAGTACTTGGACTTGAAAGTGGTATTGATATCTCACAAAACTCTGAGATCGTTCATCAGATGTTTGGCCTATTATTAACGAAACTCCACACCAAGATAGATGGATCTCCTGGGCCACGTGTAAATTTTGCTACAGCCTCATATGTCCAGGTAAAAATTTTGTTTCATAAGAAAATTGAACATTTTTATTTTAAATAAAACGAACACATATTATAGATAATTTTGATTTAGGATGGATTTCCAATATTGCCACAATTTAAAGCACTGAGCAACAATGTTTATGAAAATGAGTTAATCAACGTAGATTTCATAAGAAAAGGAAAAGCAACAATGGACATAATAAACACATGGGTAAATCAGAAGACGATGGGAAAAATTTCAAAAATTTTGGATGATGTGCCTAGTCCAAATACTAAGATGATTCTTTTATCGGCACTTTATTTTAATGGTGAATGGAATCAACATTTCTTAACAGGATTTACAAAAAGGTATTTTTTTTTTCCTAAAAAAATTTATAAAATATATATATCTAAAATCATTTTATATATATATATATCTTTTTAATAATTATTTGATGTTTAATAATTGCTATGATTATAAGATTGCGATGTATGTACCAATATTGTACAATTAATTGTTTAATTAGGACATTATTTCACGTTGAGCCAAATGAATCAATTCTAGTAGACATGATGTACAATGCAGGTACTTTTCCCTTTTATGAAGATAAACAATTAGATGTAAAAATTCTTGGTCTTCCATATAAAGGTCACGAAGTAAGTATTTTATAAATATAAAAGATATTTTTATAATATCTTCATTATAATATATTTTATTTATATTTAAGAAAAATTAATCGAATTCTAAATATTACAATTAAAATATGATTTTTATAAATCGATAAAATTTTGTCAAATCATTCTACAATATCTTTTTGCAGATCTCAATGTATATTCTTCTTCCGAAAAATGCAGGCGCAAAAGCTCTTCGAGAATTCCAAAATAAACTAACAGTTGATATAATTGAAAATTTAGTTAAGAACATGAAAAATGAAACCTGTATCATTGGTATGCCACGAATGAAACTGAGCAGTACATTGCACTTAGAACCTGTACTTGCTGCGTTAGGCGTGAAATCTTTATTTGATCCTGAATTAGCGGATTTGAGTCTTATATCTCAAGGGAAGAGTAAAAACAATCAGAATGGAATAACTAAATCTTTTACGCAACTAAGAAATAATAGAACGAATACACGTCAACAGAATTACGAAGATTTTATTTCTTCTCGTATTTCAATTCAAGGTGAAAGGATGAAGGGTCGTATGATGAAAAGAAATTCCTTCACATACGAGGATAAGCTTCGAGGCTATTCTGTGGAACAATGGACAAATGGGTTTTCCATTAGAAAAATTCGCAATATTCGTGACGTCAAAAAGAAAGAAGACAGAAATTTGTATAAAATAGAAGAGAGAATCGAAGAAAATAACAATCATGCAAAAGTTATAAATCTTGAAGAAAATAAGTATCGCTTCCAGGAAAATAAACAAAGAAGAAACAGAAGACAGAGTAGACCGATTAATCAGGACTTTTTGAATTATGTAAAGCAAAAGAATTTCCCCTCATTTGGATTGGATGATCTGAGAAATAGTGGCAATTTAGTGAATCCTCATCTTTTCGCTTCTAAAGTTCTTCAAAAAGTGGAGATTGATATCACGGAAAAGGGTACCGAGGCCGCAGTCGTGACTAGCATTGTGCTAGAACGTGATGGAAATCAGAAGAGGCTCATAGCAAATCGGCCATTCATCTTTTTCATCAGGCATGATCCAACAAGACTCGTATTCTTTTGGGGCACGTTAAATGTTCCCACTCCGAACTATCAGAACACGTAATCTGAAACAAGAATACTTTTTAATGACGATAAAGATGATTACCGAAAGTAATCATGTTGAATAATTATTAACTTTCTTTTATACCATTTTTTTTTTATATTTATTTATCTCAGTTTCAGAGTCTTCATAGCTCGCGTTTCTTTTTCTGGCGTCTCTTTTATTGCTAGTCATGCGAGTGATTATCATTTTTAAATAAGTAATTGTATTTTGTACAAAAATCATAAGAAATCAGCTTGTTTGAAGAACTCTTTTATTTCAATGCGATGAGAAGCTACAAATATTTACACATGATTTATTTATATAGTTCTTCTTGTATTTTAGCTTTTATAGATATTGTTATTGTGTGTAATTATGAAATATGTAAGTTGCAATAATTTTATAGATGATAAATCTGCATTTCCTATTAGAACAGTATTTTTTCAGAATTTAACATGACATTTTATTTTATTCTTAAGTGCAATTTAACATTAAGTTGGATTGCATTTTTATATATTGCCTTATTTATTTAATGATTTCATATAATCACAATGAATAAATATTTTTTTCTTTTTTAATTATAATTATAAAAATTATTAATTGATGCATAAATAACAATGAAAATATTTTAGGATACATCTTAAATGATCTCAAGTCATTTTTTTAAATCTATTTTTTCTTTGGACAATGAATATATATTTTTTTTAAAGAAAACTTTTCTTTCTGCGATATGAAAAAATCCACTCTATATAGATGTATACATTTTTTTTTGTTTTATTTAAAATATTTTACAATATAATACAAGATCATATTTAAAATTTAACATAAATCAAAAAAAAATCAAAATCTTTTTTTGGACGGCTGTACCGTAATTTATAACACATTTTAATATATTTTATAAGATATGTAATATTTTCAAGTAATTTTACAAATTTTATCATTTGTAATTTTTTTTAAAATTCAAAACATATGTAAATATAACCACTTTTAATAATTTTGTTTGACAGATTTATACGTACAATTTATAGTATATAATATAATTTTTTCTTTAAAGTTTTATGAATGAAAGACGATATTGCATTCGATATTTATCATTTCATGACAGTAATCGATCGCAAAAATATTTATTCTGCATTTAATCAAATATAAATTTCTTTAATTCCTTGTTTTTTTAAATACTAACAGAGCAAATAGATTCGATAGTCAAGATCAAATTTTATAGAGAAACATTACATTATTATAATGATTGCTCTCATGAAAAATTTTTAAATTTGAGCGTCACACGCAAAAAGATGACATTAAATAGTTAAAATGATCTTTCATTTTGTGTTATTTCATGACGAAATAAATCATTTCATAAATAATCAATCCATAAATAAATTCCATAATAATGAAACGAAGATATGATTATAATCACAATAATAAAATAATAAAATAATAGTAGAAATTTTATAAGATTAAGATTTCTTTTCTTCACAACAAAACTAATGCACCTAAAGCAAAAGTATTTAAGTTATAAACAAATAATTGTTATTTGATCGTGTTTGCTGTTTCATTTATCCTATTCTTAATAATATACAATCTTTTTAAACAGAAAAGAATTTATAAAAAATTGTTAAAAATATTGTATTTATCTTTCTTATATAAAAAAATGTCTTTACTTTAAAAGATTAAATTCGAAAACAAAAAGAATTTCCCTTATTTGTTTTATAACAAATATATATAATTTATGATACTTATGCTAGGCGCATGATGTAATAACATCTAGTAGTAATTCAAGTAAATAAGTTTCTTTATATCTTCGTAAACGTTTTGCACATTCTAATACTTTTTTATAAATAAAATTTTATTTAATTTACTGCATACTGTTCTGTTGACCTATTAGTGGAAATATTTGTGTTATTTTGCCAATTCCCTTAGTACGACCTTCTCGTAGTAGTAATCGCATACCGACATGCAAATATTCTGGATGGTTAACAAACCTAAATAGCACAGACGCTGTATCGTTTGTCTGTAAACCTCTGTCCTTTGCATCCATTATTCCCTTTATAATACATGTTTGTCTTACATTTCCTACATGCACAGTTGTTTGAAAACCAGAAAATATTGCAGTTGCATGATATACTATTAACACGGTTGCCTAAAAGATATTCATGTAAAATTGTTACTTAATTATTTACTTAAATTTTACATATATTTTATATATGTAAAATGTAAGATATTGATATATTGGATGTACCTGAAAAAAAAGTGTCGCATGAGGCTGATCCCATACTGATATCAAAACCATTCCAGGTCGTAGATGAGGTAAAGGGGGACTTCGGTTTGTCGACGGTGCTAATGTTAAACTAGCACTTTGCGATGCTCTTACTAGACAACATGGAGCTTTATTGCGATGTAAACTAACGACTTTAACGGGACTAAATTCGCCATCTGGTAAAGGACCCACTAACAATCGAGTTCCAAGAGCAATTGCTCCTTTTACGAGTAATCCTCCCAAAACAGGTTCATTCAAACCTGCTACTCTATTTGGAACGAAACAATTTATAATTTATATATCTTATTAAATATAATCTGTTATTATTTATTTTTATTAAGTTATTAAATATAATCTGATGATATTTTTAGAAAAAAGTACCTGAAAGTTTCATCAATTTGAAATAAACACGATTCAGAATCTGAATCTGCAGAATTTACATTATATGGTGACAAATTTTTTATGAAATTTGTTAAATCTTCCAAACCTTCTCCAGTAACACAACTTACATTAAACACAGGTATTATATCTGATTCAAAATCCCACGATATTTGACTATTATTATACATTATTAATTGCTTTGAATATCCTTGTGCGTTAATAGCATTTTCTAACTGATTTATCGTTTCGGGTGTACTACAAAAACCAAGATCAATCTTGTTTACAACTATAAAAAATGGAAGTCTCAATGTAAGGCATAATGCCATATGTTCTTGTGACGCTTCATTCATAGGTGGTGCTACAACTAACATTACGTGATGAGGTGAATATCCTGAAAAGAAAATTTATCAATTACTATTTTATTAGTTTAAACTTAACAAATTATTGAATTACTATACCTGTAAGACCAAGTACCGTTGTTCTTAAATATTTGCGATGACCAGCTAAATCTATAAATGTAACAACTTTTGATGCATGCTCGCATATTTCTTCTGCTGTTGCCATTTCTGCATAATTTAAAACATGTCCTTCATTGTCAAATCCTATAATTTCATGTGATATTGATGATGTACGGCCTGTTTTTATTTCATGAAGATGACGCAACATATTTAGCCTTGCTCTCCCTCTACCATTATCTAATTCACCCTGGGTTAATACACCTATACATATTTTTTGAATATTAAAATTTATGTTTCATTTAAAATTTTATTAACTAAACAAACAATGAATTTAGCAGAGTAAACTCTAAGTATATTTCTCTACCTTGAATGTCCTCTGCTAATCCTCTCACCTAAGAGAGTTGATTTTCCAGCATCCTGTGCACCACTGACAGCAAGTCTCAAATCAACAATATTATCTTGATCTTCCCTATCTCCTTTTCTTAATTTTTTTACTAAAACTTCTGCTACCTGTCTTTCATCTTTGTTGTTACTGCATGTGGACATATTTTTATTTTTAGAATTGGCAAGTCTTTGACGTAGTATACGTGTTGTAGCACCTAATCTAGCTGCCATATCATTTAAAGTTTTCAATGATGCCTTCATATCTTCTTTTGTTAAACCTGTTAATTTTCCATTATCTTCTACACCTAATAATATAAATTAAATAATTAAAGTATAATAACTAATAATTAGATAGAAAATATTTGATTAATTAATTGATTGAGAGTTAATTAAAAATCAAAATAACTTTATACCAATTTGATATATAGCTTCTCCATGACCTTCTCTAAGACGCCATTTCATTTGTGTTACAAGATGTTCAAATCGTTGACTAGATGGATTTATCAGTTTTAATTTATATTCAATATTACCCTGTTCAGGTTCTGGTGGTAGCCTTTCCTCTTGATCATCATCACTACTTAAATTTTCACAATCTGATATTCTGTTTATTTCATTTTCTGAATTATTCCAAATATTTTTCCGAGTATTCTTATCATTATCTGGATCAAACAATTCGAAAAATGACTCCATATCTGTAAATAAGAGATGAGAGACATAATAAAATTTATATCAAAACAGTTTAATAAATTTCAATGATTTTTATTCAATATTAAGGAATTAAAATTATTAATAAATTATTATTTAATCAATAAATTAAAATTTAAATTATTAATGATCATAAAACTCTTTTGCTATTGTGGCCAATAATCCTAAATAAAATCTAGTTCATTATTACTTCATAAATTGTAAGTTGCATCATATGACATTGCATCATATAATAAATATGTTAAATCATATATATTATATATAAGTATAATATTACAGCAATCAATATCCATATATATATATATATATATATATATATTAAAATATATTATATTATAATATTATTTTTATATAGATTAACATTAATATAACAAAAATTATTTTAATATTAAAACAATAAAAAATAATATAAATAGTAAATAGATCATAAATAGTAATATTTAAAATCAAAAATTTTTAAATAAATTTATAAAATCTAGAATTGATTATAAAAATTCATAAAATTTTATTTTAAAAATTTGAGTATCAACAGAAATATTATTCAGATACAAAATAGAATAATATCAAATCAGAATATATTTAGACAAGATTTTTATAATAAAATAAACATCAAATAAATAATTATATTAAATATTTATTTTCTTATATCATATTTATTTTGTTTGAAAAATTATATCATTTCCATAAATAATATTTATATTATGTAAATTATGAAATAAATATCTTTTCTCGTTTTTCAAATCAATCTATATTCATTTAGATTTCAAGGTTCAGCATACTTGAAATATATATATTTAGAAGAACAATTTGTAAGACATTTAAACGCGCCAAATCAATGTATCATACAGCGCTATAACAGCTGTACATATATATAATACAACGAAAATGAAAACAAAACAGTATGCAAACAAGCGTTCGTAATCTGAGTGTGAGAATGTATGTGTAGATAGTAGTTTAGCATGATTACATCTGCTAAATCAATAATAAAATTACAAAATTAAAAAATTATATTATTAGGATAAAATATATTGTAAAATTGAAAATGATATCTATATGATGAAATGTCATGAGTTAGCTACGCATTTATAATGATTCATCAAGAAATCACTTAAAACTTACTGCATTTTACAGACAGTAGCTTTCTCTTTACAGACGTGTAATCCTGAAATGGAAATTATGTTTGACACCTATTCTAAAGTTGAATAACACATGCGAACCTCTCACTTTCTCTTCTGTTTTTTTCACTACTTGACCGAATATGATTGAATCAAGATCTGCTTGCGTTACTAGTTACACCAATCCATTCTTATACACTCAAACACAGACAAGGTATAAAATAGATTTACAACCTTACGAAATTTTTGTATCATGTTCTGAAATACCGATTGCAAAAATAAAGTCAACATTAAAAATAATTTTTTTAGGTAATATTTTTAAAATCATTATTCTCATACATTAAAAATCAAATAAAATAAAATAGATATTAGAGTCATTTTTTGTAAATTTTGCAAAAGAAATATAGACAAGAACAAATAGTGAGAAAAAAACAAAGATAGCGAAAAAATTAAACAATCAGTGCTATTTCTAGAGATGAAACAAATATAGATAAAGAAAATACATGTAAGACAATAAAGATATGATCTCGACTATCAATATCTCTTAAGTATCAAAGATCTTCAAAGACATAAATTAGAGAAGGAATTGAAATTAGCATCAGTTGGATTAAAGGCATTTTTCTAAAAATGAAATCTCAACAGATGGCGCTAATCTTAAATTCTTACTTTATTTTTTCTATTATTGAAGAAATGTCTTTGAATCTTAAGAGATGGTGCTGATAATTAATTTTTATCTTTCTATATCTTTTTCTATTATATATTCTTATTATTTATGTTTTATTTAAAGATGATAATGATTCCAATTTTTAACCTATTTTTATCCTTTTTTCACTATTTATTCTCTTTGTCTATATTTGCTCCTCTGCAAAATTAATGTGTTCAAAAGATGGCTTCGATATTTGATCAATGAACTTTATTGTCTTCTTTGCCTAATCTAATAACTAAAAATTTTAACACTTTAAGTAAAATTATATATTGTAATAGAAATATTCTGATATAAATTTGACAATTCGGCGACAAATGTGAAATTGGTTTTAGAATCTTTTTAATAATTATACATTCAATATAAAAGAATACGTTCAAATCGCTATTCATTTATCATTTATAATAAAAAAAAATAAATGAATGTAATATTGAAAATGATATTAAAATAATAAGACTCTTAATGCTCCGAAATATAGAATAAAAAAAATATATTGAATACTTAGATCTATTTTCTACCTTGTCTGTGGTTTTATCACATTTGAAACAGAGTTAATTCAAACTGAATGTCCTTCGAAGATGACGCTGCGAACATCTTCATTGTGGCTCCACCTTTAGGATAAAGAATTTATTAGTTCCATGGAAACGTACGATAACAGTTTATAATAGTTGTTCCAATCATAAAATTCATTTAAACAAAAATAACGCATTATTCTTCAATAATGTTAAAAAAATATCGTTATTATTGCTATGCAATTAATAAACCTAACCTCTCCAATATTCATATTCTGCAAAATTGGTCATGGGGTACTTGATCATGGATTGTGTATTCGCGCATGATCAGACAGAATATAAATCTTTTCGTGTCAAAAAAGTTTCTTTATTGTGTGTATATCTTAAACGATAGTGTTACTTGTGAAAGCGTCGAAAATATAAACAAACTATTTTACATATTATTTTTAATATTTTGTGTTATTTTCGTTTTGCTTATTGTCGACTCAAACAGTTAGTATGACTATCGTCGAGGTTTGTTTTCGTGTGAAAAGACGATTCGCTGTGTTCAAAGTTATGCGTTGTCGTTTGCACGGCTGTATTTATTTAACATAGCTAAATACTCGTTTGTCATAAAGTTTTTTCATAGATTTCGATAATACAGAAATGCGAGCTACAAATCATTCATCGTGACGCGATTGAGTTTTATTTACATGCAGACTAAGCTGACAAGCATAAACATGGCCGTCGTGCTTTGTGATGATTATTTGTGCCAGTTTGAATTCAAAGAAGTCCTGCGAGAACAGAAATAATGGATGGAATGCATGCATCCAAGATATCCAGGTAATAAGACATTTTCGTCCTTTTTAAACATTCTCAATGCACTCTGCGATTATAGTTCACTTGTCGATCATGTATCTTGATTTTATCGTGCATCACGAAGATACATTTGCACGTACGTTATTGAATATGTGTTCTTTCTTTTTGTTTTTCTCTATTTTTTCTTCATATAATCGCAGAGGTGATTGAACTTACTAGACATACGTCATACGCATTGTTAACACGTAACGCGATCGCAATCATAGCTCAGCTGACTACTATTGACCTATTGATGTGTTTCTGTCAGTAGTTTTCTGGGCTGTTTTGTAATGGAATTACTGTATGCTTTGGCTTTTTATTTTTCCTCATATAATGTTTTTTCGTTTCATCGAATTAATATTTTTTTAGAGCATTATATGTTATATTTATTTAGAATATGTCAGTTTGATTTAATTATACTTCTATTTATTAAGTGATTTATTTTGTAGTATAAGAATATTTTAATAATGAATATAAATTTATATATAAATACATGTAATATATAATTATAGTTGCTAATTAGTGTTTAATTTCCATTATCTTTTTAAAAAAATTATATTATATTTTCAAGAATTAGTTATTTATTTTAATTATATTATTTGATACCTAAAAATTAATAATATAATAAATGTAAAAATTATATATAAAAGATATGTTAATTTTAATTAAAATCGTTTTCAATTATGTGTTACATATTTTTTAAGATTATATTTTTTTGATATATGATGTTGAATTCATATATAATATTATTTTGATTTATTTTGATATTTTGGTTTGCTTATGCTTCAAATTTATATATAAGCATGTTTAAAAATATATATTGAATGTATTTTATAACAAAAATATGAAATGAAAAGACAAATGACACTAATTAAATAGTGAAAGTTATGAAATCTAATGAGAATATAATGAATAATAAAGAATATTTAAAGTTATATTTTTCTTTTATATTATTATTCATATTAATATATAAATAACATTAAAAACTATATATTTAAAATTTCATGTTAAATTTTATTAATATTTTGATAGGATAGTTTTTATTATTTGTATTGCATAATGATATTTTTTTCTTAAATATATTACATTTTATTCTTTGTATATAAATTAAATTGATTATTAAAAATCATATTTAGATACTTATAAATATTATTAAGTTTATTTTTAAAGTTCCATATATATTAAAATATTTAAATTTCAAAAAGTAAAGATTATGAAAGATGCTATATTTTTTTTTATTTCTATTTTTTATTAAAATATTATATAATATTTAAAAAAATGTTTGTGAAAAATAATAATAATAATTAATAATTTTTCTTGAATTATATACATTGTACTTTAATATTTTCTTAAGTAAACATAGTGTTACATTCAATATAATAAATATATATGATTATCATATGAGATTCACATATTTTATATTTGGAATAATTAGTTTCATCACATAATCATATTTGTCATAAAGTTATCAAATAAAAATTACAATTGTATTAGTGTACTTGTGACATTATACATAAAATAAAAAAAAACTAGTTCAAAAAAGTCACAAATACATCAATATATCACTTTTCTGTTATCAAGCCATTTTAAAGTATCCATTTTATTGCACTTGTCTGTAAACAATTATTTTTGATAGAAATTAATGCTTAATTGAAGCTTTCGCAATAGATCAGGCAATTAAAAGAAATTTTTTAAAAAATCTTAACTTCCAGAACAGCTTAATAAAATAATTCTTGATAAGATTATTACTACAATTATGTGTTATTCAACATCTGATGATTTTCAAAAATTTGTTCCTTTCAAGCGTCGATAATTTCGTCGGAAATGGATGAAAAAAGTATCGAGAATTGAGCGTATCCATTTAAAAGGCGCTTCCGAATTCAATGCAGTGCACTTTCTAGGTAAATATTGTATGTTGGCTAACAAAGTGAAAGTTTAAGATGCGATAAACTTTCATTATTTTTACGTAAATCATTTCGATACATATTTTTTCGATATTGTTTTTATTTTTTCTTATAAATAAAAAAATAGAATAACACATTAAATAATAAAAAAACATTCTTTAAATATTTAAGTTTTTTAGATAGTGAATTTTGAAATAAATTTTAGACGATAAATTTTATAATTATTAAAAATTTCTAAAATTAATTTTTCAGGTAATGAATAGAATCATGCATGGTAAAAATTTTGATTATTTAAAAAATCTATATTTAATATACGTATTTGATATTATTGCTTTAAAATATTGATCTTGAAATATGTTAATTTTGAATATTAAAAATATATAGATGAAAACATTATTACAAATGAGAAAACACATCGAAATTGATACTTGTTTTCGAGTAAATCAAATGATTTTTCTTGAGTTGTTATTTTTTTCTTTTTACATTATAATTTAAGATTTATTTATGTATTGTATAATCGCATATTTGGTCAATGTTTAAAGTGACCTGTTTGCGTGAACTCAGATAGAACAGAAAAAAGTTTTATACATTGATAAAACATTTATTCATTACAAATATATAAACTTTTATATAAATATAATATTGTTGAATAAAAAGTCTCTTCACATAATATTTTGCCTTTTATCTTTAAAATATTTTTATATAATTTATCTATTTGTACAATATTTTTAAAAGTTAAAAAAAAATTAAATTTCTTATTTTAATTATAATTATAATAATTATTATATAATATTATATAATAATTATAATTATAAAATGCATTAATTATATTATATTTAATTTTATTATATTATTATATTATATTATTAATTTAATTATTAAAAAAAATAATCGTTTAAAAAAATTTTTAATGGAAATTTTCCTTCGATAAATATTTTTTGACATAAATATTGATAAATCTTTAAAATTTAAATCTTATTAAATGTTGATAAGGAAATTCTTTAATTAAATTAATTTATAAATGATTAGAATCATATAAAAGATTAAATTTTCATTATACGAAACATATTAATATTATATAAAAATTACATAATGTTTATGTTTAAATACATTTAATTTTTAAGAAAGAAAAATTCATTTAAAACAAATTTTCAAATTCTTTAATTCAAAAATATTGAAATTTGCTCGATAGAAGCATGAAGGATATGTGTTTATCGTATAAAAGATGAACAATGATTTCAGGCTGTTGTCTGGGTGAGCAATGAATGTATTCCGAATTTTGACACCGTGTGTATTGCAACGCAGACGACCAAAGGAGGTTGATAATTCTGATAAAAGGGATTGCTGGTTCGTGAAAAGACGGCGTGGAGATGCTTCCTACATGATACATAGAATGGGTGCTTCTGCATCGTCAAGCATCACCAGTGTAGGTGGAGATTCGATTCAAGCAGCTAGACTTTCATCCTCTGGTAATCCACCTGATCAACATGGCATTGCTATCAGGTATTTAAATATTTACCATCAAGTCTCCTTATCTCATTTGCTTGTTGTTCTTTATCGCCTAGATCTATACACGATAATGATACCGTTTTAAAGATTCAGCTGACAGTATTATTAGCAGCAAGTTTAATGAGCATCTTTAATTCCGGATTAACGATTACAGAAATTGATAAAATCGAATGTCGTCTATTTTTTTTTCAGGGAAAAGAAGAAGAAAATGACGGGGTTCGCGACATTACGAAAGAAATTTATTCGAAGACGTCGGTCTTCAAAGGCCTGCGACCATGGTAGGATAATCCGAGATTTGGTCTCAACATGGAGTCATTTAGAAGCAACTGCGCTTCTAGAGGAATATGAGGCGTTAGCTGCATTAAAGGATCTCCATGTCCAAGCCGAATTAGCTAGACCACCAGCTGCCACATATAAACAGGATTTGTCGAAGTTGTACGACTATAAACATTGTTCTGATGTGGATCTCGTCTACCGAGGAGCGTGCTTCCCCGTACACAGAGCCCTGTTGTCGGCGCGTTGCCCGTACTTTAGGGATTTGCTAGCTGGATGTCCGGGTATATTAAGACTTTTGCTTTCTTTGTATCCATTTAATCCTCTGTAGCACTATATAATTTTGAAACTATGTTTCTTAATAATTATTTTATTAATTAATGCGCTATTTTATTTTATATTATCACTTGTTACTTCTTATTTTTTCAATCATGATATAACTGAATATAATGATATATAATTGTATTTTTCTTATGAATCAAGAATTAAAATTAGTTATATATTTTATATATATTTAGTTATATATAGTTATATATTATTAATCAATGTAATGATCGGTTTTAAAAATTTATTTTAATCGTAATTTCATTTTAGGATACGGTGCCAGAATATGCTTGGAACTAAGAACACCAAATCTCGAAGTACAAATGTTCTCAGCATTGTTGCGATATCTCTATACTGGTGATATTTGTCCACACGATGCAACGTTGGAGGCGAATCTCTTGCGACGACTGAGCGAAGAATTTGGGACACCGAATCCGTTGGAACACGATCTTAGATACCTGCTAGATACCGGTGATTACGCGGATGCCGCATTAGTGTTCACATCGGATAGTGATTACCAGAGACCAGATAGTGGAAGTTCAGAATATGGATTCCGGCCAAAGTTAGAACTGCCATGTCATAAAGCGATACTTTCTGCGAGATCCCCGTTCTTCAGAAATTTAATACAAAGACGGACTAGATCTGGAGAAGATCACACAGAAAGAGCGCTTCATATACCCACTAGAATAGTTTTGGATGAGAGTGTAATACCCAAACGATATGCCAGAGTATTGTTACATGCAGTATATTTAGATACCGTTGATTTATCTTTAATTATGAGAGGTAATGGTTGCGGGAACAGCGCTGGTAGTCTTGGAGAGGTAATTATATTATATTTTATAAATATATTTTGATATTTCTTTTTAAAGTGATTAAAATTTGGAAGCAAGATAAAATATTTAATTAAAATTTTTTATTTAAAATATAATTTAATAATTTTTAAGGCTTAATTTATGATATAGATATGAATTATTTTTTTTTCTGTATGTTTTTTCTTAGGTTCAGGCTCTTACGCACACTGGCCGTGTTCGACCAAGCCCCTTAGAAGAAGCAATGGAATTGTATCAAATCGGCCGATTTTTGGAGTTAGATATATTATCACAGGGTTGTGAAGATCTTATTTTAGAATATCTTACATTGGAATCGCTTCCAACGGTTTTAAAGTAAATTTTTTTATAATTTGAAGTTTTATTAATTAAGTTGAAATTTGTTAAAAATTATTATTATTTATGGATATTTAATTATTTTTTTTACAGATGGGGTAGTCAACCTCATGGATCGGCATGGGTACATAGACAAGCATTGCATTTTTTAAGAGAAGAATTTCAGCCAGTAGCTTCTTCCTCTATTCTTCATCAATTGGATCACGCACATTTGGCAAATGTTTTGCAAAGTCATTTTTTGCAAGCGAGCGAACTTGAAATACTGCAAGCGGTACTCAAGTGGGGGGAACAAGAATTAGTGCGTCGTATGGAAGATCGGGAACCAAATTTGCTCAGCCATACGGTACATTCTGTAACTAGAAAAGGATTGAAGAAGAGGGATCTAAGCGACATAGAATTGCGGGAAATACTTAGTGAACTTTTACCACTTGTCAGAATGGATCACATATTACCCCCAAACAGCGAAGCTCTAGCTCAAGTACGAAACGTTAAGTTTATTCAGCAATTATAAATATTCATTTTCATATAACATTTAATAAAACTTTTTTGTGTTTAGGCTATTAGAAGAGGATTAGTTTCAACTCCACCCAGTCATATGATAGGAGACGAAAGAGAAAATTTACGAATGAATGCATGGATAAGAGGAGGGAAGAAAAATGGATTTTTTGTAAGGCCACGCTTATTCATGCCTTATTACGAAGAAATAAAGGTATGAAATTTTTATTAAAAAGAAAAAAATAATCATTAAAAATTTATTTTAAAACTAATTTTATATTTTAATGGAATGTACTAAATAATTAAAACTTATTTATGTTGTGCAAAGTTAATTACATTAATATTCTGTACTAATTGTTCAAATAATTTATGACTTATTATCATATCATATATGTAAATAATATTGATATTTTGAAGATTTATGTTTTATAATATATTATCGAACTTATTAAATTTTTATCTATATTAATATCATTTATAATTAATTTCGAATGATTGGAATTGAAGTTATAATTTATATATATTATATATTAATAATTATATATATGCAAAAAAATTATATATTTAAAATTTATTTAAAATTATATAAAATTATATACATGCTATATATTCCACTGACATATATTCTAGTTTAAGTTTTTTTGCAGTCTTTAATTGAGGAACAAATGGTCCAAGAAGCAGATTTAGTGAGATTACGAAGGCCACGTTACGTAGCTGATATTCCCGATGCCTTGTATATGGTTGATGAGAAACCGAGACCAATGGGTACAGCCGGTGTGGATGTTCTCGCTGCGGCATTCCCAGGTATTTTGTTCATTATTTTTTTATCAGATAATTTTACAATTTTTATTGTACTGTTTTTTATTGTATTTTTGCAAAATATGTGAAAAATTTCTTTTTCAAATCGCTTTTTTAAAAAACTGTTCGGTACGAATTCTATTTAAGTTCCAGATTCCACGACCTTGGCAGCTATGATGAAACGGGAACAGAAATTGAGACAATCCCCCAGTTGTCAGAGAGCTATTAGTTTGCCGCTGTCGTCACGTCATGAAATTAACAGACAAGTACGACTACGTGTTGTAAGAGAATTCAACTTACCTGACACGGTAGCAGATCTCTTAGAGGTGAGTATTCTTTTTTCTGTTTCTTAATATAATTCTAGAATCTCTTTTTGAAATATGTAGCAATAAATTATTGTCTTTACATTCTGATAGGAATTCAAAACAGGAAAATTTTTACTTTAAACAATTAAAATGTTTCAAATAACTGCTTGATGTTTTTATTTTTTTTTTTCTGTTTATTTCATAATGATATCAACATGTGATTTTTTTTTTTTAATCCAATAGATATGAGTTTTAAGAAGCATAATTTAATTATTATTTGCAATTAATGTTTTTATGAAATCAGTGAAAATACTTATTGTGATTAGTTATTTATTATTTTAAAATAATTAATTCGATTAATTAAAAATAATAAATAGTCGCGATAAATATATTTCAATATTTTATATATATATTATTATCAATTTCTTCTTTCTATCAATTAAAAATATGTTAAAAACAAGGTTTAAAACATGTTTAAAACAGGTTTAAAAAAGGTTTTAAAAAAATTCTGGACAATATATCTATTTCATATAATAAAAATTCTCAGAAATATAATAATAGCAATTTAAGAGATTAAAATGAACAGCAGTGAAAATTAAAAATAATTATTGAAACGTTTATATAATACTTTACTTTCATATAGGATTAAAAAAATAAATTTCATCATTATATTTATATAATAAAATAAACTCTTTATTTCAAAAAAATAATTACATGTGCAAAATAACATGGTGCAGACATTTAAACATAATAAATTTTTAATAAAATATATATATTAAATAAAAAACTTATTTTCTAAACAACTATTTAATTTTTAAAGCTTAAACATATTTGGTATTTTTTCTAGATGAAATTTTCAATTATAAGTTTTTATCTTTAATATCATCAAAATCATCTATATATATATTTTCATATAAACATAATTTGTACAAATTTTAACACTGTTTATAAAAATTATTATTTTGTACTTTATATCTATAAAAATATTATTCTATCCATGACAAATTATCTAACATATTAAAAATTGTTATTATTTAAGTAACCATCCTTTTTTATGGAATAGGGTTATAATATAAGATAATTTTTGTTTATATATAATATTATTAGATTGATCCTTAAAAATTTCATCAGGTTTCATTTCCGTATCGAAATTTGTAACTTTTGCATCTAAATTTTTATTTGTTCGAGGAGCTTGAATCACTTGGGTCATCATAAGACATTGATTGAGTTTTAAAATGACACAATGATTTAAAATTTCGTCGAACTTTCCCTTAGGGAATTTATTTATATCTATATTCAACATCTTTAAGTCTTTAATGAAAGAAGAATAATACAAATCCAACATATAATCCAATTCATTATCCAGAGTATCTTTGTTTGCGCTCGATATAAGAAAGAAGATCAGATCTTTAACACCGTAATCATAAACGTTCAATTGAAAATCTACAATCTTCATATCAACAATCTCTCCCTGTTCATCATGCTTGAACATCATATTATTTACCCAGAAGTCGTTGTGAATCATTGTACCCCAAGGTTCTTCCACTTTCTTTGATTTGTTAATCTGCTCTTTACAGTATTCTATGCTCTTCTTGATACTATCTCTATATGGTTTAATTTCCTCCATATTCTGTAAGTCTAACAGAACTTTCTGAATCATATCATTTAGGCATTTTTCTGTTGTTTCATTTGCGACGTCCACTAACAGTTCCTTAGTTATATTCTTGTACAATTGAGGTTTCTTCAATTTTAAAGCAATAACAAGAGCGTGCATTTTAGCTAAACGTTTGACTGCAAATTCTGTATGCTTCTTATCCAATCCAAAAATTCGATCTTCTGTTATGTAACCATTGCACTTCAGATTCTCCAAAAGAATGACAGCTTGTCCGTCGAATTTGTCTGGCTTCAAGCCCAATCTTCCTCCATAGAATTTGGGTACCAATTGCGAATCGTTCATGCCATTCTCGATTTGTAGTTTCATGAACTCCTTCGCCAGAGAATTATAGAATTGAATCTCTTTCTTAAACGATACTGGACTATTGAACAAATCCAATAAAAAAGCGGAAGTGGGTGGAAGTTTTGCTACCAGATTCAGAGTTTCTTCGGTGTTGTTGGGGGATCGCGTTAAGATGACATTAATCGCTAGCATGTCGCTTCCATAATTTTCACCTGGAGCGTTCAAGAGTTTCCATTCCACATGTTTTATTTGAATATTGTTACCTAAACTTTGTGCTAGAAGTGTATCCAATTTTTGAATTGGAAATGATTCGATCGATGGTGACATGATTTACCTGAAATAATAGTTTATGATGTCTATCATTATATTACACTTAGATATTATAATTTCGATTAGTTATTATAATTTTTCGATTATTATTAATTTAAAATTACTGATTGAATTTATATTACAGAAGGCTAATTTAATAATAACATATTAAATGGCTTATTAAGAATCGTATAATCGTAGAATTATGTGGTTTATGATAAGATTTTCTTTAATTTAACTTAGTATCAAAAAGTATCAAAAAAATTAATAAATTCTTTTGTTCTCTAACATTATGTCTATTTATGAATATCTAGAAATAGTTTTATCTTATTATATTTCAAAAGACGTGAATATAATTTTTTATTCATAATTAAATATAAAAACGATGATTTAATTTTAAAAATATTAACTATTCAATGAGGATGCTTTTTATGATGTTCGATTTATTTTGTTCGAATACGTTAATTGCAAAACAAATGAAATAATTTATAAGCAATAATATATTAGTTATTCTTTTTGCGATCACTGCTAATCTTGCTCTCATAAATTGCGCAACAGTAGCTTCATTATAATGAATGTTTCACTTAATACAACTTATTATTTTATTATATTATTATTTTATAAGTAGAGATGAATTGATGAAGACTTATTCGTGTTTCAATACTTTCTAGTTTATTCGTATAAATATATTTTTGATTTATACTAATTGACAATTATAATAATATTTTCTATTAGAAATATATATATATCTTATCAAACAACCAAAGCACTATTCGAATATAATGAGTGATAACATGCTTATCAATGTTATATATATATTATTTTATTTTTTAAAATTGTTATTTTTATACATTATATAATTATAAATATTTAGTGTTTTATTTTCATTTTTTTACATACATTTTAAATATAATATTTAAGTGCAAAATCATGTTTCATATTATCTTTTTTATAATTTATTATAATTTGTTTATCTTTATTTTAATGTTTTGGTGAAAAATTTTTCACAAAAATTTTGTGAAAGTCTATATAATTAGTAAATTTGATTTGTTTTAATATCATATTATATATTTAAATATCATATTATAATTGTAAACAATTATTATATTAATAATTAAAGTGTCCAAGTATAAATACTCCTATAACATTTTTAAAAACTTATAACAAGTTTAAATCATTTTATCATTATTCAGATATATATATTATTTTCGTGATTACAAAAATTTAATATTATAAAAGTGAAATGAGAAATAGAAAATAAAAAAGAAAGATAAAAAAAGATATTTTTTGGAAAGCAAGGCTGCACAATATTTATACAAGGATACAATATATTTATAAATACATCTTATAGTTATATACTCATTGTCTTTCTATGCTATTAATTCTAAATCGATTTTATAGTTCAAGTTATGCGATAGAAAACAGATAATGTCGCAGGTAGATCTGCGTGCAGGTAATTTTAAAAAAACTTGCATCATCGAATTACCATACGTGTATCATAGAATGCTGTATTATCTATTTATTCAACTCTACTAAATATGATTTTATTATAGCAATAATAGATAATATCAAATATCTTTATCATAGTAGCAGTTTAAGATAAAATATTAATATATGCATTCTTTTATTTTCACTTTATATATACATTTGATAATAAATTTTGTTTTTTGTTTCATTTAAGCTAATAAAATGCAATTTATTGAAATTATTGAGGAATATAAAAATAAATGAATTGAAAAAATTGAATAAATTATTTGAAGTTTTTTCTTTAAGTGCTTTAATTAAATTAAATTACTTAAATTATTTAATTTTAATATATTTAAAATATATTTTAAATATAATATAAAGAAAAGAAGATAAAAAATAAAATAGAATAGAAAAATAATTAGAATTCATTTATTATGTGATACGTTACTTCAAACATCAATTATAAAAATTATAACATTTATAGACAAAATCTATAAATCTAAAAATGCTATAAATCTAAAAATTAATTTTGAAGATAGAATTGATTGAAAAAAATTTTGAAGAAATTAAATTTTTATTTAAAATTTTGAAAAAAACTTTAGTAAATTTAAAATAAAAAAATATTTCTTTGAATAATTGATGTACTTGATAAATAAATAAATAAAAAAAAGAAAAGAAAACTAGAAAAAAATATAGAATTAAAAAAATAACATTTCTATTATATTCGAGAATTTTATTGAAAGTAAATAATACAAATCGTACAACTTGATGTGCATACGATTATCTCTTAAGTTGTTCATTATGTTCACTTTTCTAGGCTATGTATTGTGATTACAAAATAAAATATCGCTTAATATTTCGCAATTAAGTAATGTAGATTTTCAACTAAATGTGAGTCGTTATCAAATTAAAAAAGAAAGTATCGATAAATATCGTCATTTTTTTCAATACAATTTTTTAAAGCGGTTGGAAGAATGAAAATTGATTTCAAATTCGGTAGAAGCAATTACTCGAAGTTATTATTACAAAGTTCAATATTTGTATATAATTTCAAACAAGCAAACAAATCTGATATTATCGTTAATATGTTAAGCTGTTAATTAAATATTTGATTAAAACAGTTGTTGAATGTTTGAAAATAGTTTAGAGACTAATGTTCGAGAAAGAAAATATTCATTTTATATTTTACAAACGATTTGATAGTACCAAGTAATTTAATTTATAGCACAGTTTATTTTATACGATCAACTTTTAATCTTTTGCACTTTTTATAATCTTCTGTTTTATAATTTATCTTTCATTATTTGTTTTATGATTCTATGAGATTAGTGTGTTTCTATAGATATGAAACGTTATTTTCTAGCTTTGATCAAAATTTATCGATCGAAGAAATATATCATTAACTGATAATAATTGATTATCGAATATCAACAGAAAAAAAACGTAGCAAATATATTTCAAAAATCGAAAAAAAAAAAAAATAATTATTTTAAAATGAAACGTAGTTTGAAAAAAAAATTATGTATTATTAATATGTATATACATATTACGAATCGATGAAACGTTATAAAATAAAATTATTAGAAATTAAATAGGAATTAAATTAAATAATACTTTTGGAATAAATTTAAATAATTATAAATTAATTTAGAGTAATGAAGAAAATGATTGCATTTTATGGTAATAAAAATCAAAATCTTAACATTTGAATAATAAAAGTTCCATTTCATAATATATTTTTAACCTAACAATTTTCTTTAATTAATTTCTAATTTAATTTCATCTTTTATTATATCTTTTATATAGTACTATCAACAATAATTCTAAAATACTGAAAAGGACGTGTAATCTATATTACAATATCTTATATCGTGATAAAATATTTCCCTTTTTCGTGTTTTTTCCCGAAAATTAATCTTGAAACGCAATAGAGCAATATCGACGCCTCCTCGTCGATGATCCTCGTTTTTCTATGGTCGTTTCCTGCCTGTCAGAGGCACGAGTTTCCGCTACACGCGAGAAATTGAGCGCATCGCAATTTCCGTAGACGAAAATTGCACGAGATAAACTCGATGTTTTTCAGATATAAAAAGCTAACGACAAATTATTTATGATGATAACGTGATATTTATCTCGAATGACTTCCGTGACAATGGTTTCCCGAACAATGTTTTCGCACGTGAACAGAAAAGCGACGTAGAATGATTTGAATAAATTATTCAAAATCCGACTTATATGTTACGACATTTATGTCACGTACGTTTTCATTATGGTGGTCGAAACATTCAACAAAATGTTTCGTTGGTGTTACACAAAACTATTATGATACTATTTTTGACACTAATGTTTTAACGAATAAAAATATTTTATGAGACGAATACGATATTTGAAGAATTTTTCAAAATTTTTTTCATGAATACTTCCCATAAATATTTTGAACATAATCGTTAGAAAATGTATTCACTGGTAACTGTAGCTTAACATGATCATATGCCATTAAGTAAATAGTGCTATTAAGTTTAAGAGATCGATTATATCGGCAGATTCTAGTTGGCCTTTGATGTTTAGAAGAAATTGAATAATCGATTTAAATTGTATTTCGTTTATCAGTTTATTCGATTCCAATTTCTTTTCGTTCAATTTTTATTTATTAATTTTTTTATTACTTGTTCAATTGCAATTATTTATTCGAAAAGGAAAATTTGTTATTTTTTCTTTTATTTCTTTATTATTTTTATATCATTATGCGATAATTTTGATTTTTTATTAATATTTGTTTTTTTTTTTGTATTAAATGCAACGATTTTGTATACGAAATGTTTCTTGCTTCATAAAATTAAATTCAATAAAACATAACAAACAAGTTTTAATTTCAATAATTATAAAAATTATAAGAAGATTTTCACAATTATCATTGCTAAACATTGATTTGAAATAAACAATATTATATTTATAATGTAACATTAAAATGAGTTGGAATATTTGATATTATCTGATATGATATTATCTATATTACCTATTTGATATGATCTGTTTTCTAAATAAAAATTGTCTTATCGTTTTATTATAATTTAATATTATTATTTTAATGGCGATATCGTTAAAATAGAATTATGTTACTAAAATTTTCTATAATACATCTTACAATTATCATCAATAGTAATCAACCAAGATTATTTATAAAAATCTTCCATATTAGTAAAATTATTTATAATTATAGAATCATGATCTTTTATTTTTTATCAATAAAGAAAATTTATTTTGACTATGAAATAATAGTGACTATGAAATAATACTAAAATAATAAAAAAACTATCTAATATGAATTTTATTTAAAATAGGAATTTTTATAGATTTTAATGTGTTGAATATTAAAATCAATATCAAAATCAATATCAAAAAAAAGTTTTTTTAAATGTTTCAATTTTGTGCTTTTACAATAATAATTGTACAGTTAATTGTACATATAAGATATGTATAAGATTTAATGATAATTATTAATTTATAATTTTGACTTTATTTGTTGCTTTTTAATTATTATTAATTTTTATTATTATCAATTATTATTATTTTTAATTATTTTACTTATAATTTGGCAATAATATCAAATAATTATTAAGAAATTATTTTATGTAGAAAAAAAGACTACTAACGTTTGTCGTTTAGATAGTAGTTGAGACCTAAGCTTACTAAGAGTATATACTCTATTTATAGTTTGCGCAACTCATCAAGAAATCTAACGTAATAGAATAACTGTTGCACATGCGTCGGAAATTCTAATGACATAATTTGTTTAAATATGTTAAATTTGTGAAAAAAAAGAAATGCAAAAAAAAATATTTGATTTGCATTTAGAAATATAATTATTTCTTTTTGAATCATTCATAGAAATAAATTTTTTTTATATTGAAAAAATATCTTGAAAATGTATTTATATAAACGATATTTGAAATTACACAGAAGAGTATGATTTTTTTTTTAAATTGACCAGATAGATTTATTTAAAATCATTTGAAGTATTTACATACATGATATCAATTTTCATTTGGATTATGTAGAGGAAAATCTGTTATTTTCATTGCTTCAAGATAAAAAATAGAATTCATTTTAGAATACAGAAAGAAATAATTATAATAATTATATTTATTCGTATAATTTTTCACAAAAATTTATTCTGAAAGTAATATACATCTATATTTCCATCGTAAGTATTAAGGAAGTAATAGAATTCAATTTAGAATACAATTCAATCATCATTATTTAGTATATCTATTATTGATTCAATTTCAGAGGCTAAAATTTTATTACGACAAAATTATTAACAAAATAAAAGTTGAATGATATCAAAGATTTTGAGTACAGATATAATTAAATATATCACATAAATTGATGATTTTAAGTATAAAATAGAAAATAATATTCATAGTTCTTTCTCTTTTGAAATATAACAGAAAAAAATAGTAAGAAATTGTTTCGTTTTCTTGCATCTATTTCAAAATTAATGTAATATTCAATGTAAGTATAAGAAATGACTCATTGAGTCATTTCCTCTCCGTCGCAGTTTTCTAATTGTAAGATATTTGAAAGATATTTGACGGAAGGAGAAAGTATTGGGTATCATAGAGTAATGATACTTTTTACCATATAATATATATAATATATAATTCATTTTCTCTTTTATTATTTATAATCTCTCAATGTTCTATTTATTATAAGCTTAGTATAATTTTCTTTATATTCATTGGATGTCGAGAGAATGAAATTTTAGATAATATTGAACGTAATTATGTTGTCCGTCTTTAAAGAATTTTTCCTTAACATTTAAGGATAGTTTTTTAATTTCAGGATAGCTTTTAAGCTTTAGTTTAAAGAAGCATAAACATTATATTATTTATTTGTTTCCTGCATTTGAGATTTTTGACTTTTTCTCACATGTAAACGAGGCAAAGACATTATACTGTTTAATTAGATTCCTCCTCAGGTTTTTTGAGGTCAATTTTTTAGTTTCGATTAAGATCTAATGAAGTGAATTTTATAACTAGCTTAACTCTTGTTTCACATCTCGAAAAATATTAGAGAATTAAAAATATATATATATATATAATACTAAACCAATTTAATAAAGCGAGGCTATTTTACTATTTAAGTATATTAAGATAAAGTGATAGGGGAGAGTATAATGGCGACCAAAATCGTTTCTAACTTTTGATTGAAAAAATGTTTTAAAAATTTTTAATATGGAATAAATATTTAATATTTTCAATAATCAAATAATTAACTAAATTAAAGTATAGCTTCGTATTAGTTATTACATACATTTAGGTATAGAAATAAATCATAAAAATAACGTTATTAATATTAAAAATATGATAGGAAGTTAAGAATATTCAAATATTTTTAACAAAATTAATATTGATTTTCATTATTAGAAAATTCTTAAGAATTTTTAAACAGTAAATATTCCATATATTTAAGTATGATTATTAATAAATAAACTTATTGAGATATTCAATGTCATCGAAATAAAATATTATTGCATTACCAAACGAAAATATGGAAATTTTTTTAATCGTAATTTTCTAATTGATTATTTTGCAACTATTCAATTTTGTGATTATGCAATCGCGGTTAACCGTCTATACAATCATGCAGTGATCGAATTGCATTGATTATGCGAGGATCTATGCAATTATGATCGATAAAAAATTCTAAAACTCTCATACTAAATCCTATAAATGTAAATAGGCTTTTTTAAAGTTTTAAAAACAAGAAATAAAAAACAATTGAAACAAATTTAAAATTAAAATTTTGCATACAAGCTTTTTTTTTTAATTCTGAATAGAATATTGCACAATTTCATAAGAATCACACGAAAACATGAAAAAGAAAAAATATTTTAAACAGAAAAAAGAAAATATAAAATTAAATTATTCCAAGCTTCAACTTGAAACTTGATTCAAATTCTCAAATTCTTTAATCTAAATATTGAACGAAACAACAATTATTGTCATTTATTTAAACATTAAAATTATTAAAATAATATATAAAATAAAAATTAAAGTATGTCTCAATAACTGTCACTTTGTTTATTTCATTCAATACTACATAACATATAAGGAATAATACATAAAAATTTTATGATTAAATTAACGATTGAAATTTTTAATTTTGCTATTTAATCTATAAATATTGCAATCGTAAAATTGTCAATAATTAACAGATCTGACAATTATTGAACGATAATAATTAATAACAATGAAATAATATTTGATAATCATAGGGACATTAATATTTTCTTGCTAATCTATATAAGATTTTAATTAATTATTAACAATTTAATAATTAATTATTGATTTAATCAACTCTTCAATATTGAAAACTTATAAATATTCATTAATTATAAAAAAAAACTTCAAGCAATATTTTCATTTCTCGAAATGAAACAATTTTTAGTTAAAAAACTTCTAAGAGACTGAATGTAGTGATACATGACAAGTTTAAGATGGCAGTTATTGAGATACCAACCTTTAATGAAGTGTCATCCAAAAATAATCGTTGCAGTGTTAGAAGAAATTACAGAAGCGATTGAATGCAGCCGGCTGGCACAGTGGAATCGCGACAACTGAGCCAAGCTTCGTTACCGTTTGACTTTGACCCCTATTTTCTCCCTCTTTTCAACGCTTATTCATGATATTCCCATCTCTTCGATAAGGATTAGAACCGAATATGTAATATAGGTTAGAGGAAGTGTAGATTACACGATGAGAGACCAATAAGAGAGATTCAACATTTGCGATTCTGTAATCTAATTTCGCACTCATAGTGCTTGACGTCAGACTTTAGAGACGATTAACTCATGGGATCTTGTTTAAATACTTCTGGATTTCTGATGGTTAATGAATGTTGCTGGTGTGAGCTTTCGTAGGTTCAAGGTTTTAGTTAGAAAGTTTGGTTTAAACCTTACTGGTACGGTTTACAAATTAAGCGCGCTTTTACTTATATGGACGAGTTTCAACTTGATAAGTTGTTTCCTTGTTAAAAGGACAATTTATGATGATTTCTATCCTTTTGAAAGGATGAAATGTTGTTCGATATATAGGAAAATAAATATATTTAACTTTTCTATGATTTTTTAAAAAATAGAATTTTTTTTTTGACATATATATAATATAATATATAATATATAATACATAAAACTTTTGAGCAAGAGTAAAGATAAATATTATATTTTTTAAATGTTGCTGTAATTATTATTAATATTTATGAAATATAAATATAAAAATATTTTTGACAACTAAAATATATTAAATGAAATATATGTTTATAATATTGATATGGTAAATGGCTGAAGATAGATATTTGGTGTACATATACATATAATTAATGATGTATAATTAACAATGCTTATATAGTATGATATACACATATTCCTTACATATATTCCTACAAAATGTTCAATTTAATATATAATTTTCGTTAAACATAAATAAACATATAAATATATATGTTAAATATATATGTTAAATATGTTAAATATGTTATATATGTTATTAAGAAAATGTTTTATCAAATAACCTTCGACTAAAGTATCCTATCTATTATAGAAATTTTTTTAAAAATAACTAAAATTTTAAATAAATATTTAAATTTTTCGAAAATAAGCATTTAAGTTTTTCGAAATTTAAATATTGCAATCTAAATTCACACAAATTTTGTAAATTTGAGTGAATATTTAATTATTCAAATTCTTCGAAACATAATTAATATAAATAAATATAATATGAATAAACATATTCTAAATATCGGTTGAATATCAAATAGTATATAAATACTTTTTTATAAGAATTATTAATAAATATCAATTATATTATTTCATAAAACGTTATGTTATTATATTTTCATTGAAAAATTTTTTTGTAATTTAGATATTCTACTCTACTTTAGATGTATCTGACTTATAAAAATGAAATTAGATAATAAATATCTGTATTTTTTAAAAATAGATTTGTTTTATATTTTTTTGCAGAATACAGCTGCATATAACGTGAAAGAGCAAAATGAAAGGCTAACTGATATCGAAGATATGGATTCATCGGGTTTAGGGATCAATGCTAGAACAGTTCCATCATTGTGCTACGGAAGAAACATGACGTTTCCACGGCCAGCCTCTTCTTGCACTCATAGACATGAACTTCCAGCTATAGTCACAGAAGGCGAAAGTTGTAGACTCCTTGCTGAGGTAAATTTTAATTATTAAATTATGAGAATAAATCGTAACCTCTTTTGATATAAAATTACATCTCAAATATTTTACATTTTGTTATGATTCTTTTGCTTTATTTCATATTAAAGAATTAATTCATTATCTCTCGCGTTCAAATATTATTACAATTATAAAATTATCCGAATATTTGTTATTATATTATATTTCATATAATTCCCTTTTTTAGCTTTAAATTTTTTTTTATAATTCATGTTGTTATTTTATTTAATTTTTTATTAATTATGATTTGATGAATGAGTCAATTGATTTACTAATTCAAAATAATTACGAAATAACAAAAATTAAATAAAATTTTGAAAAATTTTTTCAACAAATCATTTTTAACTCAGCCATCATAAATTGTAGTCAAAGAAAATATCGATATTCTTAATTATGATCTAATGAAAATACTTTCTTAAAATCCATTTAAATCAATTTTCACTTTTTCATCTTACTTTTTCAGCAACAAGAGAACAATTCGTGTAGCGATGGACAATTATCGGGTGTGATGCCGGATGTTGCGATGGCGACGGCCTCTTTTGGAGCGTTGCAACTGATAGAGGAACAGGAGCTAGAGTTGGATCTAGGGGATGGAACTTCCCATCTCTTACAACACGTTTCACCTTCGAGCGGGACGATGGGATCCCACAGATCCTCCCTTCCTCATCCTCATCAGAGGCATTACACTGGCCCGCCTCCTCCACCATACATGTACCATCGAGCTGGCACTGCCTTACCAAGATTTATTTAAGATTATTTTTACGAGATAAGAGGACTGTATGGCAACTATAATCACCCCTAAAAAGGGTAGTTCATTTAACGAACGAATATGGAATCACCAGGTGTACTCTTCATGTACTGCCAAGTTTGTTCTCTCAGCAATTAGATTAGTGAAGAAATCTCTCGGTTCGTCTACACGAAGATTTTAACGAAATTCAATGGATTCAGAGGTTGGATATTTTGATTAAATACCACAATATTATTGCGCCTGTACAGGATGTTTCTGAAAATTATTTAGGATTAAAGGAAACATTTAGGATTATTTATGAAGTTGGCCGAAAAGTCTTCTTATTTTTTTTTTTAAATTCGTTTTTGGAAATATTTTTATATTCGATTTTATTAGTATTATATAAATTTATTAGTATTTAATATAGATATTATTTTCAATGAAAGCTTTTACTTGATTATTATCCATAACATTTGATCTAGGAAGTCATATTTAATAAATTTTATAAATAATTCTTATCATGAAAAAAAATCTTTTTTATAGAAGAAAATTGATGATGATAAAACATGTGATCGTTTATTGCATTTCATCATATGACGCATGTATCTTTTATTGAACTTACATAGCATTTTCGTCTTCATGATACATATAATATACATAATAACACAATAATAACACATCTTGTTATCTTGTATTTAATTTAGTTAAATATAATTTAGTTACTTGGAATTTTTTTTATACATTCTAAAATGCATTTATTAAGCATTTTTTCTTGTTTTATAATATTAATTCAATCTACAAATTTGTATAAAGAATTACAATTTCCATTTAATAAAAATACATTGCATTTCTATAATAAAATTTAATTTAAACTATTTAATTTAATCTTTAATATTATTATATAATTATAAAATTATATTTTATCCATATTATTCCTAATACAAAAATCGCAGCAATCAATTTAATACAATATTTGATTATATTTATTTGTTGATTTTAATATCAATATAAAAAAAATCATATGGAAAGGAATTGATATAATCAACAATCTAATAATATAAATTTTGAATATAAAACTTTTTGGCCAACCCAATAAATTAATTAAAACGAATTAATATTTAAAAATAATTTATTTTTCGAAACATCCTATACAGTAATAAAAAAATATATTAAAATATTCTAAAATAATATGTCCAAATTTCATTATAATCTTCGACACCAATCTCAGGTTTTATATCAGCTAGAAAGTTCAAATTTTAGAAGTATTTTATACTTCAATGATACGCAAAATAAGCGTGTTACCTGCGAGAAAGTTTGTTTTAATTACTTTATAAAAGAAGACCTAAAAGGTGAACACTTTACGCAGGTTTCGCGCCAAATATTCGAAATTATTTACATAGTCAACAATGATTCGTTAACGATTGATTGGTGAGACATCTACCGAGGCGTCTGTGATGCACGAAGACGTACTTCTTGTGGTTCTTGACGCGACGATGACTGTACGTCGATGAAAACTTCGTTCTTGCGGGTACAAATTTACAGTTACGACGAAGAAATAATTGTACGTACTAGTTTATTTAAGCGCAGCTTAACGAACGTAGAGGACCCCTTGGTTTCCAAGATATACATATACATATATACATATACATATATATATATATATATATTTATAATCGTAAGCTCGGGAGACAATTCGATCATGGAAAGTTCATGCTTGTTAGGTACAATCATGTAATAATAAATGTAACTTCTAGGTGCAGACGCGTGTGAGATGCAGATGCAGCTGTGGTTCATATGCACATATACATATGGATATGTATAACGTGCGTGATACAAATATACGTGTGATTGTATATGTAGGTGCACAAATGCGCGAGCTCTCTAAGTACCACATAAAGTGTTAATTAGACGATTCTGTCGCCGATGTTGCGAGAATGAGTGAATGTGTTGAAAACGAGAATGAGAGAGAAGAAAGAATGAATTCAAGAATAAAATTGAAATATGAAATTTAAAAGGAAGAACGAGAGAAATAGAGTATGTGTTATGAATGGAAGAGAAAGAGAATGAAGACCACAGAAAAAACGTGCAGGTATATATAATCAGTGTTTATGAACATTGTTCTTTGTTTGAAAGGAGACAAAGTGGGTATGATCTTTGCTAATTCATATTATCTATGATATTCAATAAAAATTATTTAAATATTGGTAGATGCACTTTATCTTCGAACAACGTTAAATTATTATTTTTTACGTCCAATCGATTGGGTGATTTTTTTGTGTTTAGATAAGACGCGCGTAGATATTTCTAAACGTATTTTTGTCAATTTTTGGCATCATTAATCGTTCCAAACGTAATATTTCGTATTGTTCGCTCATTGTACAATATTTCGAACATATCGTGTTCATAGTAGTCGAGAATCGTTGATCCTTGTTTTCGTACAACTATTATTCTTCAGATAGTTTTTTCTTTTTTGTCATAAAAAAAATAGGTGAAATAAAACGTTGATTAATGAAAATTTGCGCTTCTATCATTTTACATGATAGCAGATTGGTCAGAAGTTTTTTTACTGAAATCTAACCTAAAAATGCAAGATTGAGGACGTGCAATGGCGAGTGTGCTTTTTGCCATAATATCGCAAGAAAATTATTCCTTTCTCATTAAAACTATTGTTACATAAGATTGATATGAATTTATTTAAATAGAAGTTAAGTCTAAAAGTTCATTTTTATTTCAGCAATATCAATGAGATTTGGCTCTCTTGTCATTGTCAACGTCCTTATTATGTATGAAAGTAGTTGAATAAAGCAGTAGTTTCATAGGTAGTTGTTTCCATCGTTAGATTTTGTTTAAATCGTTGTTATTTTGTCTTTTATCTATTTCCATTCCGTAGCGAAGACTTGAAGCTTTGTATATGATATATTTTAATTTATAAATTATAAATCCATTTTCAAAATTTATAGCGTTTTTTAATTATTGTATCCATGTCAATTTTATTTACAATTGAAAAACTCAGTGCTGTAAAAGAATTAAAAAATTTTTTGGGAAAAGGATATATATCTATGAGACTTTTAATATATGGGATAAATATAATGCATTTTAAATTAATATTTATTATATAATCTTTTTTCTATTATTATTATTTAAGGAATATTTAAAAAGTTAAAAGGAATATTATTAAGGAAATTAAAAAGCTAGAAAAAAACTTTCAATGTAGATTATAGAATTATTTTTACTTCTTTTTAAGAAAAAATTAATTTTTCAATTAATGATATAAAAAAAGTTAATAAGAACATATACTAAATTTAATATGATAGGCAATTTTTATAGTTGGATTTAAATTCATCACATATGAAAAACCATTTTACAAATACTTTAACAAATATACTATCATTTTTTTACGCCATATAATTATTTTCCATATAAATGAATCAAATTTGTAAAAAAAAATGTTAATTATAATTGATTTTTCTTTACATTATTAAACAACAGATATTTTATATACATATGCATATATATGCATATGTATATAAGATTTACATAAATTGCATTAGTTTTAGAAAATTGATTTAAAAAAGATTAAAAATAGAATGTTTTATTATTTTATGCGGAAATGTATATTTATATCAATAATGTATTGATTTAAAATATTTATTATAAATATTTATTATATATATTATATAAGCAAAGATTTTCAATATCTATTATTATTGTTATAATGAATTTTTATACTTTACAATAGATATTTATAAATATGCTACAATTTAGCTTTCTTTGAATTGAAAGTAATTTCAATTTCATTTTCAAATGTTCCTCAATTTTTTTAAATTAACGCAAATTAATTATCAGTTTCAATCTATCGATTTTTTGATCAAATCATTTTTGATATTACATTCCATTGAAATGGCTAGATTAAATGGTAAATGAAAACATCGAAAGATTTAATTCTTTGCTCGAAGAAGATTGCGATTCGTTCACTGAATAAGTCGGATAGAGAATAAATATGCAAGGAAAAAAATATAAAGAATAGTTTGATTGTAAAAATCCATTGTTTCCTGGAAGAATTTAATCTCGGCTTTGCAATAACTGTTTATAGAACAAAATTCTGTTTCAAAAGGATAATTGAAATTTCATCTTTCACAAGTCGTAGATAGAATTATATATATATAAATTGAAAAGGTCAAATCGGCGAATAATTCAAAAATGTATTCAGATCAAAGATAAATAAATTAAAAATAGATATATCAAAGAAAAAAACGAATATGTCAAAAGTGTAACAAGATTTTAAAAAATTTTATGAAAACAAATGTGAAAATCTATTAAATATATATAAATTTTATAAATAAATTTGATTATGCAATGCAAACTTACAACGTATAACCATACGAACATAGAAATAGCTGTATGGATCCATAATGTCAACGATCTGTGCAAACCAGATGGACCGCGCGAGTTGAAGAAGTGGTCGTCAAAGGGTTAAGTAGTCTCGCATCAGACAAGTAGGTCAGCGAAGTAGATCTGTCTGCTGTAGATTATAGATACAACTTGTATGTCGTCAAGTGACTTGAATCTCGAGCTTCATTTAGAAGTCTTTATGTAGCAAGCCGATTCTTTTTTCAACAATAATATTAGTTAATCCTTTTCTTTTTCAATTTTTCTTTATCAATACCAGATGAATTAAAATAGAGAAGTTATTTTTATAATTTTTCTTTAAAAAAATTATAAAAATAAAAAAATAAATGAAATCAAATCATTATAAGAAATAATCGATCAAAAAATTAATAACTTAATAATTAGAAAAAAAAAAGATAGAAATATGAATAACTTTTTTAAATTATTAATAATTTTGGAAAAGAATATCGTTTATGAACAATTGTAAAGAAATAATATAGTATAATAATAAATAATAAAGAGACAAATTTCTATAGAAAAAAATATTTTAAATTTAAAATAGATATATTTGAATTTATGGAAATATATTGAAATTTTTTGCTCTATATATATATAACAGAAAAAAACAGTTGAGGAAAAATGCAACGAAGATTTTCAAATAATTCGATTTGCTACACAACGAAGCATAAGGTTTCTCGAATTGAATTGTCGAATAAAGTTACGCTCTAATTCTCAATTTTAATTCGAGCTTAGCTGGTGTATGTTTAATGATAAGATTTATCACATAGCGTATATCGTACAATATATATATATATATATATATATTGCTCTAGTGAATTTCTTTTATCAACAATTTAAACAATTTAGTTTTATTTTGAAATCAAAGGATTTAAATAGATCAATCTAAATCATTTTATTGATATATGATAACGTATTTATATTATTTTAATTAAAAATAAACAGATAGATAAAAAGCGTAAAATATGGAATCAGAGATTTTATAATTAATAATAATTAAGATAAGAGTCTTTGTACCTGTCTACTGTGTAAATAAGTAGCTCTTATCGCGAGTTTTCTTGTAAATTTTCAAAATATTATAATCGTTAATCATAAAAGAATAACAGATAATTTAAGGCAAACATTTTTAAAAATAAGTATAACATTTGATAGTCGTTATCTGATTTGTATTTTTCTCATTAAGCCAGTCAAGAAATTTTGATTTCAAACATAGATACATTATGTGAGAAAATAATAGTGTGCATGCATTAACGTGACCGATATACAATTAACGTCACAGCTAAGGGGAGATGCTTAAAAAAACTTTTCTATCACGTAAATGTGCCTAAAAAAAAATCATAATTGATATTTGGTTATTATGTTTTAAAAGTTTGTCAAGGGAAAGAAATGAGAAAAAGATAAGTTTGAGGGAGAAAAATAAGAAAGAAGGAGAATGAATAGATAAAAATAGAAGCGAAATGTTTTTTCAAAGAGGAAAATTACTGTAAATTATCGAAACAATTTAAAATATATATTGCAAGCGTGAAGATAATTGTACTTGAAACTTTGTTGTGTTCAACAGATAAAATCAAAGACAAACGAGTCGACGTTTAATTCGAATTTCACTGAAATGATATCATGATTATGTCATGATTTTTTTTTTTTTTTTGATTTTAAATTTATGAATATTCATTAATGGATATGATTCCAATTTGGAATCATTGCTTTTAATTATTCAATTTTTAATAAATTTCTTTCTTTAAAACTCTGTTTTAATTATATTTCAGTTAGCAAAAATACTTTGATCTCCATAAATTAAAATATATATATATTTTTTTTTCTAAAAAATTGTGACGATTTTAATTAAGTATAGATCTGAATGACTATGAAAATTAAAAATTAAAAAAAAAATATCGAGAATAGAATTATTTTAGAAGAAACATATTATATACTCAATTAAAATTTTTTCACAATTGTTTTACTGGCTTCCAAATTCGAGAATATATACATATATAAAAAAATGTTTCGTGTTGAATGAAAATTTTGATGAAATAATAGATATCATTTCATCTTTTCTTTTAATTTTCAGTCATCATTATTACCCCTGTAGAATTTTCTTTTCACGTTGATTCATGAATTAAGGATAGGATGAATAACAAATAAAATCAAAGTCGTGGTAAATTTAAGAACAATGTATGTATATTTCTTCACAAGCCACGATATCATCTAACGCGTAAAATCGTTTCGTATCGATGATAAACGGTACGGTGGTCGGTATTGAATTCAGATTAACCCCCCGAGTCTCGTACAGCATCGGTATCTTAATTTAATAAAAGTAAGCCGTACAAATCGTACCGTAAATCGAATCGATGTCCCGTATTACGTGGACGCGGATACATCGCGTTTTTAACATTCGTACAAATTATAATATATTCATTTTATTTTATTTGTCGCACACATTTAACATTATTAATACCTGTGTTTACTCAGGGTAAGAACTTATTCTAAGTCGTGATCGATATACAGTTGGGCCACATTGTGGAATAATTCGTATTTTTCGTATCAACGTTGTTGCGAAAAAAATATAAAAGATTATTTACAAAAAAAAAAAAAAATTATCGAAACAAATTTTAACGGAACGAAAATGAAGTTTTTCAGTCCTCGATTGTGATTATTCAATTGTGGCCCTCCCTGTCGCTGGGAGGTCTGATGATCTTAATTTGCTTACAAATATCGAAAATACGTCTGCCGTAGTATAACAAAGTAACAAACACAATACACCTAAATTAATTAGTAATTATGAGATGCGCGACGATCTCGCTTTAACCCTTCGCTCCTCCTTTCGCGGATCTCTGAAATAGATATATACACGATTGACATTATTATATATCTGAAAATTCAACTTTGTCACTGAAAAATAAAAGTTATTTAATTCAATATTTATTACAAGAATTATAATTTATTATCATTATTATTATTATTATTATTATTTATTATTTAAATTATTTAATCTTCGTGTCAATATCTAGATATTCGTGTACTTTCAAATACGTATTTAAGATTAAACTTAATATAATTTTCAACAATTTTTCAAGATAACAGAAAAATTATAAATTTAAATGATATCGAAAATTTTTTGACATTGACGTAAGGGTTAATGAAGATATTGGTAATGGAATTTGAAAACGAGAATTCCTTGAATTATTTGAAAATGATATAAAAAAAAAAAAAAAATTCACAATGTTTTTCATGCTTTATAGAAAGTTTCAAGTAAAGGAGCTAAGTAACGGAAATTGGACTACTTACCGGAGCTTCCTTTCGACCTACGATCTTACACTTAGAGCGTCCTATCATACCGTATTCGTACAAGCACGAGCAATCTTTCTCAAATTCTACGTTGACGAGGCTATCTGCGATCCTCTTTGCTGCCACTTGAACGAATTGCTTCTTCTGATTCGACTTGGCGTCCAAGAAATTGTTAGAGCTGAACGCGGCACCGCCAGACTGCAATATGATCTCAGGTAAATAACGCTCGATTCACTCAACTCTTCCCTTTAACTTTGTTTCTAACTTTTGACGGGCTCAAAAAAAAAAAAAATCCCTAATAATAGATGAGGATCACTTGTTGAACACTTACGAAAACCGCGAAGTCAGCGCAGACGTCCTTGATCGCCGGTACGAGATTGCTCTTCATGTCGGTGCTTCCGGTGAGTGGCTTCTTCTTACTGTCAGCGAACGTGTACACGTTGTCTTGGTCGTAAGCGACGATATTTTTCTGAGGCTTGCCCGAGACGAGAAGCTCTTTCGGATACGACACGTGGTAATAGGTGAGTCCCAAATCACGATATATTTTAAGACCGAGTATAAGTCTAAGTTGCTGCAACTAGGAATTAGAAATGGATAATTTAAAATGTTAATTATAATTGCATTTAAACATATACAAAATATGAAAAATAGAGAAATATAAATATATGTGTCATTGTCTATTGACATTTTCAAATTAAGAGATTCATAGTATAAAATTTATTAATATATTATTCAAAATTATAGAAAATTTTTTCCTTGTCGTTTTTAAAAGAATATTCTACATGTCAAGTAATTTTATCTAAAAGAAAATATTTCTGTTTCTAATTCCTAAAAATCTAAATAAGAGTCTATCTAAAAATGATTGATCAAATCAAAATCGTCATTCAGATCTGAATTTCAATAAGAAAATCAATTATTCCAATTATTTCCAAGAATATATATATCTAACATTGATTAATGCATTCTCGAAATACATAGGCCAATCAGTCAGTAGATTATAGTAATGAATTGATTTTGGACAAATTATAGAGATAATTGCTTAATTACTCCTAATTCTGGTTAATTCTGACTGATTGCTATCCACAAAATTACTGATAATTACTGATTAATTACTGACTGTGTATATCTGACTGTGGAATGCCGAACTCTGTCTTCCCTATAAATTGCCATCGTGTAATAGTTACCTCCACAATTCAATCCTTGAAAGATTTTTAGGAATAATCGATTCTTTGAAACGAGGATATTATAGAAGGAAAATATTTAAAGGAAAATATTTAAAGGAAGGAAGAAAAATAAAAACTTACCGAAATAGGGAATGGACTCTTCTCGCAGGGGTTCGCGATCACTCCAACCACAGCTCTCGCCGCACCAGGTCTGAATGGATATCGAATAGCTGCCTCGTAAGCATCGGTCAATTTGAAAGTACCTAATTCGACATCCATTCTCTGGTGTAGATAATCAATTTTTTTTTCCGTGTTGCCATCTTTCGCTTCCTAGAAATCATTAATTTTTTTTAACGCGCAAAATATAACAACGATTTCCGCGAAATGTTTATAAATTATGCTAACGAGTGTAATTATCGAATAAATAAAAACCAGAATAGATTTATTGGCTGATTCATCATCACATTGTTGCAATATATATCATAAAAATAGATTAAAAGATCAGCATTCGATAAACTTTAACTTCATAATTTCAAATTCAAATCATAATATTGATCGACTGATAATATGCTAATAATAAATTCTTCGGTAAATAATGAGACGTTTTGAATAAAATTAGAAAAAAAAGAAAAAAAATCTGTTACACGTTTCATGTAACGAGGAAAAATATGATGAAAGATTTAATTTCTATGTATGGAAATTTAATTAAATTATGTATAGAAATCTCGTGCGAAACGACTTGTTTTCTTAACTAAACGAGAATATTAATGATGTCGGTGAATGATGGCGCGCAAAAACATTTCATCTCACGTCGAGTATCGGAAGTACAATGGAATTCCAGACAGATCGTTAATGTATTTCATTATACGTCAGTTCGGATTTATCATTGCTTTACGGAATATATATTTATACGAATGAAAGAATGATTCGAATTTCATTCAAGATTTTTCTAACATTATTAACGATAATATTTCATTCATCTACTTGATGACATAGAAACATTATTTCTTGTGAATTTTTAATTTCTTGTGAATTAAATTTCATTATGAGCTTCGCAAGCAATCTCGTGTTATTCTTTGCGTCGTGGAAAAAATTAATACACCGATGAATTTTTTTTAAAAAATAGTTTGTCACGAAATAATGTAAATGCATCATGGGTTTTCTATAAATTTAATTTCGAGAGAAGTTTTTTGAAAAATACCATATAATTTTTTTCTATAGAATTACCTGATAAGAAATTATTGGTTTTCCTTCCTCAAACTTCATATTTTTTACTTCACCATCGATGTTGGTGTCGCCATTTAATGTAAAATGTTGTGGCCATTTCATCATCTCGCTGTACCCGATTAATCCAATGTGCACGTCTCTGTGAAATCAATTTTTTTAAAAAATTGTAAATACGGAATCGATACGAGTCCGTATTCGAAAATTTTTGAAAGATATTTCCACTGTATTTATGATGTGATTAAAAATTTCTAAATATCTAATTTCGTTGATTCTTCTTCGTTGATTACAGCTACATATTTATTTTAAAGAAGAATAAAAGTTTTATTGAGAGGAAAATAATTACAGTTGATTAGAATTTCTTGGGATTTTCATTGGAAGAAAGAATGGAAGAATATAATGTACATAAATATAATAGAAGGGACTTACGTTACTCCTTGTTGTTTCAATTCCTCCCTAAGTTCAGACATTAAAGGCGTAATCATTTCCTTGTACACTTTATCGTTCGGTATCTGTTGTTCGATTACAAAAATAACATCAGCCTCTTTCTTCGGTACCTTTACGCTGAACGAGTCGCCCATGTCGATTTTGTTTCCGCCCACTTTGCAATTTGCTGAAAGTGGAAAATAATTGATTTTTTTCTTCGATCTTCATAGTGTTCACTTTATTATCTAAAAGCTAAAAATATTTTACATTTAAAAGAAATAAAACTTTCGATGCAGTTAATTAAATCTTATTCTATCATTATATCGTTCATCCGATATCAAAACTAAAATTTATTTAAAATTTATCATCTTTCCAATAAAGGATTTTAAAAGAAAAATTGAATTCTCTTCTCTCTTATTTCTTTCTTATTTCCTATATTTTCTTTATTATTCAAAATTTAGAATTTTATTTAATAGAAAATAAATGGGACCAAAATTGAATTCTATTCTATAAGAATATAATTTATAGAATTCGCCATATTTGCTTTATTATTCAAAATTCAGAATTTTATTTAGTAGAAAATAAATGGGATCAAAAGTAGAATAGCATTGAATTCTATTCAATAAAAATTATAGAATTAAACACGAGGAACGTACTGCAAGACGATGGTATATAGGTAGACATGACTCCTTGCGCATAGCAAGCATAATGATAAGCCATGGCTATTATGCAAGCTCCAGCCGGTGTGCCAGCGGCAATTGCATGATCGCAGGCATCGCGATATAGAGACGGTTTGACGATATTGAAGCAAGATCTGTAATTATTTCATCATCGTTATGTTATTCCAATGAAATTGTTTCTTCAGAACCTTTGAGAAAACAGGAATAATGTAATCAACGTAACGAAACAAAATAATAATTTTACGTACTTCAATGGTGAATTTTCGCCAGTGAAGTAATCGGTACAAACTGGGGTACGTTCATTGTGCTGCTCGACCGCTGTCGCGTCTGAACATTCACTCTTCAATTTGTACGCGTTTCCAAATTCTGTTCCACTTTCGGTGATCTAAGGAATATAAGAAAAAAATTGTTCGGTTCGTTTCTTCAATTAGATGAATTTTCATAATGAATGAATTTCATAATTCTTTACTAATTATTCTCACAAAAAATAATATACAATAACTCTAATCTAAGAAATTAAATAATAAAAGATAAGATTTTTAATTTGAATTAAAAATCATTTTCAGAAACTAAAATAAAATTTCGTCGTTTAGATTAGCACAGTAAAATATTTTATTCCAAAGTAAAAAAAAAAAAAAAAAGAAAAAAGTATATTTTCATCGGGAAGTTTCTGCAATCGGTCTGCATTCGGTCTCTAAATCTACCCTCGGAACCGTTGAAGGACCGTTACCCTTTAAAGATCGAACGATACTCGGTTCGGCACGTGAATACCTTGTTATCCACGAGCGCTTTGACTTCCACGAATTGCCAAGTTTCGTGTGCGAGGAAGGCATTAAAAAACTTGGCGACACGACAAATGCATACCTTTCCAGAGGGCAAAGTATAGTCGTCATACGGCTCGTTATTCGCGTCGCCCAGGATTCCACGCAGTTTGCCATGGTAGAAGCCGGAAACGTGGACAGCACAAATCATAGGTGCCTTGTTCGTGCATGTAACGCGAACACCGTAATCGGATTTGATATTGCCGTATGGTGGGAACAGATAAGCGTGCAAATTCTTCGTGTGCGCCGGGTAATCGGCCGGTTTGTTGTTCACTAGAATCTGAAAACGAGCGATTATGTCTAGGCATTATTCAATCCTTTGATGTATGTATTTAACATCGTAAGAAATTATTTCTTGAGAATATATTGTTAAGGATAGAACTGTGAGAATAAATTTGACAAATAAATTTCTCGTTGAGTTGAACATTAGGTTGGGAAGCAATTTTCGAGGGTTTAATCTTTATTTAATTTTAGTATTTTCTCGTTTCGAATTATTCCATAGAAATAACATTTTTGTAAATTATTCTCGAGAAAAGATGGAGAATGATCTTTTCCAGAATTTTATTTTCAAATTGCATTCGCAATCTTCTTCTTTGCAATTAGATGTTAATTATTATCTGTTCTAATAATCTGTTCTTATAATGAATATTTTTAGATCTTTTCTCGTTTTGCAATCGTGATTTGCAAAAAATTGTACATGAATGTGTTACATGAATGTTATCACTTACATTTCCGTTGTTCTTGATCGCGATGCTTTCCTTAGGCTCGGTGAGCGTGACACTGATAAGGATACCATTATTAAAGTTAGCCACGACAGAGAAATTGCCATCCTGCATATCTTGTGCAAGGATATAGGTGCAGGATCCAGCCATAGTTAGGTGACGTCCATCGAACGTGAAGAAATGTCCTCCGTCAGTAACGACACCCGACTTTCTGAACAATGGCGTCGGTCTGAAACGAAAATTTTTTAAACTTAAATATTTCTTAAAGGATAATTTAACGTAATATCGATTTTCAATCATTCAAATACATTAAATTACACCTATAAATCCGTGAATAAAAAATATTCTCGAAAAATATCGCTTTATAGGAAAATTTCTATATATTTCGATTTCGATTTCAAAAATTTATATTTATAATTCGGATCTACGTTATCTAAAATCTAAAATAAAAAAAAATTGTGCAAAATGCAAATCGAAGTTTTCAAACAACCTAATAATTATATAATTACGAGCGATCATAAGACAAAAGCAATTCCGTAATACATCCGTCATAATGTGTCGTAACAGCAGGAAATGCTATAAATAGCTTCTTTGAAAATCGTGTAAAGTTAAAATGGAGGTGCAATGTATTAGTTTGCATCTGTCATTCTAATTTAACCGGTTTTGTAACGCGTAACAATTGAACATGCCGATCCGTGCACACATATTTCTCAGAAATGTTTACCTGTAAGTGTAATACAGATCCCCAAGCGTTGGTAACTCTCTGTTACGCAAGAGGTTCCAAACGGAGAGCTTTAAGGCTGAGACGGTCGGCAACTTGGACAAAAGGCCGAGATCCGGGGTCTGAATCGAAATTAATCCCCAAACGTTCTCGAACGATGATTGTTTCTGCGCCAGAGCCACGATTGATTGAACCGCGGCCACCAAACTCGAGTAGATCTTCTTCAACTCGCTCATATCGTCGATCTGTCGATCGAAAAAAAAAAAAAAAAGAAACGTTTCTAGATTTATTCCATTTTATTTCGGGAGATCTTTCATTTTGATACATAGCATAGCGTGCGAAAGTTTTTGGCCTACTTCTCAACTTATTTAGTTAAATGGTAATCTTTTAGACGAATACACGCCATCGATGAAAAATTTTCCAAGACCTTTTACATTTCTGGTTCTGTAATGCGAATAATGCGAGTGACGAGATGATAATATAAAGGAGAATGTTATAAAAAAAAAAAGAAAACCAGTTGTAAAATAGTATCAAAATTGTAAAAAAGGAAATCTTCTCTTGAAAAGTGTTATTCATAAAAAGTGTTATTCATAAAAAAAAAATTTTATTATGCAAATTTAAAAGCATAAAGACTTGTCGCCAAGCTTATCCCCAAAAGCATTATTGCAATTAAAAATCTAAAAATCTTCGTAGAACGTACCTTCTCTCGTTTTAAGTGTTTGATAACATATTGGTAAGTGATATCGACAAATTGTCTTAATTCTTCGGTGGGCAGTATATTCTTTCCAAGTTTGCACAATTCTTCGAGCGAGTTTAAAATATTTTCCGGTATTTGGAAGTTCTTCAGCTCTTCCAACCTCTCCTTTATGGTTTCGTAAATCGGCAAAGCTTTCAATTGGTTAATAAGCAGAGAGCAGAACTCGTGGAGGTTGTGCTTGATCTGTTCCAATCCCTTGAATACGATCTTGGCGATGTCTTGGCTCATTCCGGAAAGAAAGTTCAACACGTCCTTTATTTCCTTTTGGTGGTCGTTTATCAAATTGAGAACCGCTTGAAGATACGTGTTGGCGAGTTTCATCATGGCATCGAGGATTTCCAACGCTTGGTGGAATATTTTATCGTACGATTCCTTTAATTTAGGGTACATCAAGTTGACGGCTTGCTTCACGTTGTTTATTAGGCTGTTCAGCGTTTCCTTCAACTTCTCCAAACCATGGGCGATTTGTTTCAATTCCGTGAGGATTTCGAAGAGGGTGCCGAAATACTTGCGCCTTGAAAAAGAATATATCATTTTTTTTTTTTTTTAAATTTCGTTTCAATCTCGTGAGAGAAAAACTTGTAGATGGGACAATTTTTCTAAACTCGAATTCTATTGTTGATCCTCGAGTAGTTGACTGTGATGGATGGATCATTGAAAAATGAATTATTACTTTTTTAAAGTAATTTTCTTTTATCTGGTATAGTATCAGATTTTAAAATTGAATATAAATAATAATAAATTGATAGTCTGAGAATCGATTATAACTTTTTTTCTCCCACGATTTTTATTTGTTATTATTTAAAAATTATTTTTGAATTTCGTTATATATTTGTTATATATTTTTTATATAGTACATAATATCGTAATGTTTTATGCAATAAAAATCTGGAATGTGTTAATAATATATATGATAAAATGTAGTACTGTATATACATACAGGATATCCTGGATTTTATCCGCCATTTGATGCCCACATACTCTATGAGTAAAAATAAGAAAAAAATGTCATATAATTTCAATTTATTATTATTTCGTATTTTTCTTTTTAATTTTTCTTTTTTCTTTTTTTATAAAATATTTATAAAATACTTATGCTTATATGACTTCCTTTTTCTTATTTTTAGTCGAACAATGATTGCTGACTATGTCGGGATATCTCGTATAAAATATTCCATCTAATCATCTAGATTATACCCTTAATTTATCTTATAATAATATTTCAGATCAGTCAAAAAATATTTTTACAACCAACATCGTAACAAAATTATCACAAGCGTATAAGATAATTAGATAGTTCATTTTACGAGATATATCTCGTGAAACGCATTATTATATAATTCCTCATAATTACAAATAAAAATTTCGAAACAATACTTACAAGGTAGCCTGAATTTCTTGGATAGTTTCATCAGCATTCATCTCTTCCTTCAACTTGTTCAACTCTTTTTCGTAATATTCTATAAGCGATTGGAAGCTCGGTTTTGCCTTTACCAGATGTTCCATAAAATCTGTACCTTCCGCTGACGCTTCGTCCAATACGTATCCGTAAACGTCTTTCACTCCCTTAATAAAGTCGAGATTTCTGTTCTTGATAACTTTCTGGAAAAATTTAAATCATACGTGTGGTAACTTCTATCGCATAATCTTGTTACTCGTTAACGATCAGTCCAGTTTGCTTACTCCAAATTCAGCTATATTGTCCCTATTATAATCAAAGTCGGGTTTTAGGAATTGTTTCTCGTCCAAATTGACCAAAGCGTGGAAAAGATTCTTCTTCGCCCCATCTTTGAACCAATCCGCGTGGATCTCCGCCAATTGACCAAGGACCACTTGACCATTGAGCACCGCTTTGTTTTTAGGATTGTCTGAAATCAATGAAGCATTTGAATGATATATTAAAAAAAATTAAGTGAAAATGACACGATGGAATTATAGAACATAGAGTTGATTATTTCGTTATTTATTTATTGACGACGGATAATTGTGGATAACGTTATAAATTAATTTCAATTGAAATGGAGGAATGTTATAACACGGTATAAGAATAATAATATGGACTCACTTTTAAGATAAGTTTCAAGTTTGAATCGATTGAAGTCATTCGCTTCGAAATTCAAAATCTGAGGTGTGCTGTCCAAAAGAGACAATTCCCTATTTACTTTTTGAGTGTCTTTTGTGATATCGAACTTCCAGTCATCCTTGATCAGTTGTTTGTCGGGTAAAGTGATCAATAAGGAGACGTGATTCAAATCTGCAGAGTAGAGGGCGCCCAGCGTCTTTGGTTTCTGTTTAACGTTGTTGTAGGTGAAGAAACTTCCGAATCCTATTTGCTTTTTCGATATTGCCAAATGAGATTTCAAGTCGAGTTTCAATTGTTGACCACGGCTGTTTACTTCCACCAAACTGGTCACGTTCTGCCCGTCAGGGATTTGTTGCCGCTGCACGTTTGCCACGATAGAGATTTTCTGAGATCTTTTGGCGAACACGTCGATGTCCAAATTGGCATCCAACAGCTTGTCACCTCCGTAGTGAAGATATCCTTTCATCAATATGTCCTGAAAAAAAAAAATGTTTTTTCAACGTTTTATTTCACGCACGATGACATAAACAGATCATTACACTTTCTATTTCGAAAAAACAAACCAATTCAACATTTTTCATTTTGTAATATAATCAATTTATTCGATTGTACCTTGTGCTGAGTTGGATACATGAATTTCGTTTCTCCACTAAGGGATAAGCTGTTCTTATCGACGTTTATGTCTCCAATGGCAGACAGACTGGTCTTTTCGGATGGTTTGTTCTTCTTGTCCAGATAAAGGGACATGTCCAATTTGTAGGCCGTGGTTTGTTTGGTCTTGAGCAGATCGTAGATCAGAATGAGAGCCACTTGGCGTGAGGGCAAAGTCAAGATGGTAGCTGTAATCAAATGTAATACGTTGATTCTAGTATCCTAGTATCCCCTATAATCGAGCATCATATTGGCATAAAAATGGAGGGAAGAAATTTCTCGTTTCACTTCGATGATCGTATGAATTATTTCAAGAATTATTTTCCATTCTCACCTGCTTCTTTGGGATGAATATAAGCTTGATAAGTGTATTCAGTCTTGTCTTTTGAGGAATGTAGGTAGAGGTTGGTCGTGTGATCGAATATCGGGTTTCTGAACTCTGTATTCGTCTTCAGACCAAATTCGACGGGTACGTTGAACTTTTTCAGATCGACTTCCACCGTCACCTGATGTTTCAATAGAGTTTTCTCTGAAAGGAAAACGAGGCCCCCATTGAAAATTACATTATAAAATTGCATCAATTGTTAAAAATTGAAAGTACTCACTTTCGACGTTGAGGATCGATTGAAGCTTGAACTGAGCGCAATCCTTGTTCTGCTCGCAGTAGCTGTTGAAGAGATGTAACTCCTTGTTAGAGAGTTTTAGTTCACCCACTATGGCGGATGGGCCGAGGTTGGCGTTCAAAACTATCGCAACACCCGCCTCACCGTCTTTTTCTTGAGTTAATCGTTGACGGGTGTATTTGAAGGATGAGCTTTTTGTATCGTCGCCAACTTTCAGATTTCCATTACCTTCCATCACGATCTTTCCATCCTCATCGCGATGCTTGTAGCTTGTGCTGGATATACGTATAATTTTAACGTAATATTATTGTAGAATGATTCTAAATAATTGTAAAAAATGATAATTCTAAAGATTTTTTTTTTTTATATTTTCTATTATATGATTTTATAAAAATAATTAATATTAAAATAATTCGATCATGTTTCTTACTTCGTAGCGAGTTTTTGTAAAGTTTCTATTCAGATTTATATATATATTTATTTTTAATAATTTTCGATTACTTCACTGCATGCGTTTTTAATATAAGATAATACCTTCCAGTTACAATATTCTTGCCATCGCTGGTGACAGTGATGGAGATGCTCTTTCCATTCTTAGCTGTTGGTTGGTTGGCTATTTCAGCATGGATATTACGGTGTTTGACCTTATCGCTGTCAAAGTTCGCTTTGATCACGAAATTATCGACACTTTCGAGATTCACGTGAGCGTCAGCCTTTGCAAATCCTTTAGGTGTGTCCACTTTCCATTCACCTGCAATATAAGAGTATAACGATATAAAGAAATTGGATAATATTTAAATCAATCTTATGTTACATTATGTTTTTTGATGTATGAATTACCTTTGTATTCTTTGTCGTTGAGTTTTTGGAATTTGGAAAGGATTTCAGTGTTCCCTGTTGGGCATATAGTCGTCACATGGAACAGATTGTTGGATTCCAAGTATTGGATTTCACTAGCCAGGGAGTGTTTGGTACCGTCGACATCGATTTTGCTGTCGATTGTCAACTTGTTCTCGTCTTTAAATCTCTGTAGAATAAAACGAAATAAGAAATCAATTCAGAGAGATTCTATTCGGATTTTATCCGAATTTTAGCTCTCAATCTTTTCATAAATGGTGAGAGAAAGACCAAAATTTTTCTTAAGAGACCCCCCCAAAAAATTTGTTTCAAGAAAACTAATCTTCTTCTATATTATTTAATTATAAAAAAAAGAAAAGGATGTCAATATTCTCATTGATTTTTGAGAGAAATATTACTTTAATTAATCTATTCTATGGTTACTTAAAAAACTTAATATCGAAAAGAACATTTCTAATATTGTGACAAAAATTTCATATGAATCTTTATGACGAATTATTGATATTTATTGATATTTTTACATGACAATCGAATAAAAAGAAAAAAAAAATACCTTGTAAACAAGTTGCAAATCAACGTTGTCCAATTTCTCGAATTTCAAATTGCCTTTAGCCTTGAGATTGACGGTAGCTACAGAGGGAAGGTATTCGTTGTCAGATCTGAGCGAGAGTGTTTTGCTACCATATTGCCCATCCAGAACGAGCGTAGCCGATTTTTTCTCAGGGGTGGGATCGTACTTGTAACTGCCCGACAATTGGACAGGCGAGAAATCAAGAATATTCAGATTGAGCTTCCCTTTACCCTCGCTAGGAACTTCCAAATTTTTATTCATTCCTGTCAATTCCAACTCCTTGCTCAGTTCGATCTTTCGATCGGTATTGTACGTCAGCTTTACCGTTCCCGAAGATTTAAAGAGATCCTTCTCGTCGGAGTCCAACAAACTCGAAACGAGTTCGAGTTTCAAATTCTTCAAATTCTCGCTCGGCAATTTCATGTCCCAAACACCGTCTATTTTGTAAGGTTTGTCGACATTGTTTCCTTTTTTCACGTTCACATTGCTCTGTAAAATAGAAGGATAAAAATTTAAGAAGATCGACAGATTAACTCTATGAATAAATCCACGTGACTCTACTATAAATTTTACAACGAGTGATAAAATAATGATTGGCACGATTCTGAATTTTACCTATCTCATAATATATAGAGGAGAGAATTTTTTGTTTTTTTTTTTTCAAATTTTTACTCAATCTTACGTTCATTTTATACATTATCAATAAATTAGAAGTTCCATCCTTATTTTTTTCTAGATATCTTTTTAAAAATATTCATCAATCCTCAATTAACGTTACATCGAATCACATGGATGATCGATAAGAATTTAAATTGATCGAGTCGCAATCTAATATAACAGAAATATAAAAAAAGAAAAAGGCCAATAATTTCTCACCGTCAACGAGGCATCATCTCCGAAAGATGATTTGACGTTGTGCGATCCCTCGTTGTCGCCTTGGTTGCAGCGATATTGGAATTGCAGTTTCTTAGGAATGCTAGATCCTCCCAACTCGATGTTCATCTCCCTCTGCTTCTTGTTTTCGGGCAGATTCAAGTTCTTTCCAGTAACCGCGATCTGCACATCGTTGCCGTTCGTGTTCACGAACTTCAACTGACCGTTACCCTGGAACGTGATCGTGTTCACGTCAAGATCCTGCACGTTCCCATTGTACGACAACGATCTGGACGGCCCTCCCTTCTGCTCGTAGTCCGTCAATTTACTGGCCACCTGTATATCGTACTTGGTATCCTTCTTCACGGAATTACGTTTCCCTTTGTACACGAGGTGACGTCCGTTCGGCAGAGTGACGTCCACCTCTACCTCGAGCTGGCCATTGTTCAACGTGCCTTGCATACTACCCTTCCCGTTCAATTCCAATTTCTTGTCCACGATCTCCAATATATTCTTCGTATCCACGGACGTTTTGGTGATGTCGGACGTGGTGGACAGTTTCACCCGTTTATTGGGATCTTTGCTAGCGTCGTAGAGAAGCACGAGCTCGCCCACGTGTTTGGATCCGCTGACCGTCACAGCGCCGGTAGCTTGGATCTTTCGATCGATCTTCGGGACGTCGATGTCCAGTTTCGCGTTCCCCTTACCGTTTTGGTAAGAGTATTGGCCGTTGGCCGCCAGATAATTCTTCAAGTTGAGGATCAAAGCGCCGCTCGGGTTAGGGGAACGTTTGTTCTTCAGATCGAATTCGATGTAGCTCACGTCGTTCACTTTGGCGTTAAGGAGAGCGTTGAGAGATTGAGGATTCGATTCCAGGGCCGTGTTAATTTTCACCTTTGCCCCATTTAGATTCGCGTCCCCGTCCAGCTCCAAGTTAACATTGCTCTTGCTTATACTGTAATGCACAAGCGCGTCGGCGGTATACTTACCGCCCGGCCTCAACTCGAGGGAATTGGAGAATTGACTCTTCTGCCCGTCCAAAACCTTCCGCTTGGCCTTCAACTCGATCCCGTTCTCCATTAATTCAGCCTCGAACTCGACCTCGTAATCGCCGGGCTTCTCCGTCCCCACCTTGGCAGACAGTTCCGTGTTGAAGTTGAACTTCTTGTAGTTCAATTCGAGATCGCTGCTGACCGATTTTTGGGTCAATTCTCCCTCGTATTTTAATTTCAAATTTACGACAGGATAGGTGAGCTCGTTGGATACGGATAGGAACAGTTCCTTGTTGTTCAGCTTGTAAACCGCTTTCTGCGTCAGGGAGAGACGATTCGTCTGAGAGTTTAGATCAGGCCCGTGGACGAAAAAGAATTTGTTCTCCAAGTTGTTGTCGGCCTTCTTCAATTGCCAGTTCAGGTTGAAACCGATGTTGGGATCGCTGGACGGCATGGCGGATACTGTCAGCCTGTGATCACCTTTCGAGGATTGACCATCCAGTTTGAAGGCAAGATTTTTGTCCCCGTAACCGATATTCGTGTCCACGTTAACGCTGTTGCCGGTCCACATTATGGGGCCGTCGATCACGACCAACTTTTGACCATTCAGCACAACCGCCACTTTTTCGAGGGTGAACTTCTTTCCATCTTGATTGTCGATAACGTCCACGCTACCGTCCAGATAGTACTGTTGCCCCGGGGGAAGTCCAGCTTTCGAACTGGCCAATTTTTCAATGTGCTCGGGCACTCTGTACTCCATGATGGGTTTGTACTTGCTCCCGCTAGCCAATACACCAATACGGCCGTAATACTCCATCTGATCGTGGTTAATAGTGACGGTCAATGTACGTTCTTGAGCGGTGTCTTTCAGCACAGCTTCCGCGGAAGCTTTCTTGAACGGCGTGTCCAGGGATCCCTTCACGTACATATTTGGATGTTGCATGCTGGATTCCAAAAGAACGGCCATCCGCCTGTTCGTCTTACTGTTCGGCGTGTCCAAAAGAACTTCGAAGGAACGCTTGCTCGCCTCCGCATTGTTATTGGCGAAGATTTTGAAGTGATACTTGTTCACGTCGTTGTTCTCCACCTTGACGGCGAATTTGGCCGGCCCGTTGAGGGGGAACAAAGGTCTCTGATCGCTCGAGTCGTCGTAAGGATACGAGATCTTGCCGCAAACGGTCAACCCGAGATACGAGGACAATTGTTCGAAACAGTCGGCGTATTCCTTGCTCTTCCCGAATTTCGGTGCCACGTCCCCCTTCGGTGTCGAGAGCAACACTTCGCTGCTCACGCTGAGCACTTCCTGCTTCTTCTTTGGGATACCGATGTTCACGTCGATACCAGTTCCGTCCAATAGAGACACGGATACGTCCGTGCTGGTGCTGGTGTGAAGGGTACCGATTACCTTCATTCCGAACTCGGCACCCGGTGCCTGTACGCTCATGCTTCCTGCGAGCCTGATGGAAACGCTCGGCTCAATGGCGAGGCGGAAGTTGGTGTTCTTCGGATCCTTGAGTGCCGACTTCAAATCGAATTTCCCTTGGATTTTCAGGCGAAGCGCGCTGGTCCCGGTGAGGCCGAGACTCAAAGCGGCCCCCAAATTGGTCGGGTACATCAGTTCGTTGTCAAGGAATTGAAGGTAATTCTCGAGGTCGGATTTCAAGTTCTTGGTAACGTCGAATCCTTTTTCCAGATTGTCGAACAGTTTGTCGATCACGGCTTCGGGGCTCAACTTGCTACCCTCGCCTTGGTAGCTCAGGTAAGCGTACTCGACGCCGAACAGCTTGACGGACAAGTCGATGTCGAGATCCTGGTCGACCTCGTTGTTCCTCAAATGAACGTTCTTCGCGAATCTGTCCAAATCTCCCTGCTTCACCTCCCGTTTACCGCGCACCACTTTCTCGAATCTTTCCCTCGCGTATTTACGAAGCTTGTTCACCTCCTTCGCCCCGCTCTTCAAATCCTCTCCCAGATCCTTCTCCCAAATCTTGCCCTTAGGGCCCAAGTAGTGCTCCAACAATCTGTCCAAGTTCTCCACGCGCGTGTTCAATTCGAGGAAATTGAAATTTTTCCCGAACAACTCGACGGTCATGTTCAGATTAGCGGAACGCGGGACGAAGCTGTTCTGACTGTATACGACGTTGCTGTCCAGGGTTGAGCCCAATCCCAACGAGTCGATCTTGTACGACAGTTCGTTGTTGAAGGAGTATTTGCGGAAATCTTCCGGGAATTTGACGCGAGGTTTGATCAATCCAAATTGATTCTTGGCGTTCAACTTGCTCGGATCTGTGGACGCTCTGAGATTCCTCAGATGGGTCTGGATGAACGATCCTACTTGATTCACCGTCTCCTTGTCCAACACCTCTTTCAATTGATTGGCCGCGTGCGGGCATGGGCACGCGACCAACGAGAGATACGTGTTGATCCTGATTTCGCTGTCCTCCTCCCGATCGGCCAACACTTTGAACATTATGTTCTTCCACTTCATCGAGCATCTGGTGGGCAGGGCCTGGATTGCAGCTACTCGAACGCGATTTCTCACGTTCTTGTCGGCGGCGATGTTGGCCAATTTTTGCAGAGTCGCGTCGTCGAGGAACTGGCTGTTGCCCAGAGCTTTGAGGGCGGAAACGATCAAGTTCTCCTGCTCCCTGCTCTTCGCCTTCCCGTTCCCCACTTTCTCGCGTATCTTGTGCACAGCCTGCTTTATCTCGGCCACGTTCTCGCACGAATTTTGTTGGCAGTATCTGCCGATCACCTGGCCGACACCGAGATAACCTAGCCGATGTAGATCGGGCTGGTCCAACAGGGATGCGACCACCGTCACGGACGGAAGGTGCACGTGGCGTATAAGAGCGAGGCTTCCAGCGTAGAAGAGCAGCGTCTGGACGTCGGTCAGCTCCTTGTTCTTGATCAATTCCACCCCGACCTCGGCCGCCTCTCCTGTCCTAGCGCGGAACAGAGCGTCGAGGAACAATTTCTGATCCTCTTTGTCCCCGGAACGAACCTTTTGGTACACGGACATGATGTCGTTCTTCCCGCTCACCCTGAGAACCTTCACCAGATCGGCGAATTTACCGGCTGCCTCAGGCCTCACGCCCCCTGCCACCTCGGCCTTGGCAGCTTTCAACGCGTTGCCAACCGCCTCCGCGGATGACTTCAACACCGGCTCCGGAGATTCGAAGATTATGGACTTGGGTTGAGACACGGTTACGGTCGGGTTGTCCGCCTTCTCGCTCTTCAACGTCAATGTCGTTTCCACGTTCGTACTCGCGCCGGCGTGTCCATTGCTGAACGGCCTGAGCAAGTACTGCTCCTTGGAGACCGCTTTGTTCAGGATGCCGCGCTTGAAACGTTGCTCGATCGACTGATGCGAGCCGAGAAGAGGAGTCGATTTCACGCCTGCCTCCGCGTCCGTGTTTCCAGATATGAGGCCCTGGTTCAAGTTCTCGCGGAACGCGCACGCGGCGAGGTTTCTGTTCTTATTCACGATCAGAGAATCACCCTCCTTGCGGAAATTGAACTCCGTTGGACACGTTCCCATCACGTCGGTCTAAACATGGAATTAAATTTTTTTGACGATCTTTGAATTTGAGCGAAGTGGATGCAGTTGAAATCAGTCTTCGAGTATTTATAAAGAAATTGTTTTCGCTCAATTTTTTTCTTTCAATTGCACGCGATTGGGCCAATTGAAACAAATTAAATTGTTAATTTAATTGACAGAAAATAAGTATTGGATTGTTTTGGGTTATTCGATTCTTGAGAGAGACAGTTTGCGATCAAGGCAGATAGAGAAGGGTTTAATTACGTGAGATATTGATCTTCGAATCACTTTGAATAACATGGAGTTGTTAAAATTGTTTCAGGTTTCACGAACCTCGTGGTGTATCGTTGAACCGCTATCCTGCATAATGGCCGATTGGAACATGGAGACAACTGCTCTTTTGATGTTGAGGGATGCTTGGGAATCACCTGGCTCGGTGCAGAGCTGAGTGTCGATGTGGCCATCGTGGTAATTGAATTGGACTGCGTACTGTTCGATTTCTGGGATCACCGGTGGCTGAAATGTACATTTATTCATCAGCAGCAGATCAGACTGTAAGTACTATTTTATTTTAGTTTCAATTCGAAAAAAAAAAATATTATATAAAGTTATATCAGCGACATTTTTAATTTTCGAAATCAATTCGAGTTTTATTACGTGTGCACGCTTTGACGTGTCGTTTGCGTGACTTTGCGAACTAATTGAAAATAACGCAAATAGTATTTAATTAGTAAATTTTTAAATATACATTTATATAATTTTCATATCAAAGATTATTTTCCGCCGATAAAGAACGTGAAGGTTGTATTCTAAAATTTAATAATAGTGGTTCCATTCTTTCTTTTAATAAATTTTTCCTAGCGCGAAAGGAAAATTGTCAAAGTGTTGAAAAAAAAAAATGTAAAAGTAAAAGTGAACCTATAAAACTATTCTTTTGATACTTTGACTCTGTAACGTGAATTTCTGATAAAAGGGGAGAAAAATGTTAATTATGTCGAATCAGAGTGGAAAAAACGAGAGAAGAATTTAAAACGTTTTACCGCTCCGTTGATCTTGACGTTCTTCAACCGTAGTTGATTAATGCAATCCGGTTTCACGGACAATTCTACGGTGGCCGACAGTTTAAGGGACGCATCTCCTTGCGCATCTGTGATGGATGTCACCGACAATCCTTCCAAATTATACACGTACGTGCGCCCTTCCTGATACGCCTTGCTTGGGTGCACTATTCCAAAAAAGCAAAAACACGTTGTTACACGATTCGTAGATCGTTTTATTAAGAATTAAGAATCAGCTCGAATTGTACACTTACTTCCACGGCAACCGGTCACGCATGATGGCCGAGCTGAAACGATAAAAAAATAAGTATTATATAGAAAATGAAACCGTTCTCGAGATTAATTAAAAAAAAACTTAGAAATAATTTAAAGATAGTTTAATTTAGATTTTCTGAAATGAAACTATATAGGATATTAAATATATAAAAAATGATCGAAATTTTATAAAAATATTTCTCTCGTTTAAAGAAACGAAGAAGATCGTAGAATCGTAGAACCAAAATTTTAGGGATCGGCCATTGTTAATTTTAATTGCTCTAACCCATCTCATCGCTGGACGTTGTTGGTCAATTTTGGTAACGATTTATAATGATCAATAAAAGGACGAGAGAGACAGAGTTGCATTGAATTGAACCGAGCCGGTTCTTAAAATGGCCACTTGAATTCGTCATTAAGGGGTCAATAGTTGGCCACAGATCGAGATTTGTTTCGACGTCGCATAAACACGGTTTATAGCCAGCGCATAATAATATATAACAGCATAATAACCAATGAGAATTATCCCAATCACCCGTAATAGAGTAATAACGATATTAATCGTTAACGTAATTGACGAATAATATAATACAAGTATAATATATAACAAGCAATGTAGAAACAAAATTTCGAAAAGTAGCAAGATATAAGCTCGATTGATTCCACGTTAAAAATTTTCGATCAATTATCAAACATCGATTCATATCGATATAAGTAAAAAGCTTTGAAAATTTGATCAATAATTTTAATCTTTTAAACGTCCCATCGATAAATACCCAATATATAATCTAAACGCGGTCCAATACAGATTCTCCAAGCTTCACAGTCTTGTTGATTAAATTTTAATCGAACCAATGTTCAATTAAAATTAAACTTTCAATTAACAGCTGATAGAGAAGTTCCGTTATAATAACCATCGACGCGTTCCACTCGTAAACTTCGAGGAATCTAACCTTTAAATCGATCATTTTATATGCAACAAACCTAATAGAATACGTGAGGATCTATGATATGTGATTACGGTGCGTGACGAACCTCGAACTTGGTTAATCCTCTGGTCTCTTTTGTATTTAATCGACTTTTCTATTTAATCGAGTCTTCAGACTCCCTCGAGGGCCGTTTTCTCCTTCTTACCTTACCGTGCCACGCAATGAAAGTTTTGCGTCGTTGAAGGATTTCGGCACGTGACGCGAAATCCAGACCGGTCCCGAGCCCAGACCTGATAAATTGGCTCGAAACGGGGTAAGGGAGGGAAAAAAACCCTTCTCTTTGCTCCCTCGAAATTCAGAATCTGTTCGACAGTCCTCCTCGAATATATCCCCGAATATCTCCGGATTATCGGAGGCCACCACCATATTGTCCCCCCCACGATATTTCGAATTCGAGCAGGGTATCTCGATAGTTTGCCTGATAGATTGGGGCGGGATAGTGTTGCTGACATAGCGATCTCACATCTGCCATCCCCGAAGTTAAACGACTCGAGAAACGTGTTTCTCGGGTTATCAACGTGAGACGATAGATATTTTCGTATGCATTTCGTGGTAACCTTAGCGAGAAAAATTCTTCTATCCGAGGAATCGTGGAAGAATCGTGTGTGTGTGTATATATATTACGTAGAATATATTTTCGAAATATAAAAGTTATTTTGGAAATAAATTTTTTCTTTTTTTGCTATTTTATTTTTGCACGAAAAGGTTCTTCAAATTGGAATTGAATAATTTATGAGATTCGAAAGAAGTGTTCTTGAAAGAAGTGAAATATCAAAGTTTGTCACGTACTTTTTTTTCGCGATCTTTCCCTGTATTTTTTCGATCATTCGTAATTCTCGCACGATTAAAAAAGTTGTAAAGAATGAAAGTTGTTAGAACTGTTGACTTGAAATATTTGATATTTGACGAGCGCACGATAATATTAATAATTAATGGTCTAAAAATAATTAAAGATAGATAATAGAAAAATTATTAGATATTCTAAAAATCTCCTTGAAAATTTATTAGACCAACGTGTACGGGTAGAATTAAAATTTGTTTCGAAAAAACTCGGTCAGCTCTTAAAAAAAATTAAAAGAGAAGAGCTTTTTTTCTTTCTTAAGACTCATTAAAGTGTTGTGATGCATGTAAAAGATAACTTGGTAAACGATATAGAAAATATGCACGGTGAATGTTTATGAAAAGTTTCGTGTTTAAGAAGCTTCTATCATCGAGCCACTTTATCCCGTTTTTATCCACTATTTAGATTTTTACCGGATAATAATGTAGAAAGTGGATAACGTCGTAGAAAAATGCACGCGTAGAAGGCTTACAGAGGCTTCATTTGCTCGAGAACTTTTTAATAAATCTTGTCTTATCGAAGCGCTTTTATTATTATCTTTTGTCCTTTTTATTCGTACAATTTTCTTGTTCTTTTGACGAGTTGATACTTTAAATAAATGATAATATTTTAATTTCTTTGACGTTCAAACGAATAAAATATTTGATCGTCAAAAATGTTTCAAATGATAAAATTAAAATTTCAAAATTCATTCAAAAATGTATTTAAATTTCAATTTTTTAAAACTTTTTTTTAATACTTAATTATTCAATCGTTAAAAATGTAAACCTTTTAATTATTTAGAATTCTGTAGAAATGTAAAGATTTATTCATTTTTTAATTATTCATTTAATATTCCGCACGTTCTTTGATGTTTAAACAAGTAAAATGTAAATTTTTTTACCCTTAGGATCTCAAGCACGACAACTTTCTTCGCAATTGAATATTTTATAGTATCTTTTTTTCCCGATGAAATTTCTCTCTTATGTTAAATTGTTTTAAAATCAAAAAGTATTTAATAAATACTCGCCAACATCAGCTTTAAATATTTTGGATATTTTAAAATGTTTAATTTTCGAAAAATTGAAATTGTGTTTGAGTTTCTTCACGTAGACTTTTGAAATTAACGTAAAGATCAATCATTCGAATAATGAAATATTAAAAGATGGATAAATCTTAATATTTTGATAGCCAAGTAATTATCAATTAAATAATAACAAATATCAATATTAAAAATATTTTTTGCGAGCATAGTAAATCGAATCACTTTTCTTTCGTTCGATCGATCGAATAATATCGTAACGTGTATATCGAATCGGTATCGTTTGCTTTCGAAGGCCACAAACGATAAAGTCTACGTGACCGATGATTTATTCGTTCCGTTCATCGCCATTAAAACCGGCAAAAAAACCATAATAAAAAATCTTATTGACTCGTTTTATAATCGATTACATTTTTTCGCGCGCCGTTGATTAGCCTTAAGGGGGAAAAGAACGATGTATTTGTGCAGAACAGGCCTGAACCTCGTAGTAAGGTCGCGTCGATAATGTGATAATCGCTGACTCCGGTGACCCCCGATCTTGAAACGTTTATTTTTAGTCGATTCGATGGGTGCTCGGACGTGAAATTAGGAACTTTAGAAATTGCAACGATATTGTCTATGAAATTTTAAGCTGCTTGCCTCGTTACAATCCAATTGCAATTTTATTTCAATATCGTACAACGTTAAAATGTTCGTGTAATATATTGTAATTTTGTAATACTTTAATATCGTGGGATATCGTAATTTTTTAGGATATTGTAATATTGTAATATCGAGATCAATTCGATAAGAAGTTTCTAGATTTAGATTTTTTTAACTCTCGTTCTCTTCTCGTTCTCAATCCCAGGATTGAGTGAAATACCAGATTTGAAATTGTTGAGAGCACTGATGCAAGCGTATTAACAAGAAATTCTATTTTCTTGTTGTCGAGATTTGAATATAATATAAGATACGAATAAAAAAAAAAAGGATAATAATAACATCCTCTGATGTCTTTATTCTTTTTTTTTTTCCTCATTCTTCTCCTCGTTTGTGATTTAATAATAATAAGAACAATTTTTAGAATACAGAGAATTATTTTCGTACAGCATTATGCCGGCAACCTCCACGTGAAGCAAGTAACGCAACATCAGTGCTCTTTTGTAAGAAAGGTCATGATAAATTACGATAAAGAGTCCTCCGGACTTGTGAACGTTTCCTGTCACGTAGTGCTTCGCCATTTCTCCTTTTTACCGGATCCAGATTGGATTTAGCTCGAATGGAGTTTGCTGGTCAGAAGATTGAAATTAATACCGATCCTCGTACAGGTTCAATCCTATTGGTCGATCGTGTTATCCAGATCAGAATTATCGTAGGGAAAAAATAGAGTCTCTTCTACTTCATTGTTATCAATACATCTTTCTAAATCATTTTTATCCTAAACTGCTTGAAATATAATGTGCGATTTTCTTAAAGATAATGCCAAAGAGGATAAAATTTATTCCTTGATTAAATTCATCGAAAAAATCGAAATAATATAATATTTTAATATGGATTGACTATTTGTGTTATTTTATATAAGAAAAATTCATAATTTTAGATTAGGTTAGAAATATCTTATTATTTGTTCAATTTTAAAATTTATTTTATCATATTTATTATTTTAGAGAAATTCGAGATAAATTTTTCTGGAACGTTTGATATTACTATAATTAGGGAAATTTCTATAATTAAATTACTATATTTTGTTTAAATTTATATATAAAAAAGAATGTTTTCACTTCTTGATTTTTAAAACTTTTCATAAAACTCTGCATAAGTCTGCGCACACTCTGTAAAAATAATTTATTTCCCCTCGAGAAAATTATTCTTGTTTTGCACGATACGTTTGAATCATTATAATTGATACTATATGACAGCAAATCAAACAGGGGAGTGACTTTTTCATTGTTTCATAACGTTTATAATTTTTTATCGAACAGATATTGTTAACTTATTTTCGACGAGTTATCATGTTCCTTAAATAAAACTGCCATTTTATTATAAAATTTTTAGAAACGATAAGAATCGACAAAACATCTCAAAATATCGATTGATCGACATTTCAAAATCTAATTTCCTATTCTTCTCCTTTTTAAAAAATTAATTATTTTAATTGAAACATACATTTGCTTGAAATTCTATTCTACCCGACAATTTATTTAATTCCAAAACTTCGAAATATTAAAAATATGTTTCCTGTATTTCCTCTCTATTATGAATTTAAATTTTCAAAGTATTTCTGCACAACTTCTTAAATCCCACGCGCATTCTAAAATTTAAGATTTTCTCAATTCCGTTATTTTCCCTTTCCACTTTTCACACAATACAAATTCATTTCGTCCAATTTACACTCCCCAAACGGGATATGATACAAAGCAAAAGAATTTTATCGACAAAACCTTTCAACGAACCTAATAATCTCGAAATTTTTGGTTCTACACAACGTTCAATAGTAAGCCGCGAATCTCGGTCAATTTTCCTTCTCAGAAAACTCAGACGCAATCTCAAAACGAAATGAAACGATCCTCACCAAAAGAATCTCGAGGCTTCTGTCGAGTTTCGAGCGAACGGCAGAGACCTCGTAATGGGGCGGCAAATTAAATCGGTCGGACCACAATCGCAATTTCTCTTTCTCTCTCTCTCTCTCTCTCTCTTTATCTCTTTCTCTCTTCTTCCATTATCCGATTATGTAGAGATTCGCCATTTGGTGTCGCGTAATCGCTCCTGGATCGCGAATGAAAATTGCAAGTGTCACGAGTGCTCGAAATTTCAGCCGTGTGGAAATGTCTCTCGTTTCATTGTTCCACGTGGTGGCGGAATAAATAATAATATCGATCGTACGATTCAATGGAGGATAGAAACATTCGTGATTCGTTCGTGATAGAAATCACCGTGATAGAAATCACTGTGATAGAAACGTGTATACCTTGCATGATAGAGATGGGATGATATTATTTTTAAAAAGTGTTCTATGGATTTTGTACGAATTTTTTTATTAAGATTAAGAAAAAGATGTTGAAAATTATGAATTTGATTCTTATTGTATTCAAAATTGAATAATTTTGTGATAAATTTTCTCACTAAATTTTATTTAAGAGGGGGAAACTTTCAAATCTTCTCATTATATTTCCATTCTGCCATTTTAAGTACTTATTATCGTTTGATTCTTACGAATATTGTAAAATAAATAGTTATTTAAAAGATTTGTATGTTGAATTTAATGATTTATTCATCTGGGGATCCCTAAATTTTCTTACTATATTATTCTATTTTTGTTATGTTAAATATTTTTTAATAATTTTTTTAAATAATTTTTATTTGATTTTTATGCAAGTTATTTAGTAACTCTTTAGAACACTCTTCATTCACATTTTCACCTAAATAATTTATTTTTATTGTCTAGGGAAATTTCTAAATTTTCTAGATGTTATATTCCATTTTCATTATTTGAAAGAGATTATTTTATTCATGCGAAACACGTAATACGTAAAATTGAGCTGGCTTTATTCATCTTTGATTCCATGATTACGGTGGTTTCTGTTTAAGAAACGACCCAGTTAACAGGTTGAGCACTATGACCGCGTATATGCGACCGGTGAATGTCGTCAATGTGGGCTATGGACGTGCTCGAGGTAGCACGAGGAAGCACGTTTCATCTATTTCACGTAATAGTGATTTTACGTAATAGGAAAGTAACAGCTTAAACGTTTCTGTTATATCTGATCGATATTTTACACAAAGGATAAGTATCTCGATGACGATGATAGTCATCACAAATATCGTGTGATATTTCTATAAAAGATATAGATAGATAGATTCAACATTTAGATTGATATAAAATATGAAACGAAATAATAATTTTTTATATTGAGCAAAATCTAAATCCATTTCTAAGTCTCTTTCGAGTATGCGATATTTGTTATTTTTACAATAAAACGATATATTTTTATTCAATTTTCTCTAAAAACCAAAAGTAAACGTAATTTGCACAAATTTAAAATATGATTTAAGTTTAAAACTTTCTAATATATCAAACGTTACATAGAACATCGAATAAAATAGTGACCTATTCGGTTCAAATTCGATCTTTTCCCGTAATCATTCTAAGATTTTGTACCAGAATGATGTATAATGACAACGCAACCGAGCTTATATCGTATCTCGTCTGTTTTATTGGGAAGTAGGGACGTTGAGATCAAATCAATTTACCAAATGTCCGGTTGAACATGGGGGACCTGTAATCGTTTCAATGATATAGACCTCGTTCCAGCCGGTTATGTACCGCGAGATACCGTATATTAGCGGCCCGGGGTGATTTTAGGTACTCTTAATACCGTGTCGAACAAACAATTACCATGAATAGCCCTAATCGCGATATTGCCGCTACTTTTTGAAGAATCTTCGATTAACATTCATTTTTAGGGAGGAGGGGGGACTATTCAGTTTCTGAATCGCTCTTTTAGAAGTGTCTTTCGATTCAGGATTTCAGGAAAAACAGTATTTATATTTATTAATGAGTTTTAAATAATTAAAGTATCTTCTAATTTTTTTATCAATTTTTATATTGGTAGAAAAATATAGAATTGAAGTATTAAGAATTGGCGAAGAAGATGAAAAAATTAAAAAAAAAAAGTTGAAGAAATAAAATAATTCGGAAATTTATTTATAAATCCCTTTTCTTCTTTCTAAATTTATCTAATTAAGTTTCACGATTCAAAAGCGAAGATTCAAATAAAAAAAACTTAAAGAATCACAATTCTTCCAATTCAATCGTTCGATTATTTCACGGAGACAGAGAGCAGCTTTTATCCAAATTATTTGCTCAAAAATAAATTACAAGCCCGCCTTCATGGCTCCTCTATATAGAGCGAAACGACTTCCTTAAGGATAATCGGTAAAGACGGAATAAGAATAATCAAAGGGAGGTGAACATCTTCGAGGCGATACCATTTACGAGCCACTTTATCGATTAACTATTTCTGGGCGATGTGTCTTCATTAACGGAATTATAGCCGTTTAAAACGAAAGTTAGGTTAGATTGCGAGGGTAACCCCTCGTGCGCACGAAGCTTTCTACCCGTAATTTACACCACTTATAATTCCCGTGATACATTGTTCCCAGCTTTCACGTGTTCATCGCGTGGAAAGGTACCGCAACGGGGCTGCAACATCCGCTTATCGCGGCTGCAATTATCCCAAGCCGGGATGTAGTCTGCCAGCCGCCATCGAAAATTCATTTCTACCGTCACTCGAGACGCTCTTAAGCGGTCCACTGTCTTCCCGCCGGATTTTCCACGCGATTTCCCCCCTCCCCCTCCCTCCTCCCTCCCCCGCGATCTCTGTGAAAATGGCAAGAACGTGGGAAGAACGTGGAATTCTCGTAGTTGGGGATTTTCTCCGAAATGTTATATCTGAGGGATTATTTGTCAGAAGAAACGAGTTTGAGAAGTTAATGATATTTCGATTTTTTAACAAACTTGTTAAAGTGATTTTTTTCAATTTTTACAAAGGATGTCAGAAATATTTGAAGGAGAATTAATTAAAAATAATTTAGTAATAATTTTCTAATTTATGGATATATATATATATATATACGTGTAAAAAGTTTGTAAAATATGTATAAAAGAATTTAAAATGGATAAAATATTTAAAGAAAGAAAAAAATATATATGTATATATGTGCTCTTTTAAAAGAGCAAGAGCACAATAAATTATTGATCATTCGATTTAAGCTAAGGTTAACTTAAGATTGAAATTTTTCCCGACCAAGTTAATCTTCATTCAATATGGCGTCAAGTAGATCATGAGCTATGTTCTCTTCCTCTTCTCTCTCCCCCTCCTAGGTTCTCTTTATTTCTTCATTTATTTTCAATTTAATCCCACGCATATAATGTATATTTCCCCAATGGATTTCATATTTTAACAACATTGTACAATATTTTCATATAAAATTTTCATCACCTTAGAGACGGATTCATCAGTCTCAAATAACATGATTATTTCTTCTTTTTCTTTTTATTCCTCTGTGATAATTTATTATCACTCTTTTCTTAGTTTCGTCAATATTCATTGCATTTATTCTCTTTTTTCTCGCAAGCAATATTTCTCAACAAAAGTTTCCACTCTGGAAAACTTCTTCTATTCTCCGAAACAAAGTCGGAAGTGAATTTATTAGAAATTTCCATGAATTTGAAAAAATTAAAGTGCAACGAAGCTTGCACCCGTGACAAATCGACAATATTGTTTACATTGAAGTTGTAATCGAATATTCTGGCTCCTAATCCGGCGAAAATAAAGTATATTTTCTTGATTCCACGGGGCTCGATAAATCGGTGGAGCAGGCACCATAGGGGAAATTCGATCTAGAGCTAATCATGACGGGTCGTATGATAACAGTTCCCCGCTGCACCACCGTTCACATTTATCCGGGACTAGTTTCGAACTGACCTTTCTAATTTTCCACGATCATATCTCGGAGGAAAGTGGAATTCTGATTAGCTCGAAATTACCGTCCGTGGAACGAAATTTTATGTGGTTGAATATTATGGGGTCAGTGTATTATGGGTGCCCAATCAGGTTTGCCCTTTCCATTCCTTTTAGAAATTGGAATAAATTGTTAATTTCGTATCCATTGTTTCTATTCATTTATTTTTAATCTGAAACGTATTAAATTATTAATTCCACTATTCGTATTTCCAATCATTTCTCTTTTCAAATTTCATACATCTATTTTTATTCGCTAATCTCTCTCGTTTTTATATATATTATATTAATGATTCCAATTTTACAACAGAAGTTTTTCTTGAAATTTTTAATAATTCAAAGCAAGATCGAGGTTTAAAAAAAATTCGAAAATTATTTTTTTTATTATTTCCTTCGTTACATTTATTATTTCTCTTTTTATTTGAAATCGTTCTAAAAAAATTTTCCGTTTAAATCAAGACACGTGTTTTTTTTATTATTTCCTGTATTTAAACGTGACAGGAACAATGTATATATACATATATATACATATATATACAATAATATATANATATTATTTATATATATATATTCATTATAACGTAATCGTTTGAAAAAATATTTTCATACCGCAGTTCTATTGTTTAAACCGACATGAATTCTAACATTGTCTAGCGTCTGCGGAAGTAGGACAATAATAACGACGACCGACCATTGGGTAATGATTCAAAGAACTCGCGGTCTAATCATTGTCCATCATCGTCCATCTAACTCCATCGACAATAGGACCGTGCAAAGTGGAGGAAGTCTCTGGATCATTGATCTCGGTGTTCGGTGTCACTCCTTTGTAAACAGTCGTTTAGACTTGAAGAGAATGAGAGAAAGAGAGAGAGAGAGAGAGAGAGAGAGAGAGAAAGAGAAAGAGAGAGAGAGAGAATGATCGAAGATGATAAAAATCATTCGATTTCGAAGGATACACTGTTTATTTTGGGGAAAATTGCTAGTTTCGAAATCTTGGAAGTCTTCGAACCTAGCTTCGCGTGTCCTCAGAGACTCGACCCATTTCCTCCAATATTATTCCATTTTCAAGATGGGACTTTGAAAAATTTACTCAACGATGCGTTCCTTTCCTTTTTTTTCTTTTTTTTTTGTTCCAATATTTATAAATTTATTAATATTTATTTCATCTTTTTTGTTAGGTAAAAACTTAACCAATGGAAATTTTGCTCTCCCTTTTAATAATGAAACGAAAATAAAATTTTATTTGAAGTGTAATAATTTATTTGAAAAGTATACGAGAAAAAATTTAGGGATTTTATTAAAATTTAATTTGTAGTTACATTATAGAATAAAAAACTTTTTTGTTTTTTTTTCGAAGATTTTATTCAAATATATTTTATGTATTTTACGTATATCTTCTTCAGATATTATTATGGTATTTTAAGAGTAAATTTAATAGGAGAAGATTAAACGTTGGAATATATTTTATAAAAGTCGTGAATGTGTTTATTTTTTAATTAAAAAGAAAAAAACACACAGAAGAGACAAGATAGTTAATTACGATAATTTCTAGCAATAGTTAAGGAAATATTAATTATAGTTGTTATTTCATGTCAAGTGTCTCCACGGTCGTAAATTATTCGATATTACTGCCTGATAAGTGTAGTGGTTTATACAGTGTTTTATGATCAACACGGATGAAGATAGGAAACACGCAAGCTTGATGGCTTCGGGAAGCAAGACACGTTAAAAAAGCTTTTTTCTTTGATGCATCGTTTCTAACTATTGTCAGGAAACACACGTAAATCCATGACGGTAAGAACGTAATAATAAGTTAAATGTCACAGTGATAAGTTTTACTTCGAAATAAAATATTGAACCGAGGATGGAAAACGAAAACTTTATATATATATATATATTTTTTTGTTATTACTCTATTATTTTTTTCTTGAAAATGAAAGAATAATAATAAAAAGAATAAAAAGAATTCGTTGAATTCTCTTTGAAAAATTATATCTTTTATCGAAATTTTTAAAGTTGATAAGAAAAATAACGAATACATAGAAAATCAAATTATTTATTTATATATTTTTTGGAAAATGAGTTCTCTTTTTAATCTTAAAATCTTTTGAAAGTATTGAGAACAATTAAAAAAAGTTGAAATTACAAATTAATTAAAAAAAGTTAAATAGAAAAACAAAAAAAATTACGAATATTAATTAAATAGATATTAATATTTAATTTTTAATTTATGGACGGAGATATTCAAATGTTAAATCATAGATATTATTTGTTACTTATTACTCCTTTTGAATTTTCTTTCGAGAGAATTACCAATCGGTCTCAAAGTTCAGACCATGATCTCTATGATTCTGATTTGAAGTTGTTTGCAAAGATAAAAAAACTCATAAGTTTACGGGGTCAAAGATAATCGTACGAATCGATTCTGCTATTTGTGAAGCTTTAAAAATCACTACATTAGCCGATTTTTATATCTATGTTTACAGCTCATGAATTGTTAAAAATTTAATATTCGTTTGTCAATTAATAAATAATTATTATATATATATTATATATTTATAATTATTATAAAAAAAGAACCTATCTCATAATTCAAAAATTCAATCAACATTAATTATCAGACTAATCAAATATGTTTTATCAGCAACTTTTTCATATTATTTTCTCCATTTCTCATCTTCATTTAATTCCATATTTCAATTTGCACACTTATACATATAAGATAATAAATAATCGATAATAATGTTGTGTACAATCTCTCATAATTTGAGAAATCATATATATATATGTTTTTTGGAATAAACAATCGTTCGAAAAATATAGGAAGATAATAATTTCCAAGATAAGAATGAAAATACATAACCAGTACAGAAATTAGAGTACAAGAAGAAACTGCTATGTGCCAAAGCCATAGACGCAGAATACTCTAGTAGCCATTAGTAGAGTATACTGACGTCCACTGTGACGCAGCTTGCTCTATGAATAGTCGCTGCAGTTAAACTAGAACAAACATAACAAAAGACGAAAACCAGTCATTAGAACTAACCAAATACCAGGATCTTTACAAAAGAAGAAGAAGAAGAAAAAAAAAAACGTACGTCAATTCTAAAATAATCGGACTAAAGGAAAAGTTAGTGAAAGAAAAAAATCACTAGGATTCTCTTTCACGATTGTAAGAATAAACTGGTATTTTTGCAAATCATTTAAATAAAAAATTATCAATTTTCTCCAAAATACATAATAACAATAATAATAATAAAGAATTAATTAAAGAAATAAAGAATTTCATAAATATCAAATTGACTTGAAGCAACAAAAATTTTATAACCTTAAATTTATCATCATATTTGTCAATTCACTAGAGAGCGTAGAAAGAGAATTCCCATTTGAATAGTAATGAAAAGGATGGACTAAAATCATAAAGTAATTTACTCATAACCGAATCCTATCTGTTGAAATTAATTTCGACATCGGTCTGTCTTGTTAATCTCTCCACCCTTGACACGACCAATAACCTTTTGACATCAAGAAGTGAAAGCTCATTGACCCTTTCTATATTCGTACGGAACATGTTTGATCGAGAAATTCACACAAGATTTATTAGAACTATCTATTAAAATATATCTATCAAGTTCTTCTGCAAGTAATTTCGTTTTAAAAGAAAAATAATAATACTTACGCTTACTTTTAATTAATAAAGATTTTATATTAATTCATTTAATCTTATAAAGATTTTGCTACTTTATAAATAGTGCAAAATAGACGATTTTGTATGAAAAAAAATCTATAATAAATTTAATTATTCATTTATTTTTTTGCAAAAAAATGATAGCGAAGTTATCGAGTATTATCTTAATAAAAATTCTATGATATTGTTTCAAGAAATGAAATGATAAATATATATTTGAATTTATTTCACCCAATAATCCATAAATTCAATATTCTAATACTAATAAATTTCTCCATAATAAAACCCAAGATATTGATAAAAAAAAAAAAAAGAAAAAAAATTCGTACCCAAACCAAAAGAAACAAGTTCAAATATATCGCAATATATCTCGCAAATTTTTTTTCATACCTTGAAATAATACGCACGGTTCGAATTAAATATTGTCAAAAAAGAAATGGCGCCTATTCTCGTCGTCTTACCCGGTCCCGATACTCGCGTTTCTGCAAAAAACTTTTATGCGAGATACGTATCTGCGAGGGTGGAACTTATTTACCTGGCACACAGAATTCCTGGGAGACTGCAAAGGGGTAGTTCCATGCATTTTAGAGACGGTCGGGACTAGCTGAATAAACTTCTACCTGAATTTCGTTGCTGCGTGAGGATATTCCTTCCCCTCTTATTGTGAATGCCCGATACCTCTCCTCGCGTAAATTGAATTTATCGCAAAATATTTCGTCAAACCTTCCATCTCCCTTCCTTCTCTCTTTCTTTCTCTAACCATTTATGGGTGAACCATTGTTACGAACGAAATTTTAGGCAAATCGAATTGAACGCCTAATTGAGTGCCTCTGCTATCTGACCTATCAATCTTATTATACGAATTGGAAATGTAAATTATCTTCTTTATATACGAAGTAAGTAAAAAATTGATTCATCGAATAGTTCGTATCAAAATCTTTTTCAATTTTCCTAAAAGTAAAATAATTTTAAAATCTTTAATTCATATTCGAAATTATTCCATTATATATACACAATATTATAAAATATAATTATATTGCAGAAAGATTACAATCAAATCACGAAGCAGATCTTAAAATTGAAGTCGAATAAAAATCGTTTTTGTTAACAAGTTTCGATTATTACATTAGAAAAATATTGTTTCCAAAATTCTAATATTCGTTAATATGCGTTATTTTCTAGAAAAAAGGAAAAAAACCAAAACGAATTCTATTCTAACTGAACGAGAAATCGCATTTGATGAGAATTAGATAGAATGATATCTGTGTGAAGAATCTGGTTATACGAACTTGTCCTCCCACAAATTCATATAAACAGAGTTCTACGATACGATATATTTCACCGTCGTGTTTTGTCGTGCAGTAATGGAGGCCGGGGAAAAAAAGTTTTCACGAGACGACGTAACGAGTTTCAAGTTCGAGTGTATGGAGTTACGTCCTCGACACCCTGTGCGGCGTATGGCCACGTGAAAAATTGATGGATCATGATGGGGGCGTAGAGACGTTGTTTATCACGCCGTTAAAAAAAAAAGAAAAAAATGTTTTGGTCGTTGCATGGATGCACGCGTTTCTATTCAAGGGAGAAAGTTGATAGGTAAGGGATGTTGGGGTCGTTTCAAGCGTGAAGTTCAAGCTGAAGTGGCTTCAAAATTTGAAATCTCTCAAGAAGTATTTCGAGTATTTCGAGAAATTAATTTCAAGTAGAAAAAGTACATGTATATTTCTTTTGGAAATATCAGAATGAATATCAGGATTCCTATTTAAAGGATTATATTATATTTGCATGTAATATATTATAGTATATTTTCTATATAGTTAATCTTTTATAGATAAAAATAATTGAAAGAGAAATTGAAATTAAGAACTGAGAGAAACGAGTCTTAAATATATATAGATATATTACGTAATATATATATGTATAATAAAATATATAATTCTATTTCAATAATTTGCATTAATCATATTTTTACAAGAGTTTTTTCTGCCGAAGTTTGATTATCAATTTAACGAGACGTAATATTTATTATGTCTTATTTTGATAAGGTTGGAATTAAATTTAAATTAAGAAGAAACGATATAAAATAAATATTCCTAATCTTTCTTTTTCTTTTTTAATTGGATTCAACTACCGATGAAATTGAATTCGAAAATTTGAATTGAGATTCGTTTGAACAAATCTTCTTCTAATATAGAATTAACGAAGTTTTCTAAGAGGTTCGAAGTCTTTTAAAATTCTATTACGCTTCTTTTTAATGGTTAACTTGTCATCCGAAATAAGAACTTGGCAAATATCGTTAATGTTCAAGTTAGATAACAGTTACGATAATTTTTGTCAAAGTAAAATAATTTCGCAAAAAATGAAATGAAATCTGAGAGAATTCTGTTGTTATCGGCCTTTCTTATTTTAAGATTACTTTAAGATTAAAACACATTTTCTAGGAATTATTTGAAACAATTTTACATCGTTCATTTAAAATTTATCATTCAATGCGATACTGATATCTTTGAAAAAAACTTGGAAAAAAAACCGATGATTGTTTATCTGTTTATATTTATAAATCTTTTATCGGTTTACAAAAATAAAAATAAATAAAATATATGCAATATTTGATATCATCCACGAATGATATTGGCTTCGATTTGTAAATTATTAATATTATATCATACTTTAGATATTAAATATGTACGATATATATAATCACTTCTTTTCAAGTAAAAATATATATTTATCAACTTTTTTTTTGTTTGTAAAAAAACATATCTTTGTATTAAAAAAAATTATACAATATATATCTTTTTTATGATTTAATGACGAGGTTGTAGATTTTGTGTAGAGAATTTTAATGAACCATGTCTTATTTTCATTATTTCTCTTCTGTTATTTCCTATATTAAAAGAATTAAAAATTTTTCGTGTTCAAACAATAAATCTTTGCAAATGAATTAAGACGAATTTCTGTTTTAAAGAAGAAAAAATTTGAAAATTTTAAACACGCTCTTTAAAACAGAATTCTCAATGATGATAAAGCCACCTAAATTGTAGCCGAAAGAAATTGTTTATGATAAAAAAAGGATCGTTGCTTTTCCTCTTATGAGATTCTCAGAAGCTATCAAAAATTTTTGCCAACGCGAGCGTGTCATTTATCTTTTAATTCGCCGATCTCATAGAAAGTCATTTTTTTGTGATTAAAGAATGAAATGTTAGTTCATTCCATAAAAGGTCAACATTTTTCTTTGATAAAATTACTTCATCACTTTATCAACTCTCTTCTAATCAATAATAATCCCTTCTCTAATCCCTCTCAACAATACTAATATTCTAAATATTCTATCTACTTTTGAGCTAAATTTTCTTCTTTTTGAGAATCTTTTTGAAAATGATAGAAATTGTAGCTCAAAATTCTGTTAATCTTTGACATAAATGATACAATAAAAACAAATAATTAATCGAAATATTATTCAGGATTTATAATTTTATGTATAATTAAGAGAATAAATTATATATATATATATATAATTAAAATCTGAAAATTATTTAATCAGAATATTATCTAATTATTTATGAACGATTAACAAGATTGAAAATTAAAATCAATCGTTTCATGTTTTTAATTTATTTTTAAATTAAAATTTTTTTTTCAATCAACAAAATGATCGAAAGAAATCTTTAAAAAATAAATTTTCATTAAATAAAGTTAAGGATAGGATTAAAACCATACTTCAAGTACAATGGAGCATGCTACAACGCGGCAACAATGAATGGGGATTGTTCTGACGATTATTATATTACTTTCAATTAAATTTTTCTTGCCTAAATCATCGTACTGGGTGCTAACTTTGTTGTAGATAGCGAGCACGAAACATTTCGAGCCTAATAGGATGATACATCTTCAAGTAATTTTTAAATACTGATTGTATATTTGTTACAACTTTTTTTTCTTTTAAGATTACACATTCTATTTCGAGAATTAGACTCAGCTTGCTCTTTTTCTACGTTCCACAATAGCGCAATATTATGCATTTATTTATTAAAAACAAAATTCGTAACCCCAAAAGGGTTAATATCCATAATAACGAGGTTTTGAAACTAATTATTTTGTTGTAGCATATTCCACTGTATAAAGTTAACCCTTTCACAATGAATCTCCGAGAGAAACTGAGCCAAACTGCAAACAATAGTTACACAAATTTCGGTATTTGAAATGTACGTGTAACGCAATCATTAAAACTTGCCTGATATGAACTTCAAAAAAGAAAAAAAAAAATTCGATTACGAAATAATAATATATTTTCCAAATCTTTTCTCATAATATATATATATACTCGAAAGAAAATGAGTTTCAAAAATTTCGATCGTACAAAAATAACATAATTATTATTTTATTTTATTATTATTCTGTTCGAAATTTTTCTTCCAGCGATATTATCGTAAAGGGAGAAAAAGAATTTTGGGGAGACGAGTATTATTATATTCGTGTGTGCGTGTGTGTGTGCATGTGTGTGTGTGTGCGATCGTACATCTCGAAGGGTCAGAACGTTAGGGGTACTTACGGGCCGATTCGGTAACCGCGAAAAATAGGAAAAGGCAGGCGAGGGCCGTCCCCATGAGTCGTGGTGGATGCCCCATGACAATCCTCCGGTTAGCCAGAAGAGTCTCGAGTTATATGTATCACTCTCGGCACAATATCAGCTGGGACACGATGCGGCCACGAGAGAAACACCACAAAAGCATCGATGCTTTTCTTCGTGCGTGCTTTTATGCTCTCGCGGCCCCCCTCTCCCGGCTCGCCTGTCCACGATGGACATTGGCATACGGTATGTACTCTATTCATCACGTTGACACTGAGATAACGAGATCCAGCGGCGGGTCGTATAACGAAACGAGTGAACGCGTGATGTTTGTGTCAAGTTTTCTTCGACGTTCGTAGAGTCATGGATTTAGAGCGTTATAGTTACGCGACAAATGAGTAATCGATGCGATCAACGTTAACGCGAATGTTTTCTAAAGCGATCACGAAATTAAAGGTAGTAGAAATTTCGTAAATTTAAAATTCATTCTATGAGAGTAATAATAAGAATTCGTTGGTCGGTAACGAAATTGGCGAAAAACCTTAAAAATAATTGTAACTCGCAATAGTGTAAATGCATAGTAATCGTGGATTAAATTAAAAAAAAAAAGAAAAAAAAAGAAATGGAAGTTGGAGTTATTGTTTTAAAATATTTTATAACTCACATCATTAATTAAAAAATTACATAGAAAGATATTTCTAATAATTTCAATTTAAAATTGAAATACTATTGTTGCTATCAAAGTGTATATAACATGTATATCGATGAATTTGTTATGGGATTTAAATTATATTAGTTACATTAAATTTCTTGTCGTTTAAAAACACTTTTATACAATTACAAAAACAAAATATAGAATTTAAAAAAGATAGACGTGTATATATACGTATTAGCATTTTTGTTGCAAAAGAAAAAAAAAGAGAAATGAGTATTACGTTACTAATAGACAAGACATAAGCGTGAAACGACACGAGGGATGACTGTATACCACTATCTGACACCGTGCACGTTCAGAGGTGTAATCCTTTGTGCTCGAACAGCTGATCGTTCCATTTTCGTGTAATTTATCATTATACTATTACTATTCGTCATTCGTTCGCCATCGTGCACAAACTAGTTTGAAGAATGATTACGAGTTCCTAGGTGTTGTTTTTTTTTCTTTTTTTTTTTTTTTTTTTTTTTTTTATTTGGGAATGAAAGAGGCCGAGAGAACGATCGTAATGGGTGATTTAGATGGCTTTGGTACGACGGTTTTGGGGTGCAGGTGTTCCGTGGGCTGGAATTTTATGGCCTGGTTGGGGTAGGGGAAGTAGATTGCTCGGTCGCTCGTGGAGGAATGAATTTTGTTATTTTTCCGGGTGCGATTAGCGAGGAGAATTATTGGAAAATGGGGAATTGTGCATGTTGTGATAGAGTTAAATTTCTGATAAAAGATTTCTTATAAGATGAAATGTAAAATATATATTGAAGGGATAAAGATATTTTAAATATTTAATGTAATGTAGGGAAATAAATAATATTCAATAATAATTAAATAATATTCAATAAATAATATTCAATTATCACAGCAATATTATATTAATATTATGATTTAATTAATAAAAATCATTTATTGAAAATTAATAACAATATTATGGTATTGCGGAACATTGTTGAGTCGAGCATTCATGAATTAATTGGATACTTCAAAGACCGGATATATACATATGATTTTCTCTCGTCGAAACACTTTTTTTCTTTTTGTATATCGTTATAAAGAGCTGATTAATTTCTTCAGAAGATCCTTCAGAAATAATATCCGATAATCGATAACCATTTCAATAACGTTGCAAATTTATATTTCATAGAACATAATGAATGATTCATTTCCAAACAAAAAGATAAACGATGATTTCGACCTGCGCTAATCTTGAATGAGTGAACTGACTTGTGCCGTTGATAAGTTTAATTTTCTCAATCGCTAAAATCATTTATATAATTCATTCGGGATGATACGTATATTATCAATCTTTATCGCTATTTACATTTGTACATTAATTCATATGTTATGACATAATGGAATATTCTTGTTTGACATTATATAATTTCAAGGGCGATCGATAAAAATTTAATGTAGGTCAGAATCTTTAGATGTTTTTTAATAAGATATGAAGTGATAGTTGAATAATTTTTCAATTAGTGATCTTGAAACGCGTTAACTTTGAGCGCGATGAAATATTATTACTAGAATTTTCATAAAAATGAAATTTTTTTTTTATACAAATGTACAAAGACATTTTCTACACATTTGTTACATGAATCTCAATATAAAGAACTAATGAAATTAATCTTTCTTCCAAACTTCAATTAAAAAAAATAAAATCTTTGAACGCAATTTTAACATGCAATATTTATATATATATACTTTTTATCTTAAAACGTTCTTTAATTAAAATATTATATAACAAGTTCAAAAAAATTCCTCTTGTTAGATTGAATAAATCAGATCTGATTTTAAATCCTTATAGAATTACATAGAGTTGAAAAATAAAAATGTAGAACATTTTTTTATATAAGATATTTTAACTTGAAAAAGGCTTGAAACAAATCATGAGTAAACATCAATTCTGTAAAGTAGTTACAATGGAAGATTTTATGAATGAAATCGTGACCTCTACAGGATTAAATGAACACCATAATTCCCTTTGACCTTTCTTTTCCTTATGTAACAACGTTCCCTCCTACGTAGGATTTTCTTTCCTTTTTTTTTCTTTTTTTTTTCTATCTTCTTCTTCGTCTTTTTTTCAAAAGAAATCGAAATAGCGTAACAGATAGTGAACGAGGCTTAGAGATGTAAGACAATTTCCCAACTGTTTCAAGCATAATTGCATTGCATCGGGCTGGAACAGGCGGGAATCGTCGAAAGAACTTCGTTAATCTTCGGCTAAAGAAATCCAGTTAAAAGCGAACTTTTTTGCATAATTCATCATTAATTTATCAAAGGCTCCGTTTAACATTGTAATACACCTTTTCTTTCTTTTTTCGCTTCCTATCTCCTCCTTTTTTTTTTTTTTTTTTGCCTTATACCGTGGAGTCGTCTCGTAGTCTGTAATCTGAAAAAAATGTACATTTAATTTTTTCCAAATGAAAAAAATTTCATTGACATCAACTTTTCACGTGTAATTAGTGTTTAATTAATTTATCAGGTTATTTCGAATTTTTTTTCACTCTCGTTTTAAAAAGAAATAATTCCATGTCTGCATGGAATTTCGATGTAATTTCTCGTTGAATAAAAATGAAAAATATTTCAGAAATTAAATCACAATATAATAGTATCATGATCAGGAGTGAATTGGAGATGCAATCATAAACAGTAGTGAATTATCGATGAAATTTATTAAAAGCCTACTGAGTTATATAGTAAATATAAAATATTTAATATTTATTAGATTACAATGAAATTTTAATATTTTTTTCAATATTTGATACAATAAGATCCTAAATTCGTTTTGTTCATTTTATTTTGATATATTGAAATGAATAATAATTATAAATTTCCCTTGTAAAATCTTGTCGAATAATCGTAAACAGAAGTAAATATCACTTTTTTTTTAACTTTTGAAACTCATTCCACAAATTATAAAAGTCATAATTAAATTTGAAATTCAAAAAAATTTTATTAAAATATGAATGCAATTTATTCAATAAAAATTTATATAAATATAAATATGTATAAATATATCAAAAATACCTTGAATACGCGACTAAGTGAATCTAATCTACCGATAACCCCAGTCTTATTTTTTTTTAATAATCATCAGTTCAAATATAGAGTATTTATACGACTTGAGTTTCGATTTATTTCCACCAGTCTTTCATCGATCGATCCATTATTGAATTATATTTTATTTTTAAAAAGATTCTTATAAAATATTATTTATTTTAATATTGAATATTGATAATAGAACATTGATTGTTTTAAGGAGAATACATCATTTGCTGCAAATGATATAACCTATTTTTGAATTATTAATTTATTAAATTATTAAAAAAAAAATAAGTTGGAAAATATCGTAAATCAATTTTTAACGTGATCATATTTTGATCTTCATATTTGTTTTTATAACAAATATATATTTGTCTTAAAATCATTATTTTTTTATTATGTCAATATTGAAATAAATATATATATATAGCTGCGATTATTTTCATTTAAAGCGAATATATCTTATCAAAATTGAAATTAATTATAATTTATGATGCAACCTTTCAAGATCTCAAAGAAGGTTTTTTTTTATTTTTTCTTAAATTCCAATTTTTTATAAATATTACTAAAAATACTTCCAAAATGATCATAGTTTATTTTATACAGTTGATTCAAATATTATTCAAAAATTTTTCTTAGATATTTAAATCGATATAAAAAAAAATCTTTTAAATTTTTTTTTTCCATTGTTGACGAGAAATTTGATTATTATACTGATGCATCTAGTGCTCTTTAAAAGTGATGATACATCATCTAATAAAAGTGAAATCGATTCATTTTCAAATAAATATTTAAATATCTATATTTCCGAATTTATTTCGATTTAAAAATCGATAATGTGTCGTATTCTTCGAGTCACGAAAAAAATTTGTCACACAAAGTATCGTTGATTTTAGAGGAAAAATAGGATTTGCTCGTATCAATTTCGATCAATTGAACATACGTGAACGTTCGACGCGTAAACATGGCCAAAGATAATTAAATGAGACAGACTCGGGCAAATTTGAATGGAAAATTATCAGTAAACGAATTACTCATTGGTTTGCAGTGGCGACGATGACAATGTGGAAAGTAACGGACTTTAACTAGCAAACACATCGCGATAATGCCACCAGTATCCGTATGTTATAAATGCAATATAAAATTCCTCATACATCTAACATATATATATATAACATGTATACTTTATTACTTATAATTCCATTTTATTAATCATTATTAATCATTATTTTTAATAATAATAATATTCTTATTATATGATTCACTTTTCTTATTAAAAAAAATTCACTCAACAATAATTACAACAATTTATTCACCAATTCTCATGTACAATTGTCATTTTATGATTCACTCTTTTCATTATCTATAGAAACAGAAATATTAAAACTTCTATCTAACAACAATTTATACAATTCACCATTCACTATTTACAATAAGTTTTTTCTTCCTCCTCGAATAAATATCTTCAATTACACTCGAGCAACAACATTTCTAACGTCAATCAGAAATTAACACGGATCGGTTGATATTTCAATTGTTTGCCGAAACAAATTCGAGATCTTTCCGATTTATCACTATCGTACGAGAAACGTTTCACGAATTCGTCGTGAGTGACGTCAACCCAATTCCACACCGTTCAAAAATGTCACCGCGCATAATCCGTGCATTCCTTTTGCATGGTCGCACGCGTTGTTAACATATACCACCGCTGGCTCCGGATGGGGCCTCCCTACCGGAAATGGATTGTATGCCACACTTCGAACCCCGCACCGTTCCCTATATCCAGAATATTGTTTTGATAATCCTCATTTCACATGTTTGCCGAGAATCTGTCACAACCAGTGGATGTGGCAATGGATTATCATATACACTCCTGTGATACGTGTTTGGAAATGGAGGAAAGTTCCTGCCCGATTGGTGATCAATTGCAAATAGAACGAAGATATTTGAGATCAAAACATCGAATTGAGATGGATATCACACCCTTATTGAATTTTCAATAATGATGAAAGTAAACATTTTTTTTTAATTTTCGTTTTCGTTGTCTAATTCTCATAGATTCGAAGTTTAACAACAACTTGATGAAAAAGAAAAGAAAAAATGGAGTTTTTGAGGGAGACTACAATCTTTAAGCGTATCGTAAGTTCGGTCACGAAAAGAATTTTTCAATTTTTTTCATAAGAATAGCATCTTTATTTCTTTATTTGTTACACGATATAAAAATATCTTTGAAGAAAAGAATGAACTCAGAACTGTGAAAGATTTTATGCTTTAAAATAAGTTCAAAGTGATTATTATACGATTCTTTTTTTTTTTTTTTTTACGAAGATGTACAACAATTTACAATATCGACAATTTTTATCGAATACTTATTGTAAATTTTTCAAAAATAAAGATAAAAATGATTATGTGTGTGGAAAAAAAAAATTATTCAAAAAATTCACTTTGATATCTATCTCGAGGCTACTCAAGTTTTATTTCAATGAAATCCTCATATTTTTATATTTCTAATCAATCAATATTATTTGTATCGTTGATAAAATATATTAAAATATAACAAATTATATTAATTATTCCAATAATTCAAAATTTTATTAATCAATGAAAAAAGAAATCTTAACTTATGAAAATAGAAAAGCGACACAGTACAGTTTATCATAATAGTTGGAACAATTTTTATATCCAATCTTCAATACGTATCGAATATACGTATTAAATTCTAAACAAGTTTAATTTTTCCCTATCTCTTGAGGAAAATTAACAATAGATATCACTATTTTCCTTCCTTATCAATTCGAAGAAACAAAACATAATAATAGAAGAAAGAATTCTTTTGATAGACATGATAGATTATTTTAAATCTAGCAGAATTAAGAAAGAAGCCGAAAGATTAATTATTCATTGATTTTTTAATTTTCACTGCGAATCATAATGTCGCAATTGTATTTGCCATTTTCTGTTCGAATTCGAACTTGAATAAAACTGAATCAAAACGATTCACGATATTGGCGAGCTGACAGGCGTTACCAAGCCTCGTGCAACCAGCTTAGAAGAAGCGATAACACCGTGACCGTTGCTCCGTTGCAAATGTGAGAAAAAAAAAAATAGTCTTCGAGTCAAGAGTCCATCCTGGGTTACGAGTACTCCTCCTCATAAATATTTCGTCCAACCCTCCGTTCTTTTGGATATATTTATTTTGACTGCAATGATACAAATGATTTTTTAAACATCTCTGCGATTATTGTTTCGATTATTATTAAAGATATTTTTTTAACAAATTGATTGTATAATGGGATAGAGATATATTGGTAAATTTTTCTGGAATTATTTTTCTGAACTTATTTAAATATTGAATCTTTTAAACGAGTAACAGTGATGAATTTAAAGTAATAAAGTGAAATTTCTTTTTAAAAAATCGTCGATAAATTCGCAAAACCTAAAATAAAAATTCATGGATTAAATAATTTAAGAATTTTTTTGAAAGGGTGGAATATCGACAATTTTTACAAACAAAATGGATCTACAAAAGGAATATTACAAAAGTGATTTTAAATTTTTTTCAAATTTTTAATATTCTGGAACATAAAAGGAAAAAAATTCAAACTATAAAATAAAAATAAAGATAAAGATATCAAAAAAGATTTAAGTTTACGTAGAAAATGAATTTTCCTTTGGTCACACCGTTAAGAGTTATATATATATATATATATATCGATCTTAAAGAAAGAACCATCTCCCCCAAAAGATAGATTTTCATCGAGCAGAGTTATTCAATTTCGTTCGACGATCGATTCACGATCATCTCCTTCCATCCTCAGGGAATCGACTGTGTATTTTCCTCTTTGCGGATTTCCAGCGAGCTGCTTGTTCCTTGATCAAAGGGACTTCCTAGATGTATCGTTGAAAATCGTGTTACGGATCCTCTGTGTCGTCGCGTTTTCGAGGGGACGCCAAACAAACAGCAACATCGGTCCTTTGTATCTTTTGATTAAAAGCCGATGGACGAGCGTAACCGATGCATACACCACGCGGTTATCCTTGTACCGTGGGTAAAAAGAGGAATGGAGAGTGTGGTGGAAAAGAATAGTTTCGAGAGGCTAGAAGCACGAAACTGATACCATTTCCGCCAAGTTTTCCGATGATATAATCCTCAAGTGATCGATCTTGAGTCGTTAAAAAGTAATTAATAATTATTTTTCTATATATATTTTTTTTCATCAAAAATATTTCGTTTCGGTATCAAATTGTTAGTGATATAATTATTTGTCGCATAGAATTTTGGTATAAATTATTTCTTTTTTTTTTTCGAGTTTTCTTTCTGTTTTTGAAATAAATTATTAATAGTATAATTACGTGGAATTTTTTGATAGAAAAAGAAAATTTTTGAAGTTTAATATTTTTTTTTTTTTGATAAAGTAATTATCTTTTTCAAAGTCCTTTGTTTCATTTTTGTTAATTAATTTCGTAATATGCAATTTTTGATATTACGCGTAATTTTAGTTGAGAAAAATTATTTTCGAAGAACAAATGATAGTGGTAGATATATAAATGACTCAATCGAAATGTAATCTTCTGAATTTTTGCCAAAATATTTAAATATAAAAATGTTCATATACAGTCATATTTTTTATATAACTGATTCGATATTGAATATCTATAAAATATCATTTTAATATATTAAAAAAAAAAAAGAAATACGTTTTATACATTTCTTACTGTTCGAAATAATAACTTATTGTGGATATATTTAATCTTCACCGATTAAAATGTAACGAAACGTTCAACACGATCCATTTCCAAGTTGCACATTTTCTAATATGATAATGCAATATCGTATATTTCCAATAAAATTATTAAAATTCGTTAAAAACCAGTCTAGAAGAAACGTCACGTTAAAATTTTTTAAAATAGTAACTTAACAATATTCCCTTTGTTACGATATATATATATATATATATATATATATATATATGTGCCACGTACACTTAATATTCCATTCGATACACGTTTAAACACAACGTCCAAAGATTTTCTTATTTAATTTGTCATTCTCGTTTCTTTTTTTATATGGAAATGTTTCCCCTCAAGATTTATCTCCACGTAAATTGTACTCCTATCTTTGATCGGCAATTAAACTTGGGAAGTTTTCAAATCTCAATGTTAAGCATTTTTAACGATCGTAAACGAACAATCGCCCCCGTTGTCCCAGAAACTATTGACAAAGGAAAGTGCCGATATACGATTTTTATTGTTCGTCCCAATATTATGTTAGTGATATCAGTGATTTCGATGAATCGACGGTTCTTCCGCTGCGAGATTAATAAATAACAAACAATTCCATGTAAAGTTCGAGAAATGTCGCGACGTGGTGGTATAAGTGAGTAGTTATATATTTTATGGAAAAAAAAAAAAAAAAAAAAAGAAAGTTTATCGACCAATATTTATCTGACATTATCGAATTTTTAAATGTGCTCAATCGTGTTTATTAAATATTCATCTTTTTACTCATTGTATTTACTCATCGAAGAGTGTACAAAGATGCTTATTAATAATAATAAAGTAATTAATAAATTTGTAATTTAGTTCATATTGTGTCGTTCGTGAATTAGAATCGGAGATAATTTTTTTTTTTTTTTAAGAAATTTTTGAATTAGAGATAGAAACGCGTACTGATGAATTTTTCAAATTTTCTATAGTCAATTTTCTATTTAAAAATTCATTAAATCTTTGAGAATTAATTTAAATTAAATTAATATTTTTAAGTTGAAAATTTAGAAAATCTTTTGAATTATAACATTTCAAATTAAAAATTTCAAAAATATAATATATTTCTAATCATTTTTTAAACATCGAAGTTATCGCATTAAAAATTTTCCAATTGCAAAATATTCATTGAAAACTTCTCCATTTTGACCAAAAAGAAAAAAAATCGAAATTTAAGTTTTTTAATTAATATCACATTAAAATACAAACTATACAAATAATTATATAACAACGATCGGGTTATCAAGATTTTTCTTTCGAGTTTTTTCGCTTTTTCCTTTTTAAAATCACGCGTATGATTTCTGCTTGCAAATTTCACATTATCGTATCCTCCTACACCAAGAAATTATTATCATTATTTAATTTAATCTTAGCACGATTGCATCATGAATTCTTTTTGATCGGTTACAATGCAAATAAATATTGAATTGATAAGAGAGCGTAAATCAAATACGACATAATGATTATCAAAATTTAAAATATTTTTTTATTATCGGCCAATGTATGATGCAAATAAATAAATGACTCAATAATTGAAAACGTACGAAGTCCACGATAGTTTTTTTTAGAAACTTTTTCGAATCAAATTTAATTTTTATTCAATATAAAAACATATTTTTTATTCAATATACAAATATAAAAAGAGAATCGAATTCTCAAACTAACGAAACAACTTTCTCTTTTTAAAAACATTTAAACAAATCTCTTCGAAAAATAATCTCCCTTACAATTTTATCATAATAAAATCAAAAATTTCAAAAAAAAAGAAAAATCTATGAAACTAAGCTGTGTAACATTCATTTTCATTTTCAACGCAACAGGTAAACCTATCTACATAACCCGCACACGTACAATATACAAACTTCAGGCAGAAACGTTCAAACACACATCTCGTCCTTTGAAGATACACGAAAATTTCCTTTAAATTTCCCATTCCATATCTTTTCCTCATTTTCATCCGTCAGAAGAGGGAGAGAAAAAGAGAGAAAGAGGAATCGAATGCAACAAAATTACGATCGTAAAAAGAGAAGAAAAAGAAAAGGGGTTTCGAGGGAAGGAACGAGCCAGCCCTAAATTTAGTTCGCTTTATTTTTAGCGTTAACCCCCTTCATTCCTACCCTCTTTCGAATTTTCGCAACGTCTGACGCCCTCAACCCCTTGGCCTGACAATCCCTTCCCCTCCCCTCTCCTTGCTTCATGTTGGCAATCCCCTCCTCTTCTCTCATATCGTCGATTTAATCCCCTTTTATTTCGCGAAATATCATCCTCCAATTTGACCCTCTTTGTTCAACGGGGTAGCGCCTCTCAATCTGTGACTCGCTATTGTTTTTTTTTTTTCAATTTAACAATTTCTAACTCTTGTTTATTTTGTAACACAATTAAATTGCTATATTCTTTATATTCTACTTAATCCTCCATATTTTTGTGAAACTCTTTCATTTCGTATATATTTTTGGTATATAAAAAAAAATTCTCGAGAAACGCTCATCGAAATCTCTGATTCAGTTATTAAAATTGTTGATTCGATAAAAATAAAAATCATTCTTCTTCCATTCTGCTTAACAATCATCCCCTGATCGATAAAGATCGATTGAATGGGAATAGCGTTTCTCGATGATAAAACGAGTGTTAATTTATAAAGAAAAAAAATGTTGCTCGCCTCGCTAATTATTTGAATATTACAGAAGGGGGTTGCGAGTCAAAAGAGGTTGGACAAAGCGTTGGGGATGGTGGTTGGGAGAGGGAGAGGTTTGAGACCTGGTGGCACGTGGAGGTCCCGGCCGTGAATCGTTGAACTTTACATAATGTGTCGCGACATTTCCACAGTCGGCAATTTGTATCGATCGTATAACATCCTCGAACGCTCGGGGGGTGCTTTGCTCGGGGTATCGAGTATCGCCGTTTCCGATATCGCGCACGTTACAATCGTGTCAATCGTTTCCAGTGCCATTCGTACATACTCGCGTGCTTCCTGTAACACAATGCACCGTTCTATATATGGACGTAAGTAGTACTTACATGAGCCCGGTGATTCGATATCGCGTTCGTGTGTTTTGATACATTCGTACAGAGAGAGATTAGGTATACGTGGAATTCCAATTTAAGTATTTCGACAAAATTCGATTGATGCGTAAAAATTAAAAAATCGGATTCTCTTCACATTTTCATCGAGTATCAAGTTTTTGTATAATTATTTGTACGAGTAGTGAATCATTTACACTATAGTACTCATACACTATAGTACACATGGTACGATAATCACTTAAGTACTATTATACGAAGTTTAATATGTTTAAATGTAATTAATTATAATAAAATTTCGGTAACTATATAAGACTAAGTTTGGAAATTTATTAAAAAAAACATTATTGCAAATTGTTCTAGGAGATTTATCTCCGTCCCTTTTCACGATTTCTTATAGATAAAAATATTTTGGATACCAATAACGGTGGCCATCCTATTTGGATTTTTAAAATTGGAAAGATTCCATCATCGTCCATTATATTCGGATCACGAAACACGCGTTGACGTCACTATCCGCATAAATCTATGAGAACGATATCGAACAATGACGTAATCGGACGTCCGTGAACGGAATATTTACGCGAACCATTAAACGTTATGTGTATAATTAAGGTATGTAATAAAAGTACGAGCGACGAATATTATTGAATATAAAAATGTATCACGATGGGTTGATTTATATCTTCGATTGATATATTATCTTCGTAATATTTCATTCTCAAAAAGATTGAATAAGAAATTTTTAAGAATTAATAAGAAGTACACGAAATAATAATTATTTATTCAGAACGTGTACATAATTTAATCTGTCAAAGATAACTTATTATTGATATTGGTATTATTCATAATTGCGTAACAATATATTTGTGAATATTTACTCTTTAATTTAAAGAATAATTTTCGTAATAAAATTTAATAATGGAAGTAGGATTGATGTATCTTATATATATATATATATATATATGTATGCATATTTTTAATATAAAATGTTTTTATATTTTTAATCTATAATGATGGTTAAAAATAAGTAAATAGTCAAATGAGAGTAATATATTAAATAATTGATGTAATTTTAGTGAATTAATATTCTAATATATATGAAACAATCGTGCTTTTAATTTTAAATTTTATATATTTTATTTTGTTTTATTTTATTCATATTTATATAATATTTAGAATTAAAAAATTTAAACATCCAAATGAATTTTTTATTAAATTCTTCAAAAGTAATTATTATTACATAATCAGCATAAAACTTTTATAAAAATAATGGGAAAGATAGAAGATAATTTAAACGTATTAAAATATATGCAATTAGTAAAGATTATTATAAAAAAGAATATAAATCCGTGTAATTCAAGTTATATCATAATATATATAAAATGTTGGAAATATTAATATTTCGTAGAATGAATTTCGTTTCGAAATAGTTAGTACACGTTGAAGAATAATAATTGATAAATTTTATAAAAAGAAAAACTTTCCTTTTTTTAGGAAAAATATTCTAATTCAAAAAGCTATTTTTAAAATTTAAAAGTTTCTTTTTGATTAAAAAATATTCTGAAGTTATTTAAAATTTTGGAAAAGCCTTCCTAATTTAAATACTCCCACGTTAAATTCCGTGTGAAATTAACAAGTTTTTAAATTACAAATTATCCGATCGAAATATTTCCTATTATAAAAATTTCAAACGGAAAGTATTCACAAGTGAAAAAAGAAAAAAAAGAAAAAAAATATATTTGACAAATATTTTCACGAAATCAATAAATTAGCAAGTTATAGTCTTATCATAGAATACCAATTTACTAGTCTTATCGTAAGTCACCAACTTATTTGTATATATATTCATAAATATTCATAAAATACAAAATTATCAAATCTTCGAATAATAAATTATAAAATTGCAAAAATTTAAGTTAAAGAACTTTAAGCTAAAGAAAAGAAAAATATTAAAAATTATTCAATATTGAAATTATAAGAATTTTAATAAATAAAAAAATTGTATAACTAAAAGAAAAAAAGAGAATTTTCAAAAAATTCGTATCTCGATAATTGCAATAACATATAATTATAATTATCAAAAAATAGTCGTTAAATATCTCAAATAACTTGAACTTCAATATTAAAGAATATAATTAAATAAACATGGGTAGAGAACGATACGATAATTCATGTAATGATGGTTAACCATAAATTATTCAAATGCAAGTGGTCCACCATCACTTAGAGATTTTAAAGTGGTTCTAAACCGGAAGTTTACCGATAATGATTCTCTTCGCACAATCGAAACTCAGGTTATAATTTAAACGAAGATAACGAAGTAAAACCGAAACAACTTGATCTTTGTTACGTTTCAGCTTTATGGATAACGAAGTTACTTTGGAGATAATCAGTTTGGAAATGAACCCTTCATTCGATCGCTAGTTCGTTCCTTAATTGGATTCCCCATTTAAATGGGAATTTAAGAATTAATGAAAGCAATCTATTTTGCTTTATGTATATAATTAATTTGTGGTACACACTTACTGAAAATAATATTCGAACAGCTATATTTTTAATATAAATTTATTTAATTGAAAAACGATTATTTAATTTCAATCCTTCAATGCTTAATCAAATAGATTTAATGGTCATCATTATCAAATTATACGTATTTCACGATACTACGAATTTTTCATCATCAGTTTATTATTGTATTATTTAATTATCGTGCTCTCTTATTGCAATATAATTAATCTTTCTTCTTTAGATTTTTTTGTTAAAATTCAATCTGAATTATATATATTGAAAGTAACACGGATTTGTTTTCTATTTTAAAAGAAATAAATATATCATTACCACGGAGAGAAGTATATATTTCAAATTTTACGATCGATCGTATAAATTGTATAAAACTAGTGTATCATTGTGTAGGGAAAAAAATTTCGAAAAAAGGATTGAACGGAATCGGTCAGAGGAAATACAAGTTTCGACGAGAGAGAATAACGGGATGGAAAATGGAAAAACGAAAATAGAAGATATTTTTCCGAGTGTTCCGCTAAAAATATCATCAAACGAATATCATCGAATATATTTTCGTTAAAGAGAAAAAAATCTCAACTTCCACGGCGATTTAAATCCGTTTAAAAATTAATTCGTCATTTTTTCAGAGAAATAATTTCGGAAAAAGCGTGTAACGGGTTTAACGTTTTCGTTCGTTTAGAGAGCTATTTTACCGGCGCGGAAACCTTTTCTCAACTATATGTGGGAATAAACGGTGTCGGAGAGAAGAACGTTCCTCCACCTGTTGAGTATCCCTGCTGTGTTAAGAGGACAATTCTTTTAATAAAAAGTATTGACACGCCTTCCTCCTAAGAAATTGTCCGTAATGGCCAGGAAAAGTGTCCTTCCTCGCCTACGTTCCTCTGAAATACTACCATTACCACCGGGTGTCTCGCAATTCCGAACTGAAACACCTTTTCCTTAAACGTATAATATTGGCGTAGACAAGAATAACAAGAAAAACGAACAATTATTTTTTTATCGTTTCTTAAGTCATCTTCCATTTGCACACTTTATCTTTCTTTACTTAATTCGTCTTTTATTCTATTTTTGTTAAAATTAACGCAAAATGTAAAATTTGCATTACTCTATTGGGATTAGATGTGATCCCAATAGCAATGAAAGAAAGAAATATTGGATAATATCTAATGAAGGAACACGTGCGAGAGTAGAGTTGAGAAGCAAGCGTTTATCAATTGCATTGTAATAATTTTTATTTATCTGAATGCGCGCTTATTGTTCCTCTACCATAAAACCGTTGGAAAATTTCTTTCTGACGTATGTGTGTGTGTGTGTGTGTATGAATAAAGATGATTTTGCAGTGAACATTTATGGGGAAAGAAATTGTTGAAATCGTATTTGCAAAATTTTTACATATGTTATTAATTCGAATATGATTTCGAAATTTTTATGATAACAACAAAAGATTAATAGATGCATTTTTTATTTCTTTGAATATAAATTCTTTTTTTCGAATTTTTTGATTACTCAACATTGCAGTTAATTTTTAAAATTGTGAATTTCTTTTTTTTTTCTTTTTTACTTAAATATTCGAAGCTTTATATATGTATTTCGTTTCGAAAATTATGTATAAAATTTTCCAACTATTTAAATAATTTTCGTGTGTTAGAATTCTTCTTACGTGAATTAGAATTTTTAAAAAATATTAATTTCGAGAAATTTCTTTTTTTTCTATACAAACTGACACTACTTTCTCGAGTATAATTTTTTTCTTTTTATTTTTATATCATTTCTGTAAAATTGTAAACTATTTTTACACAATGCTGTTTCACTACTTTATACAATTTTTTAGACACCTTGTTTGCACTTTTGAATCATAGACGAAGCTTATTTTCAAAAGAATTTCAATCTTTTCTTTTTTGTTATCAAAAAGTATATATAATTGTTAATTTTTTTTTATCATTAAATGTTACTTACAACAATGTAGAAAAATATATATATTTTTTGTTTGGAGGAAAAAACGAGATGTAATTTTCCATTAGTATTATTTTTAAAAAAAAAATAAAATAAAATAAAAGAGAACGATCCGATCAGAAGAAGAAAGAGAAAGAAAGAGAAACGTTGAAAAAGCTGATGAAATACGCGCGAACTTTGGCATTAAATTGTATCCTCGTGAATATCGAACTGTTCAATTATCCTGACGACCGGACGTGCAACCGCATCGTGCGAGTTCGTCAAACATTTGTTAAATTGAATCGTTTCGCAACTAGAAGCATTGCGAGCATTTCATTTTTAACACTGGTGCAAATGAGGAATTGGGAATGTGAAATATCTCAATTAGGAAATATAAATATATATGAAAGGATATGAAGTTTTTCTTTTGAAAATTTATGAAAATTATATATATATAAAGTATTGTTAAAGAAGAGGATGCTTAATAAAATTTAAGTGATAGTTGAAACGATCTCGAAAAGGATTGAAATAGGAATTCTTTTACCATTGAATTGTTTTATTTTGAAGCAATTTTTATCGATAGATATTTAAAAATTATTCAAATCGAAACAATCCTTATTCCCAATCTAACACGTTACAAACGTGTCCTTTTCGAATAGGATCTTTAAAGGTTAAAGGTTGAGGCGAGGGCGTAAGGACACTTATCTATATATATATATATACATATATATATATGTCTTTTTGGTTGACTTTATATTATGCAAAAGCCTTTGAAAACTTGATGCAATTCAAAAAAAAGGATATTGGAAAAAAACAAGGTTTAGCGATGATTATATCAACATGAGATTATATAAAACACCCACATATTTGCGTAGCAAATATGTTTAAAGACAAAACGATAAATTATTCGTAAATATCCAGACATTTTCAGTATAGTAGTATATATAGTAATGGCTTGTACTTTAATTTAATTTAGATATATAATTGAAAATAATCAAATTATTTTAACTGTTATTACAATATATTATTGATGATATAAATTTCAAAGATAATCAAACAATTATCTTTATAAAATATAGAAGTTTTGAAATATTTTTTAAATATCAAGATTTAATATATATATTTTTAAAATATACGTATTATAAATAATAAAATTATAAAGTATTAAATTATTAGTAACGTGAAATTATGAAATCATCGTTAATTTTTTCATTCATAATTTAATAATCTGATTACACTTTGTCAGAAATAATCCAAACATTTTTTCATACTAGTATATGTATTTACATACACAATTGAGTTATGTATTATAAATTATTACGTTTAAAATAAGTGTAGTTTATAGTAGATTATAGTAGATAATGTAGTTTAACGCACGTGTGTCCGACAAAGTGTAAAAATTGATTAATTTGAATAAAAGAATTCGCGTGGAATGAAATTATTCTCTACGTTTTGAATTTTTTTTTTTCATTGAAAATTCTTTATCACTCTGTGTTAAGCTACAAGAAGCATAAAAAACAAACATGTACTTGGTTAATTTGGAAAATCTATTTTATCCAATAAAAGAAATTTATTTCAAAAGAACTTGAAAGCGTGGAATGAAATAACTATATCGATGAGAAAACAATGTAATGTAATAATTAGTAGTGTCACGCGTGCCACGTGTACAAGATAAAGTGATTTTCTTGAATGAAATAGAGTTCACATGGAACTTTTTCTATAATTTAAATATATTCTTTGTTAGAAATTTTAACCAACGATACAAGTAGGGAGGATATTTAGAATTAATACGAATCATTAAATAATTATATAAATTAATTTATAATGTATTAATTCTATAATAATAATAATAATAATAATAATCAATTTAACAACGTGGGAATAATTTGAAGATATTTAATATATACTATTATCATATCATAACAATAATCCATAAAAATTCATCATAAAATATAAATATAAAAATTAAGATTATATTGTTACTTTTTAATCAATCAAATTATCTTAAACTTTGATCATCCTTTTTCACTTTAAAATATTTTTCATATCCAAGATAATTTCAAAACGATCATTTTCAATCATCTATTACTACTATTCCAAAATATATTTCAAATTCAAAACACCACATTTCCTGTACGAATCATAAAAGAAATTGAATTGAAATTTATTTTATAATTTTAATCAATCAAAATAAATTTTATCAAAAAAAAAAAAAAAAAAAGAAGGAAAATAACTTGGCACTCAAATCATGGGATTCCTTTAATCCATTGAGACCGTAATCTTCGAAGACCTGCAACATGTCCAGGGCACATTGCAGGATATCCCTGGTCGGTATCAATTCGCAGAAAATCCAGCGACGAGCAGAGAAATGTTTCGTGAGGGTGTCCTATCACTGGAACACGAGGGTTTGCGAGGATTCCATCTACTCATCCAGGAGATTCGACGAAGATAAAGAAAGCTTGGCTTCCCTTGGAAGATCCTGGTTGAGAATTAACCGAGTATCCCTCGATCAATCTCGAAAATACCAGACGAAGTCGATTCCCTTCACCTTTGACAATAAGCCGTGCTATCTTCCTTCTTGGATTTCACACCTCTAAGGATTTTCTGCGTCTTTATTAACGCGAATTTTGCTCTGCGTGTGGATATAACGGACTGTATTCTTTCGCTTCTTTCAACTGGAGAATAGTGGAGAGTGTCTAAGTTTAAGTTTCATCGATAGAGGAATTAAGATTCGAAACGTAACTATATATTTCTTTCTAGAGAAATTTTAATATAACGTTCAAGTTCGAAGTTTTTAACTAATATTTTGTAATTTTATAACGAAGAGATGGAAAGAAAAAGAAAAAGGAAGAAAAGAACTTTTGTTCTGAGTCTATCTATCGTCATAGTAAGGCCATCTAGCGGACTCGTGTCTTAGACGTCAGAATAGTGAGATTAAATTAAAGGAAAGTATAATTAGTATTTCCAAAAATTATTTTCAATCTAAATTTTTTTATAGGTAAAAATAGGTATTTTTTAAAATAAATTTTTATATAATTTAATTTTTATATAATAATAATATGTTTAACACACATTATATAATGAAGAATTAAAATTAAAAATATATAAAGGAATGGAGTATTCATTTATTCGTTGAAAAAATATGATAAATATCCTTTAAATAATTGAAAATATTCCAAAACCTTGATAACGTTCTAACGTTCAATCTCTTTGCAACAAAATTGATTAAATTGAAATTATTTGAAACATTCGAAAATTATAAATTATTTACGCGCAAAGCAAATATAATTCAAAATAATTCGTCATATTTTTGTTTAAAATTACTCTCGATCAATTCTTCGAATAAAAAAACTTTTTCCATTTCGGATAAATTTTCCTAATGAAATCCCGTCCGAAGAGCCGAGAGAATAGCGCGTAACGTGAAAAGTTTTAGACACATCGGCGAAACTTCTACTTCCCCTCTCCTCCCTTAAAAAACGAATCGTCTACGAACGAATCGTAACGTTGCACAGATTGTATCGACGATCTTTAAAAAGCAAACGAACAACAATTTCGAATCCCGTATCGGGACACGGGTTTATTTCTATCAGGCGTTTCCTCGATAATATTCGATATATCCGGCCGCGAAATCTTTCTTGATAACACCGGCCTGCGTGATGTTCCATTATCGGAAAGGTTGCCAGGTTAAGCGATGATTTAAGATCGAGCTATTCATTTTCGAATAAAAATTATCCTCCGTAAAAATACCGAGGGCGCCCCTGCAAACTTTCGATATTTTTCCCCGTGGGAGTTTCAAACGAAAGCTATTACTCATTATTATCTTGATAACATAGGGAGAGGGAGGGAGGGGAGGGACGAAGAAAAGAGAAGAAAAAATCAGGAGGAAAAATGATCACCGTGACAAAAAAGGGAGGAAAAGGGGAGAGAGAGCGTAAGATTCAAGGATATACGAACGAAACTTTTCCCTTCCGCTTTTTTTCTTTCTCTCTCTCTCTCTCTCTCTCTCTCTCTCTCTTTCTCTTTCTATCTTTCTTTCTTTCTCTTTCCTCATTTTCGAGAAACATTCCGGCGTTTCTGGCTCTTCTCGCTAATAGAAAAGTCCGCGAATTGTTTTTCACCGATATGCACGTGTTTCGATGTGGAGCATTGTCTTGAATAGAAGAAAAAGTAACGGTTAGAAAGATTTTTAATAACGATGATGATCTTGATAAAGGAAGATCCAGAGTTTTTTTGGAGAGGAGAGATTTGCTCTTGGTTCGAAAATTTGTGCACATTAACTTGATGAAGAGAGTGCAAATGTGTATATATATGTACATCGTTTTTAAATCATTTTTAGATTGTAGATTTTTCTCGAAGTTTAAATTTGACAAACTATTATTGAATTTTTTTCTTACCTTCAAGGTTTATTAATTATATGAAATAATTATATAATAGAAAATAACCAATGATATTTATGTAATATTTTACGTGAGTTCGAAAATGTTTATAAGAATATCTTATAAGGAAAACGTATGTAAATTACAAACAATACAATTTTATGTTTAAAGTGTCTCTATGCAGCCTTTTTTAAAATTTAAAAAGAAACAAAAATAAAAATGAGCTAATCTGTTTGTATTTGCAAATATCTTTTGATAAAAGTCAGTATCAGTATTATTTAAAAACACTTGCATAATTACAAATACAAATAATTACAAATATTTACAATTGTAAATTTAATCATAATTACATAGTTTACGTAATGGCCACATTCTAATAATCGTGCAATCAAATTCATCGCTAGAAATAGAAAGCATGGTCACGATTTCGTTTTCTGGTGTCGTCTGTTGATCAATTCTTGCCATGCTTCGCGTAAAGAGGATCGTGGAATATTAGGGACAGATTGGACATATCCAAAGTTGGGATGATAACGGCTTTTTCGAGATATCTGTTATTGTTATTGCTTATTGTCCGTTTGTATTCGCGTGGACGTGGAATAGCGGTATTTTGGGGGTGGATTCTTTAATAGGGGTAGTGGATGGAGATTAACGAAGTGTTAGGGTTTGCGGGTTTGTGCGAGATGGTTGGTTTTCAAGGAGGATTATGGTGGATAGAGATATTGTGATGATCAAGATATATGGGTGCGGTTGTTGTGAGTTTCGTAATCGTGAGTTTCGTGAAATTGTTACGTGTGAGTGTTCGTATTTTAGTTTTTTCGAGATAGGAATTATTATAACAGGTAATAATATTTTCTGTTTTCTGACGAATAGATCGTGAATGCTTGTATTAATTTATATTTTCCTAAAAAAGGAGAAAGAGAAATTAGATAAAAATTTGTTCCATTAATTATCGTATAATTCTGCGAAATAATACTTTTCTTCCTGAAATGATGAATTGTCCATATAATTGTATGCATATGTAAATATTTTTTTCAATTAGTAACTCTCAAGATTTTCTTTAAGTTTAATTTCTTTCATTATTTAAATTTTGTAAATTAGAAATGATTATTTTACACTGTTCTCGAACATAGTAATAATACAAAAAATGCAAAATAGTTTCTAAAGATTTGACACCAGTAAAAAGCTCTGAAAACAATTAGAAATAATTTTGTTATCAAATCCATGGAAAAACGAAAATAAAACATCGGTTTCACAATGGAACAACTGGATTATAAGGGATTATTATCTTTACTTCAGTGACAAACTATTATAAGTCATACTATTCGAGTTAAAATTACAAAAAACTTTTTATCTTTGAAACCATTAGAGATACGTATATACGTATAATATTTTTTAATGCATGCAGATATATTTTAAAAACGTAATAAATTGGGATTAATATTATCTAATTTTAATAAATTTCTTGTTGTATTAATAATTTAAATACGAACGTCATTTAACTTTATATAATAATATCATAAAATAATAAAATGTAATTAAAGAAGATAAATTTAACACACACGAGTTCTTCTAATTATCGCACATTATTTATTTCATTTTCATATTTTATTTCACGCTTGATAAGAATGATCGATGCAAGACGTTCAAAAAATTCATTTTTTAAATAAATATACGCTTATTTTTAACAATCAACTTAAAATTGTATTATTTCCTTAAAGAAATTTGTTTTTTTAATTATTGCAAATTTCAAAAATAATAATTTGCAACAATTTGCGTTGTTATTTTTTTCTTCCATACAAACAACAACATACTCTCTCCTTAATTAATCCGAAAAATGAAATCAACCGAATTTTCAATCGACAACCCTAAAGAAAATGTGATCTTTGATGAAAATGAGATGAGCAAATTATGTTAAAAAGCAGCAGAGAAAACCACCGAGCCACGCCCTGGTCGCTTGGTCGCTTAACTTTCGATGCTCTCGTTTAAAATCAGACACCTTTCTCCTCCAGAAACGTTCTTCCCGAATAATAAACTTGAACTCTTTCAATGGATGATTTCGTGGTTGAAAAGATAAACCGTGAAATGTAAGAGGGGAGGAGAGGGGTAGGAAGGTCTGTCGATCGTCTGGCTTTTTTTTCATTGGGCACGATTCCAAGCTGGTTTTTCCAAGCGTTGTCGACGACGATTCGAGGAGGATGATCGAGGAGCAGACAGCTTTGATTTCTGCCAGTGGAGAGTGTAATCTGTTGCGCGGAGAGTGGCGACAGAGGCGATGGTGTACGGTTTCCGTGCATAATGACACCTCTCGTGGATTATGGCCGCTTCTCTCCAACGAAATATTCTGGAAGCTGAATCGATCGCAGACGCGGCGGTGGTAGCCTGGCCTCGTGTGCACGTCGTCGGATCGGATAGGGCTTTCTTCCTCTTCCCCTGATTTCTTTCTCTCCCCTTTTTCTTTCTTTTTCTCTCTTCCCCCCCTTCTTTTATTTTTTTGTTGAAATTATTCGAATTATTTTCTTAAACTTTTTTTTTTCTGTTGTAAATTAATTGGATATTCTTTATCGAGATACATAATTTTTTAAATCTTCTTTGATATGTCTTTGAATTTACTTTTTTTCTGAATGTTTTTAAGTATAATATATTTTAAATAAAGAATAGTTTTACTAGATAAAAGTGGAGGAATAACTTTCAAAAATATTTTGTCTACCATTTGAAGCACATCATTAAAAATTGAAACGAATTTTCGATTGGAAGATATTCTTAATAAATTATCATATAATTTCTCGTATCTTCGCTATTTTTCCATCAGACAAACAACATATTTCACAAATATGCTTTATAATTTCAAATATCATTGACTTTTAACAAATATAGCAATGAAGATAAATTTTTATCGAGAGGAATAATATCAGGATTTTTCATGGACATACTTTGTTTTCGCTATTAACATTGATTTTATGCTATTTTTTTTTTCTTTGAATATCGTCAACTAACGATAACGATTTTTCTTTTCTCATTCGAATTCCGACACATTTTACTTCATCTTTCAATTAAATCCCTGAATTTATAATATCCCTATATCTCTAATCGTTGTATCTCTGGAATTTCACGATATCACGTTTCATTCAATTTCGGTAAAAAGCGTCGTTGATGGAAAGTCGATAATTGTACCATCTTTTATCATGAACATGGTGCAATCACCGTGTGTACTTACAGAAAAATGTAAGTTTTGGAAAAATTACATGTGGGCGTATTGAAATTTTACAAATTTACAAATTAACGTTCCTTTGTATCACGATGGAACAAGAGCGAGGAACGATTTTTCACGGTGGCTTAATTTCGCATTTTCTAGATTAGACTATCGTGACGTGCGCGATCGTGTAACGCGAGCCAACGAAAATAAATGCGCTCGCCGCACGCAGTGGAATATGCCCCTCATGTGTCAGACACGCGGCTGATTTGAATTTACCGGGTTATTATCTCTTTCACGATTAAAATTCAATCTTTAATTTTGGGCACGAGAGATTGTTAAATACGAATTAAATATCTATTGATTTTTGCAAAAAAATAAGTATTGCGATACGAAGAAGATAAAAGTTGATAGAGTTAGTAAATTGATGATTAGAAAAATTATTGTCGATTGTGAAAAAAATAAATCTGGTGAGTGAATGAAAAAAGAAAGGAAGTTTCTTTTTTTTCCTTTGTTATAGACTTATTTGAAAATAAATACGAAGAAATTCTCTGAAATTTCTAAAATGTTGAAATTCACATCGTTTCCTTCGCTTCAAATTCTTAATTCCTTTTATCAACGTTTTCTTGGTCGCTTTAGCAAGAGTTATGGCAAACTTTCAAGAGAAGAATTTGAATATTCAAATTTGTTTAAGGAAAAATTATTTTTATTTTCAATATCAATGAATGGATTTTTAATGAATGTTACAAAAATATATTATATAATTTTAATCTATCCATACAAATTTTTATAAACAAAAATAAATTAATTAAAATAAATATTTAATATTAATAATTTAATTATTTTAAAAATTATTAAATATTATTAAATACACGTTTATTAAAAAGGTCATTAAAATAAAAATTGAAAAGGGGTATTAACAAACATAATTTGTTATATTAAAATAAAAATGGAAATACGGGAATTGCGTGGAAAAGATAATTAATTTATTTTTAATCGTAAACAGAGGAAGAATAAATAAATGAGATTTCTGTTTCAGAAATTGATTCACCATATTAAATATATCAAGTATATCAAATAACAAATTAATTTACTGAATAAATTTCGCAATACATCAACAATACACCGGATATATGTATTCGTACGTGCTTTGTATGTTCGATATATTATCCATCTTTATTGATACAACTACAAAATCAATATACCACTGCCACTATTTATCAAGTGAAGAAGTATATTTAACAAATAATAATGCAGAATACATTAAGAACAGAATCATTATTATTTTTTCCATAATTTTAGTATTTGTTACAAATTATTATAATTATCGTTAACAAATAATTATAAATATGAAATTCCTTTGAATTTTATTTATATTTAGTGTATTTTATATAAAGTTACGTATCAACGAAGAAGAGTGCAAAATCTACTTTTAATTATTTTTATTCCATAATGATATTCTAAGTATCTAAAGTATTAATGTATTAATTAATCACAATTAACGAAATAAATTAATTAAATCCAATAAATTATAATCTAATAACAACGAAACGAAAATTATCATGCCACAATGAAATATTCCTCCGGTGATGAATCATAATATTCAAAGGGTTGATCCTCATCCTCCTCTCTTGAGAAACTAATCCTACCTAATTCCGGGAAACAATTTGCCAAATTGTTTCTAATTTAATCCATCTAATTTTTCTTTAGATTTCATCATAGAATAAAATTAATGAAAGTAACAAAATTATTGGAAAACATTCTATCCACCGCGTATCTCTCGATCTCGTGTCTTCGACCAATGTTTACCATAAGACGCGACGGTCTAAATGCCTACTTGTTAAACGACGAATGCAAGTATATCAGGTTATTGAATATGTCTGGCACTTGGCGTGGAATTGTGCAATCTGACGTCAGGCTCACGTGGAAATGGGCATGCGCAACGATGCCACTTGTTAAAGGGTGCCTTTTCACAGCAACCCCTACTTACCACCCGTCTTTATCCCCCTCGTCGCCACGCTCGATGGCTCTTTGTAACCTTAATTTTCTACAAATTTTTCTCTTTCTACGAGACTTAATTACAGATGTACAGGGTGTCCATCGAGAACGTATCCATCCAATGTTATTTGATATAATTCAGGGAAAAGATTAATTCTAGTAAAATATTTTCTTTTTTATCATGTTTCTCATGTAAGAATATAAGGTAATGTAAAAAAGATTTTTGTTAATAAAATTGAAAGATATGTTCATGTTTAATATGAATGATAATACAAATACGATATAGGGATTATGAAAGAATAATAATATAAGTAAATTATGATTGATATTATTATTTGATTTAATATTTGTTGTTTTAAACATTAGAAATCAGATATAATAATATTATAAACGAAATGGAATAAATTGCACACGTGGTTATATGATTATCATACCACATTACAGAAGCTTAAAAGCGTAAATCCGGTATTGTATAATATATTCAAATATATATATCATAATCTTTAGGAAATTATCACGTATCGCTTAATACAATAGATAATAATTACTTCAAGTATTTGATTTAATTATTACATACTTCAGTATTTTAAAAAATAATATTAAATATTATTAAAGTGATAAGTAATAACACGATGATGAATAAATGAAAAAAAAAAGTTTAAAATACGAAATTATACAATTTATAATTTTTATGAACTTATCGAGTTAAACTTTATTTAACTTAAGTTAGGTTAATTATGATAGTTAAATTATAAAACTAGTGTCTCATCACGGATCATTTAATATCATAGATCATTAATATCAACGCGAAGAAAAAAAAAAGAAGAGCAGGAATTATAAAGACAAATGTAAACCATTTTTAAAATTCAGAGAACGAATGTAAGCTCGTACATTAATCAGACATTAAAGCGAATAAGATACAAATTTAGCGACGTTGCGCTCTGTAAACGCTTAAACGTTATACATTTATTATGCAAAGTTCAGAAACTGGTGATCGTTAATATTCACATGATGGCGATAATTCATTACAGGCATCAATGGAACCGACGTCCCCATCAATCTCGATTAAATTCATAACGAGACCAGAGGAAATTAGTAGTCGCGATTGAGCTTTTCGGTACGGTTAATAATTAATAAAACGTATTATAATTGACTAGCTTGTTACGTGAGCAACGTTTCATCGTCTAATAATTATATCAGACACACAGCTTGTAATTTTATCAAGGACAATTATCGTTTAACAATGTGGATGAAACTGTGATAAATAGAAAATTCAGATATTGATAGACACGGCCAATTTGTTAATTTGATAATTAATTTTAATCGATCATCGCCAATTACGTTAATGAAATTTATCGTATAAGGGGATTGTTATCTGAAAATTAAAAAAGAAAAAAAAAATAACGAAAATTTTAATAATCTTATTGCTGTTTAAACAACATTCGTTATTTCTATTGTTTCAATTCTCTTTTCAAAGAAAAAAAATTTAGATCCATAGAAATTTTTTTGTTTCAATAATCTGTATTGAATCCATATAATAAAAAAAGACTATTTTTATCAACAAATAATAAAATTATGTAAAATATCAATTTCTTATCGTTTCAAGAAACAATTAAACTTAATTTTCTTGACATGGAGCATACTAAAATTTTATTTAAATGAAATTAGCTACAGCCTATTTTACCAAATACTTGTCTATATTTTATCGATATTAAAGTCACGATACCACGAGAACAAAACATATAATAATTTATTACTCGATCATAGTAATTAATACATGATCCTTCGTTAAATAATCGAATCAGAAAATTAATTATATAAATTGTTGTTGACAACGCACGTCATTTCTTTTCCAAAGAGGCGATAATATAACTCGTTTCGATCCGAGGGACGAACTCGTTTATTTAGAGCAACAAGTGCCTGCACATTGCGCAAAGCTCGCCCCTTGTAACTCTATCGTGGAAGAAATTCTTTTCTTTCGGCCATTTTTAAAGAGGCGAGAAAACAACGTAAAAAGAAATGGAGACAAGGAATAAAAGATTGACCTTTGTGGAATTTAATAGTATCAACGACGAATGGTTAAGGATAGCGTTGCTCCTTAATCGATCTATCGTATCGAAGGATCGATCGATTGCGCAATTAAGCGAAGTCGAATGATCATTAAATAAGGGTACAGTGTGCTATTGGCTCGATGTAATCGGATTTTAGTTAATAGATGGGATTTTCAATACAACAAGTGAGAAGTTCTTAGTGACGATTCGAGAGAGGAAATTAGAAGACGAGGGTTGAAAGGAATATTTTATTAGGAAATTATTGCGTCGATTGTTGGATATTCATTGTTCAATTGAATAGAAGATGGTTTTGGTATATTTGATATGGAAGAAAGTTTCTTTACGGAGAATATAAATATTGAAATTTTTAAAAAAATTGGAATTTTTTGGATTAAAATGATATTTAAAATTAATATTGAAAAGTTTCTTTATTGGAAATTCTAGATTTTGAATTTTAAAGGATTTGAATATAGGCTTTCCTGATAAAATAATTTTTGAAGATGAAGGTGTTAATATTTCAGTTGAAAAGTTTCTTTTGTTAAGAGTTCTGGACTTTCTTAAGATGCAATATTTATAAATGGAAAGTTTCCTGTTAAGAATTTTAAAGTTTGAGGTTTATAAGATTTTTCAAGCTTTCATGTTGGAATAATATATTTGAATTGTATGCTACGTTAATATTTATAAAAATTTTTAATTGGAAGAGAGTAAAATGGTAATTAAAATTATAAAGTTCTTTTTTTTTAATTAAGAAATTGTGAAGTGAAGTCAATTTTAAATTCTCAACTGGGAAGATTAGATTATTGAGCATGAATTATTGGAAACCTTCAGTTGTTGGATCCCAAAACCTTTAACCTTTAAACTCCAATTTTTGACCTTGTACTTTTGACCTATGACCTTCAATTTTCGATCCTGCTCCTATAATTTTAAATTTTCAACTTTCGATATTGAATTTTAGACCATAAACTTTCCATTTCCGCTCTTGAACTTTAGACTTTTAACTTGTCGACCATGGACTTCCAACCTTGAGTCCTAAACCTTTGACTTTATTTTTCAAATCATGAAATTTCTAAACACCGGACATAAGACACCGGATCTCCAAACATTGAACCTTCGATCCCTCAACCTTGAACCTCAAAACCTTGGACTCTCTATTATGCGTTCCAAAAATCGATAACAAAGCCAGTATGTACCTGCGCAAACAGAGTCCATCAAAAACTGTGGAATCATTTTCCTTCAGATTCCCAATTCACACTTTTCATAATTATACATCTCAGAAACACTTTTCCATATCGAAACATTTAACAGCGTGAGAAATTAATCCAATTTATTAATCCTTGTCCATTCGTATCAATTTTCTTCTTGTTAGTTTCTCTCTCAATTAAAATATTAATCTACACTCGCGATCAAAAATTTAAAATTATCGAATCTTCGTTGTTCATATACAATAATTCAATGAAAATATATTCAAACATTATCTATAATCGAAGAAATTTTAATTCTAATGAAAATTTTCGTGTAGACAGATGTTTCTGCAAAATAAAATTTGTATATAATGAAGCTTGAACAAATATTTATCTTATTTTTTTTAAATATTATTAAGTGTATGAATATTGAATATTAATATACTTTGATCTATTTTGAATATTTTATATTTTTTTTTTTTTTAGATACTGTACAGAGTTTTGTACATTTAAATTTTGCATCTATGCATAAACATCATGTCTAAGAATTAGATAGAATAAACATAGAGGGATTCTTTCTTTGAACGGACGAATGAAACTTGTCTTTAAAATTCATTAACCAGCGATTTCTTTCAATACACCTTCGCTTAAGCAAAAATTTTCACAACGGGATAATAAATTAACATTTTATGCATTTAAATTTTCTCATTGCAAAGTTATATTTATAAAAAAAAAACAAAGTAAGAAGATGTCGAAAGTTGAAAGATCCCCTCCTCCTTTTTTTCATTCCTCTCAGAATAATAAATCCTTCTTTAAAAATATATATCTCGCGTAACACTCTTCGTGTCTTACGATTTTTTTAATTACGCAGACATTGCTTCCCAGAACTTGAATCAGGTTAATAACAAAAATATCCATGTTAATGCATCCACGGCCGTTCGAATACTTTTGCTTCGTACGTTTTCGTTATTTATTTTAATTAAATCTCGGCCGGGGCACGGGGTTAATTAACGTCCCTTGCACATTCGTTCACGCGACGAGCATCTAACCACCCACAACTTGGCCACCACCGCGCCACATGACGTTCATCTTCTTTACCCTCTTCGCCCTCGTTTGCCGGGAAAGGATGGTGTTCAGAGTCGTTGCGGACGCCCATAAGACGCCCACCCGGGCCCTGATGACGCGATCAATGACGATCGCCCTCCGTTAATCTGGAAATTTGTTTTCGAACGCGGGCCACCTCGAGAGCGACGTCGTAAAACACCGTTAATGACGCATTGTCGACGGTGTAACCGGCTTCCTTTTTCCACCCCGCGCGTCATTTTTATGGTTATGGAAGGCACTTTGGAAGCTCCACGAGCTGCTGTACCTTGGAAATCGATAACGAATGTAGTGTAATATACCTTGTGGTGCACCTTGTGGTGGTCGTTCTAACATTTACCACGCATGGAAGTGATTTGAAGAAGGAATCGTGAATTTCGGACTAATGCCGTACTAATTTTCATTTGATATATTTATATTTTTGTTCTTTTTTTTTTTTTGAAGGAGAACGTCTGTTCTATTTAATTAACATTTTTATCTTGGAGAATTTTTATTAAAGAATTTTGTAATGACAAATATATTTTGTATAATTGTCTTATGTAGGTGTTATGTAGGCAGATTGTCCATTTTATCCGTATTATAAATTTTTTTAAAAATAAATTTAGTTAAACTTATCTAATATAATTATAAGCTAAAAAGCTAAAAGTGATAATAAGGACAATCTTGAACTTCTCTCCGCTCGATGTGCTCGAGAGAAGTTCTCCTCCATTTTTCTAAAAAATTATTATGGTTTTAATTTACTTCGAAGCGAAGAAAATATTTTAAAAAAGGGTTGAACTATTTTTAATTTGTAGCTTCAATTCAATTTGTAAAGCGTATACGTAACTATTTACTCTCTTCCCTTATCCTATTCGAAAGAATTTTAAAAGAAATTTCACAAAGGTAAGGACCATTTACACCGTTTATTCGTCCTGGTTATATTCATAACTAGCCTCTGTTTGCGAAAACAGTGGCGAGATCGTATAAAAACGAACGGGTAACCTATTCGCAACAGTTTCACCCGAATGTTTAGCCTGGTAATTCCGCATTCCTTAAATATTTGCTCGCAGCTTCCGCCTCGTTTTTACATTTAAGCATCGTGTTAATGGAATTGTTCTTCCCACGTTCGCTTGTTTAACGATGAACATCGTGATTAAATAATTTTTTTCCAGAGAGAAAATGTTAATTGACCCGGCGATGCTCACGTTGGAATCCAATGAAACCGTACTTCCTAAAATGTTTCATTCTCGTTTACTTTACTCTTTTATTTCTTTTTTATTTTTCCCCAATAACATACAACGTTTGTGAATTTGTTGAATTGTTTGAAATTGAGGGGATATATTCGCATGAAAAGTAAGGACGTAACGATCAAATTATTCTGTAATAAATTTCGTACAAAAATTGGTTTGAAAAGGTATGGAAAATATTTAGGAATTATATTTGTTCGTTCATCATTTTCTATCAAACATTCAATTATACAGTATCGATAAAGTTTTCCAGAATTTTTTTAAATTTACACCAAATCTAAATATGTTATAATTAACATTTCTTATTGCACAAAGTTGCATGAAGTTAGAGTATAAATGTTTACTTAAAGAGTAAAATGTATAAATTATTTATTTACAAAAACTGGCGATCAAAAAATTCTAATTTTTCCCGAATTTATTATTTTCACTTATTATCAAGAATTTCACGATTCCACGCATCATGTTTTAGATTTTAGAACGTAACTCGTACGCTTTCGAGATTCGTGTTTGCGTCGCCGAATTACGTTCGCGTCAGATGAATCAAAATGAACAATGGGTATCGGTTACAAACGATAATTTCGCGAAAACGAAATACGATAGATGGATCGAGCATTTGTCGTGTATTTGTATAAAATATGCGCGCGATTCCTTGATAAATAAAACGTGGCAGGATTGAATTTTGAAACGTCGTCAGGTTTGTAACGGATCGTTTACATAACGATTTCCCGGCAAAGTTTGCATTCAATCAAGCACATGTACGTGTTCGAACGGAATCCATCTGGAAAAATGCGACTGTATTATGCATGAATTTAGTCGCGTGGAACGTTTCAAAGTCTCCTTCCGATCGATCCATTTTATTTTATTTGGCGATAGAAATCGTACGAAAGGAGAAGTAGGTTGAGATTTGTAAAATTGTCGAAAATCGATATATTTTTTTCCCTTTTTTTTCCTTTCCTCTTTTTCCTTTTTTCTTTTTTTTTTTTTTTTTTTTTAGTTTTTGATGTCAATGGAAAATTGATCGTTCGCTACTTCATAGTGAAAACTGGTTTACATATATTGTACATGTAGGTTTTGTGTCGTATGGATTTTATTTTAATAGCGTATTCAAGAGCTTAACGGAATATTGAATAACAAGTGATTAATGTTAGAATATTTGTTGCATTTGGAAATGATGTATAATAATTGATGCAGATCGTTAAGTGATGGATTCGATCGGTTTTGAGTATTCGATGTAAAAATTGTTTGCGATATAGATACGTGATAAGATATACTTCAATTTATTTATTTTTTTTTAATGGAATATGATTTAATTTTATTGTTTGTTATTTCGTGTTATTGATTTTTAAAAATCAATAATGAATAACGAAAAGATAGGAATTTTTAGGTTGGATTTGACAGATAATAAAATTGTAACATTTATGAAATATAAAAAAAAAAAATGGATTTTCAGAGTTTAATAATACTCGTTGAAAGATTTGAAAAAATTTTTAATCTTGTTTAAAATTGTCTTTTTATGTAATATTATTTATTTAAAATTATTTTTTATATTATTTGATATTTTCTTTTTGTTTGATATTAATTATCTCGTACGATATATTTTTATTATTTAATTTTATATATGAAAATTTTTAATGGCTGCAATGGAAAATGCAGAAAATTTCAGAATGAAGGGGAGACTAATATTTATATTGCCCGTAGGATGAGAAAATTAAATAATATCATCAACTTCGTAAAAGTTTATAAAATAACATTACGAGGTAACAATATAGCCGAGTTTGATAAAAATAAACCGCGTTAAAACGTTCGTGGCAAATAATAAGAACGATGGCATCGTGAATACGAAAGTGAAGTACCATCATACCACGACAGCGTAAAAACGAAGAGAAACCAGCTAAAACGATCGCTTTAGAGTAAGTGTCTTGGTGTAAGCTTTAACCATGATACCACGTTCAAGGTATAAATAAGCAAGGAGAGGATATCTCGATTTCTTCCTATTTCACACGAATGTCCCTCGATTTTTTTTTTTCCTTTTTTACGATGAAGAAAAAAAGGAAACACTATCATTTTAAAGCGTAAAAAATTTCATTAACCGAGAGAAAGTTAGCAAATAATGAATACTATTTAATTGAAAAAAAAAAAAAAAGAAGGTGGACAATAAACCAATAAAAAAGAAGATATCTTTCAAATCCAACTTAAATAGGTGGAAAAAATTGAAAGATTCAAATTCAAAAAATTATTTCTTTTTATAATTAATCTCAATTTGTAATTTTATTATTGGATTTTTATATTTAAAAAAGATTTAAATTTGTTAAACAAAAAATAATTAATTTTCAATTATTGAAAGTCAATTTTTATCAAATCAATTCCATCTTTTGAAAAATTTAATTTTTTAATAGTGAAATAAGTAGATGATGATCAATGAAGTCCAATAGGTTTCATAATTCATATCGTCTGAACGTGTAAACAAAATATGAAAGGCTGCGAACATGAGCATGTTTACTTACTATCAATACGTCTGGCTTCGTAACTACTTTGTCAAAATAAAGAGACACGGTTATGAAGCATGTTGATATGGAAACTTGGTCAAACTGCTCTAATTATTGGACTTTGTGAGCACTTCGAAACGTGTTGACACTTGGTTCGCCAGATATTTCCCAGGAACTCAAGAAACTTATCCTTGGTTAAGTAAACAACTTTCTGAATTCATCAAAAACTGATTTCAAGAGATGTGGCGAGAAATTCATACATTTATAAACTCTTTAATTACTTATTACTTATTACCATTCAAGAAAAATATAAACGTACAGAAATGAATATACTGAGCAAAACTATAAAATATAAGTAATACATTTGATTAGGAATCAAAAATTTATTCCTATTTTAATCTAAATCTAAAACGGTGAAAAGAAAAGAATGTAACAATGAAAAACCGATGAAAAATATATTTCTCATGTTTAACCAAATTAACTCTTAAACTGCGTTGAAAGCACAACTCTCGAGTAGAGATCCTGAAGCGCATCTCGCAACACGTTAAAACAAAGTATTATGGCAATCATCGTCTGACTAACTCGTTATTAAAGCAATGCATTAAACCAACCGCCCTATTGTTTTCATGGCATTAAATCTAACCTGAGATGTCTATCGAATAATCCAACCACGATCGTTCTCTCTCTCTCTCTCTCTCTCTCTCTCTCTCTCTCTCTCTCTCTCTCTCTTTCTCCTTGCGAGCTTTACGCGAAAGCCGAGTAAATAACGGTTTGCTGAACTTTGTAAAGCGTTTGCAACGATGAATGGATGCTCATCAATCATAGTGGCCTGCGTGCATTCGAATCTTCCCAGTTTGCGTTCACACTTGTCGTGTCAAGCATATTTCAGCTGTAAAATCCGTTTCAACGAGCGTATACGATTCAATGGTGAATGGAAGTGTCGACGATTTCGTGTATATTCCGCTTTTAAGCTGTCAAGAGATATTCATCGTTCGTGATATCGTTGAATATCAAGTTCTGGCGAGATGTTTATTGGATAGAATTTTTAATGGCCTCGAAAGTACCTTCGCGTGGGTCGACTATCCGATACGTCTAAACGTATGGTTGATCAATATCTTCAAATTTCTTACGTGTTAGTAAATTTTTCCCCTTGGTGCGTATAGGCGCGTATAATTCGATGAAGAAAGAACGAGGAAATTGAATTTTACGGATCTTTGTTTTCCTTTAAAATTTCCACTGGAACCCGATTTTGATCAATTCAGGCTTTAGCTTCTTTTATTCTTGGATTAGTATCGAACATCGATAGACCGAGTGTTCTTTGCGTTTGGATAACTCTCAGAATTCTAATTTCGGGATGTACGATTGATATTTAGTTTTTTTTTTTTTTTTTAATTTAGACATAAAATGATGAACAAAAGAAGCAATTTTTTGCAATATTTTTATTCATCAGACGAAATTGTGAAATACTCGCTTTTCACGAGTTCATCGATTGTGGAATATTACATCTTTACAATAACGGGGAATAAAATGGGCAAAGCTGTAAAGCGTAAAACATCATTCCAGCAAAAATTGGAATTAACTTCTACGCAACTTAATAAGTTGATTGAAAAATAATCACGAAACAAATGAAGTAATACGTTCATGTGATATCCATTACATCAGAATTAGCAACCTAACGATTATAATGAAGGCGATGAAAAAATAAACAGATATATTTCGATATCGGAATAAAAGTTCGTACCAACTGCTTCCCTAAAACATCTAAAATCATTTTAACATTTTTACAAAACTGTCACGTAATTTTCAACGTGTCAACTTTTGAAAAATTTCCAAAATTCAAAATATACACCCCTTTGTTTGTATTCACGATCGTCCAATTCCTTTCCCATTCTCAATAACAACAATTTCCCGCAACAGCAACAGCTGTTAAGCTTGCGAAATCTCGCCTACTCGGTACAATCCCAAACTGCACGATTCAAACTTCCTTACCCAGACCAGACATATATACCACTCGCATCATATTCGCATTGAAGCGGTTAAAAAACAAACGAGCGTAAAACGCAAAGGGGATAGGGGAAAGGAAGAGCGAAACGAGAGAAAGGGAGGAAAAGAAGGGAAAAGGAAAAAGAGAGAGGGAGAGAAAGAAAGAAAAAAAAGAAAGCACAAGTGTAAGCCGGTGTGTGCCGCGACTCGATGCGGAACGGAAGCGTGAACGATGCACGAACGGGGTGGCCGGGGCCGGGTTAGCAGGCGGAGAAAGAAAGAGGGAGCGAAGGTGAGAAAAGGAGAGAGTGGCAGGTGTCTGAGGTGGTGGTGGGGAGATGCGCGGTGTATTAAACCCGGTGACTCTTGCCGCGCAGCGTGGGAGTTAGTTCTGGTGAGGGCGCCAGCCAGCTCACTCGCTAAACTAACCCACCGTCCCAACCCTTCAATCCTCCATCCCTCGACCTTCGGCCAACAAAGCAACATCCACGGCCGCAACCTCCTTTTCACCGACTCCGTAGCCGCTGTTTTTTCGCGACTTCCTGTCCGGCCCGCGTAACCACGATCGAACGAACGGCGTTATTATATATCCGAGTAACCGGCGGCGACCGATACGAACAAGGGACGAACACGGTAACGAACGAGACACCTTTTTTCTTCGCCACCTTCGCGTCTACCCAGAAACACTACGTATACATATACGTAGTCACGTACGTATATCTACTACACTCAGTTCGCCGAGTCGAGCATGCGAGAACACAACCTCGTCGGGGAGAGAGTTGTACGCAGTTGAACCTCGAGGAAAGTGTGCTTTCTGTTTTTTTTTTTTTTCCTCTCTCTCTGAAAACCGTCGCCGTTTCGGCTCGCACTTAACGTACGAGCTAACGTTACTGCGCGATTATTGGTCGCGTCGAGATCACGGCGGATTATCGATATCACGGAGAGGATTAGAAGAGAAAGGAGAGAGAGAGAGAGGTGGAAAACAGAGATTGACACCGCCGGTGGATCGTACCTTTCGATCCACTTTCGTGTACCGTTGCTTCGTTCTTTCTTTCTTTCTTTCTTTCTTTTTTTTCCCCCTCTTTTTCCTTTTTCTTTTTTCAACGGATCTACGTCATCGTCGCGGTGGACGGTGGATCGACGAGTTATCAACCGAACGCGGTTGACAGAGCAACATGCTAGCCGACTGGTGTTCGCACCATTTTGTGTTCGCGTGATCCGGGAAGACGTGATCCGGTCCGTTGGTGATGAATAAACTTGATGACACGGTGCTTGTGACACAGAGAAGAACCTAGCTACAATACAATTCTATAGACTGTAGAATATTATAGAGAGTTTTGAAGGGAAAGAGAGAGAGAGAGAGAGAGAGAGAAAAAGAATTGACATTAAACGAATTTCGATCGACGAGATCGACGATTTGTTCGAAAGAGTTTGTTTCAAAGACCTCGTCATACACCGGAGGATTTTCGTGGATTCAACTGGAAGACGAAGAAGTGTTGTTATGTGCGACGGAGAACGTTGGATTTGAGGAAAAGAAGTCAAAGGAAAGAAAGAAGTTCTATCTTATAGTTAGAGAGTATCGCATGAGAAAAGATCCCAATTTTGGGAAAGAGAAGGAGGAGGAGGAGGAGGATAAGGGAGAAGGTTTCGCAGCACGCAGAGTCACAGAAGCAAGTATCTCGCACAGAAATACACAGCCACTGACACACATCTGTCCATACACACGTTGTTTATTATTGACACTTATTATTGACACTTGGTAATGTTTCGCAATTGCACCTTTCTTCCATAATTTTCTTTTCTTTCTTTGTTTCTTTATATTTATATATATATATATTTATATTTATATATATTGTATTCTCTGTTTACACGCGCCGCCTGTGTTGTGTCTCACACTTTATCTCTCTGATGGTATGATCGATGTGCGTACTATGATGTTCTTCTTCTCCTTCACCGTTTCCAACGTCACGACGACCAACCGGTGTCGTCCGCCGTCTTAATTAACCCCTTCCCTCTTCCTCTTCTTCCCTCCCCCATCCCCCTCTACCCTCCCTCCACCTCTCCCCTTCCCCCTAGTACACGGGAGCACGGTTTTGCACATTTTTCGGGCACCTGTTGATCTCTCTCGTACTACATAGCCACTTTTCCGCACTCTCTCAAAACTCGTTCGGGGAGTTCGATGTCACAGCTGCACGCCGAAATCTCACAGCACGTAGAAATCTCGTGTATATCCCGTAAATCTCGTTATATACTGGTGATGGGATGTACCGGGACACGAGCAAGCACCCGAATCCGCCTCCCGAACACAGTTGGACTTGGGCTTACGCCGAGGCTAGAGAGAATCGAGACTGGCTTCGTTCCATTCATCATCGTCGTGTTCATCATCATCATCATCATCATCGATGACGACAGTAAGTGATACAACCTCCTTAAAAAAAAAAAAAAAAAACAAAGTAGAGGGCCAATTCAGTGACTGCTGTACGAGGGGGGAAAAGAATTCCTCTTGTGGAGACTTGGACTTCTATCTTTGGAGAAAAATACGTTTTGTGAGGAAAGTAGTTATATTATAAATATATATATATATAGAGAGAGAGAGAGAGAGGGAGGGAGGGGGAGAGAGACGGACAGAGAGAGAGGAGAGCGCAAATTGTTTGTGGAAGCGTTCGTCGTGCGGCAGGCAATGGGAAGAGAAAGGAACAGGGGTAAGCGAGCGAGAAAGCTGAGGAGAAAGATAGTTCGATCAGGAGCACGTAACCGTGGCCGATCGATTGGGTTTCATTGTCGAGCACCTTAATAAGCATCCACGAACCAGCACCAAGCACCACTGATCACGGCACCGCACATAATAATTCTTCAGACACGCACCCTTTCGCAGACCGAAACTCTGTAAGATCTATCCCTTTTTCATTAACGGCCCTGATTTCAGGAAAGGGGAATCGAGATCCTTTGATGTGTCGTTGGGAGGAATATTGGGAAACGCGAGTCTGAACGGATGTACAGACGGATGTACGAACGTGCAACGACCCGTGGAACGAAACGAGTCGAAAATTGATAGAGGGGGAATCGTTGTTACTTGCGGTGTTCCCCCATTGTTTGCTTTCCTCTGTCGTCATCTGCGAGGGAAACTCTTCCTCACGAAGACGTGCCGCTCGATGAAAGAACACGGGCCGCCAAGTGGGAAGACAAGAGACAGAACGAAAATAATCGAACGCGTTTGAGAAAACGTCGTTTTCCCATGTAACACGGAAGCCTACACCGGTTATCGATTGATCGCCGGTCATCGCTCATTTGTCCGCGTTTATTCTTCCCTCAGTCGCGCCCTACAGAGTCGCTTCCTCCCCCGCCCAGTTAACGAAAAGTCGGCCTAAACTCAGCCAGTCCGGTGCCTTTCGACTGGCAAGCAACCGAAGTACGAGCGTGGGACGCGTAGAATCGGGACACTCGATTTATATACCTAAATAAAGAGAGAGAAAGAGAGAGAGAGAGAGACAGAGAAAGAAAATAAAGGCGAAGATAGAGAAGATAAAAGTCTCTCGAAATCCTCGAAGAAGAAACGCCTGGAAGGAAGGAAGAAAGGAAGGAACGGTATTATTCGGTTTCGATTCGAAAGCCAGCCCGGTTAAAACCGGTGGAAACGTATACATATATGATGGCGGTGTGCATGTTTTGGCTTCTCACGTACGTGGGACAAGGCCTGGACCTGGCCGTGGGCAATCGTCCGGTGATCATAATGCAGGGTGCACAGGAGCAGCAGGACTATCGGCACGGTAGCGGTATCAGAAAGAAGAGCGAGTTGAATTCGGTAGGCAATAACCTGTTGCACTTCAGAATATATCCTCCCGAGGCCTCTCACAGGGACGACCTGTCCAATTGGCTCCTATTGAACGACGAGCCACGGATCTCCTCGTGGACGCCAGCCGGCATATTGATCGACGATATGATCAGGGAGCCGAGGGAGCTTCAGACCGTATTTTTCGCCCTGTCCCCAGCTATGCTGAACACGCTCTACTCGGAGTACGTGAACACCGCCGCCTCGCAACCGGCCGACCACTTTCTCCACGAGGATCAACAGCAACAAGCCGTTGGGGGTCCGTTGGTTGGCCAACGCGGCAAAAAGCTGCGTATCGACTGTAGACACTCTAGGAACACGGTCAGCCTGCCTATAAGAGTGTGCGACGACGAGAAGACGACGGGGCGGAACGGCCTCCAAGAAGCCAGACAATCGAATTACGACGATCTCTTCGAGCAGAAATTGAACACTGCTGCTAATATGAAGACTGACCCAACGTCACGGGGATCCGAGAAGCTTCAACGGGATTATCAGAATGCCGCGACGTTTGTCCCGAGGCCACCGTTGTTCGGCCTCGACGCGGGCAAACCTCCCGGAAAGAGGAGCCAAACTCCTGTTGGACGCCGCTCAATCGACCTCTCAGGAGAGTCGGCCCCGCATCAAGCTCAACCGCCGTCCTCCCTCGGGAACGGTATCAGCGTCGCTTCTCAACTTATGCTCAGATCCACCAGGGGAAGCATACAGTACGACGTACCGCAAATCGGTAAGTGTAATCACTCTCTGAGCCTTTGCCACCTGCGTTTCTTTGAGAGGGGAGGGGAGAATTGTTTTTTGTACGTTTTTCGAATGAATTGTTTCGAGTTTCGATTGATCGGAAGCGAGACGACGAAGTAGACGATGAAGATCTTTTTATCGATCATGTTTTTAAGGAAATTTGAGAATTGGCAAAATTTTTGGATCCCTTAAGTAATGTAAACCTTGTTGTGAAGATTCTTAAGAAATTATTTGTAATTTTGGAAAAATTAAAGAGATTTCATGGAAAATTTTTGATAATTTGAACTTTGATATTTAGATTAAAAAAAAAACGCGGTTGTTTTGAGCTCGAATGAAAATTTAATTCTATTTTTAATAGAAATATGAAACTTTAAGTTAAAAAATCGATCAAGTCTAGAGAAAGGTCAGACTTTTGTTTTCAATTTAGATATTCAAACTTTTTCTTTCTTTTTTTTTTTTTTTTTTTTTAATCGAGTTAAAACTTCGTTATCCGATAAAACGATATACAGATTGATAAATGTAAGACACGTATTTCTCTCCTACAATAATTATCGAGAATTCTGAATTGGTCTAAATTGGTGAAACTTTCTGTGGCGATAGGAGGAGGGGTGGGGAGGAGCTCGATCGTCCTACGTAAATGACAAGAATTTTAGTCTTCTCTTTTCGTATACCCATTTGATGCTACCATTGATCCTGAATAACGTAATATTAGATCGATGATGGTATTTATAAATCTACCATGGAGTTCTGTTTATAGTAGCAATCTATAATCAGAAACTAAAATCTCAGGTTCCCTGATCACACAACAAGACTCTCTAATTATACGTCTGATACTTTTACCCCCCTATTCAACGGAATATTTTTATCTTCAAACAAACGTGGAATATTCACCTTGAAATTATTTCAGTTTAAACTTGCATTCGACCAAATTAAAACATTCGACAAATATTTACCGCGTCAACATTCAAGAAATTAATTTCGTCACGTGTTACCGTGTGACTTTATTGCCGCGTCCAGCGCATCCTTCAGGATTTAAATTCTTCGTCCTCCTCTTCCTCCTCTTCCTTTTTCCTACGCAGAATTGTAGGAAAATTTTCCGTATCCCTCGTACCAAACACGCCGCCGTTTTCAAACTAATTTTCGAAAGTCGCGATTCATCTATTTTCCAAACACACTTGCGCAAACTCAGTTTTGTTTCCATTCCACTTTGTCTCTAATCATCGTCGTAACTCTGTCAACACTTTGCTTTCTGCGCTCATGGTTACGTCCCTTTTATGACGTTTCCTTTTGCCATTAACGCTCCATACTTGTTCTCAAATATTGAGTAATCATTTTCTGAAAGACATATAATGTATTAGAGAATTATTTTTATTTTTATCTATCCGTTATATACCGTTATATATGTATAATTAATACAAAGGAAGTAGTTAATTCTAATCTGGTCTTTATTCTGGTCTATCGATTGATACGTTCATTTATTATTTACGAACGATGCAAAGAATTTTATACCTCGATATATATCTAATGAGAATTGTTGATTATTTCAGAGATTATAACGATAAAAAAAGTACATGTGTAAAAATATCATTTGAGATTTATTTTCCAAGTTAGAAGAATTTAATTTTTCAATAAAATTAATATAAGCATTTAATCAAATAGTAAAAAAAAACAATTAATTATTACTAATCATATAATCTTTAAATTACTAGCACGTAACATGACCTTAATATTAAATGTTAAAAATTTTATCAGCAATAATATGAATTTTCAGTAGGAGTTTAAAGAGCTTTCAACTTTCAGAAAGTATCATAACAAAAGAGTTAATCCGCTTAAACATTCTACACGTATTCAGATTGATTATTCGATTATTATTCAAATCTATTCAGAAGACATCGAATTGAATCGTATTTCCTCGAGCTTATCGATAAATCGAGAAAATTTTCAAGAATTTTATTGCCTGACGCAATAAAAAAATCGATTCTCGTTCGATAGAGATTTTGTTTCCAGAGATCCAAATTTCGAATTCGATGAAGAAAAGATCGATGGATCGGTGAATAATCTAATCGATCAGAAACGAGAATTTTTTTTTTCTTTTCGCATGAAAAATCGAAAAGAGACGACGATGGAAATATCGATGCGGAGAGCAATTTCTGTATCTGCCATATCGTTTATATGTCACCTCTTCGGGGACCAATTCTCTGTATACATTATCATTGCAAAGAAGAGAAAAACCACGCGAGTTGCTTCGAATTACAACAACGTGATGATAATATTTTCGATGCCGAATCGAAAGGAGATGATTCCGTGTAATCAACGATGCAATAACGTGGGCATTTTAAATTCGAATGTTTATCGATATTTAAATAACATTATATACAAGCATTTTACGCTTAAATTGTTTTCGATTGTATCTCTCGATAAAAGTATCCTATCGCGCGATAATTTATTAATTAATTGACGTCAACAACAGGTTGTAGATTTCTCGTTTGACGGAGCAACTTTCGTATCAAAACAATCGTTCGTGTTAACAGATATTCGTTTCGTTAAAGTTCATCGTATCAATCCTTTGCATTTTAGAATGTTCCACAAAACGTTTTGGTTTACCAACTTGATAATTAAAAGCAGAATTTATAACGAGAGTTGTGTGTTTTGTACGAATAAGAAACGTGATATTCTATCAATTGTACATATTGAATTTTTTATTGCGCGTTTACATTTTAGTATTGTAGCATTGGAAACAACATGTTTTTTTTTTTAAATTTATTATTACATTATTTATCATCTCGAAAAACAACCGCTTCTCTTTTCTTTTTTCTCTCGAAGCTTTTAACGCGATACTTCTTGCAGGAAATATCGTCGAAGAATTATTTATTCAATCCGATAGAAAATATATCCGATAAACATCTTTATGAAATTTTATAAAAATCGATGATGCACGAGTATATGATATGATCCTAGGAAAAATGTAATTTTAAGAAAGAAAAAAAGATCAAATTCAAATATTTGATCCAACAGCAACAACGAGAGACAGAAAATTTCTATCTAAAACTTTAAAATCAATTTAATCTAATTCAATTTCTCTTAAAGAGTTAAAAGATTAAATTTATCTTCGACAATTATTACACATCATTATTTATTTAACCAACAACACGTATCATCATACCTGTTATTATCCATCCTAGAAAAACACAATGCGTCGGCGAATCGATATCGCGTAGTCTTCCAAACCTCCCCGTTAACAACAACGCGTACTAACCTTTCACACAGGTTGAAAGGGTTAATTATGAGGTCGTGACGCGTAATTACTGTGGAACTTTTTTTTTTTTTTTTTTCTTTTTTTTTTTTACTCATTACCACGGTATCGATTTTCAAACGGCGGGTGTACGACGATCTCGAGACATTTTAATGACTTTTATCGCGGCGGGTGATCGCGATGGCACGCCCTATGACCGATGTCCACCCGGATTACGGGGAAGCGACAATTTAATCGCCGATTCCGTTTCGTCGGTGCACACGTTTCCACGGAAAAAAAAAAAAAAAAAAAAAAGAAAGGAAAAAAGAAAGAAAAAGGAAGAATGAAAAAGTGGACAGACGACGCATGCGGTTCGCGGGAATTAATTCTATTTTTCGTGACCTTTCGCAGGAAATCGTGTGGAATAGGTGTATATTGAGTTTCGACCGATGAATAGTTGATTTACGGTGCGAGAGGTATCGCTGATTAAATAATCCTCTATCTCACCATTTGCTCCGCCAACCCTCTTTTCCATCTCTCGTGTGTTTGGTCGGACAACGTAGATTAGATATTTAGGGGAGCTGTGATTAATTTGCTTGGACCGTTCTTTGATGAATTTTTGACGAAATTAAGGGGGATCCTTCCCTTCCTTTTTTTTTTCTTTCGTAATTTTTGATCATGATAATTCATACTTCAAGATGTTGGAATATTTGATATAAGAATATATTAATCCCTTGGTTTATTATCGAACGTGTATTTCAGAATGATTACCACGATACTTGCATTTTTATTATATTATTATATTATTCTGGTATATATTGGCTTAAGGGATGAACGATCTATTGAATTCATTTAGTTGATCCACCTGTGCGATATGTCGCTGATTAAATAATTCCTCTTCCCATTTGTTCCTCCAATCCCTCCTTTTTATCTCTCGTTTGATTTGACAACGTAAAAAAATTCGTTGCTCCGTGATTAATTCTTATAATGGATAACTATATTTCGATGACTTTTATCTTTTTGAAATTAATGAGAATCCCTTTTTTTTTTTCAGTCATTTTTACAGTAATTTATATTTTACATGCAACGAGATATTTTAATCAAACCCTGAATATAAAAGCGTTATGATTCGTTATTGAAAATAATGTATTGACACGAATGATTATTTGGTATATTTATCTTGCATTTTTATTGTATTATATGTTATTCTGATATATATATATATATATATATATATATATATATATATATATGTTAAGTAAAATAACATAAATATATATTGGGGATTAATGATCTACTTTCATTTAGTTTATTCATGGTTACTTGGTGCGTGGTGGTGAAGGTATTGTTGATTAAATAATCCTCTACGTTTCACTATTTACTTTCTGCCTTTTGTTTGATTTTGTGGTATAGAATTTGTTCGTGGGATCTGACAAAGTTATATGTATGTACATATACATATATACACATACACAACATAATACGTATATATACGATATAATTGTTCAAAAGATTAAAGGTTTATTGGGTTTCCTCTGGTTCCACGGCCACCTGTGGCCACATATCGCTGATTAAATAATCCTCTACGTTCTACCATTTACTTTGCCAATTTTCCTTTCTACCTTTTGTTTGGTCTAGCAATGTAGAATCTGATTGGAATCTGACGGTGTTATACGCATTTGGGGAACTTTGATTAACACGTTCAACCCTTATGTTGGGCAACTATTTAAGTAGATAAGGAAAAAGGTAGGAGTAGATCTACCTTAAGATACGCTTCTTATTTTTAGACTTGGAAACTTGTTTCAGAATAAATAAAAAAAAAAAAAAAAAATCAAACGAATAAATTTAGATAAATTTCATGGGTAAAAATTACTGCATAAAAAATTAATTTTACGATTATAGAAAGTACGTGTAAAAATGATAAATGATTCGTTAAGAGAAATTTCAATATTAATATTCAATACTTTAATATTAAAATGATTCTTGACCTACTTAAGTCATTTTCAAGATAAATTTGTCTTGCACTGATTGTCTTCCTGTTATCTCATTCAATTCACTCGCGTCACGTATATCAATCATACGATCATATCCTTACATTATGAACTATAAATCATATAAAACTCCTCTGGAACGATTAATTTCATTTATCGTATATAAATGAAATTTTTATAAATTTAATTCTAGTCGAATTAAAATACTTCTTATTATTATTATATCTTATTATTATATTAATTTAAAAAAAAAGCTACTACCAAAATGATCAGTATAAATAAATTCATTATTCGAGCTATCATTACTATTTCACTATATCATTATATTGATCATCACTTACAATTCTGTCATGACGTTTATGATTGATATACAATTTATTTTAGAATTTTTTTTATTTGTTATTTTAAGAAATATATTCATAATTTAAAAATAAATATTTTTTTAGAAGTGATGGGAGACGATTAAAAGGGTTATTTGAAAAGGATGATTTTATTTCTTGTTAATAACTTTATATGAAAAAGTTAATGACAATTAATAGATATTTTCGATCAAATCGATATAGTAGAAGTATATATTCATTCGTTGAAAAATTTATATATTTTAAATATCGAAATAATAATTAATTTAGAATCGTGCAATGTTTTATGTAGTATATTTAAATTATTTTTCAAAATAATTGTTTCCTTTGTAGCAGGTATATCTTTAATACATTGTCTACATTGTACAAAGTGTTAAAAATTTTGTAAATTTTTAATCTTGATATTACTCTATCGTTTATACTTTGTTGAAATTTCGACTTTTTTAAATCGAAGTCAAATTTTTTATCTGTAGAGGTTGAAATTACAAAATTTCAATTACTGTGTCCCAGATTGTATGTAAAATAGTTTGTTATACCAGTATTGTTATTACATATAGTGTATGAATGTAGAAATGCCATGGTACCTTTAGTCCTTAATATTACACATGGTGCAGTAATATCAGCACTTTATATTGCTAGAGTCCAAAATGCTGATATGCAAATTTGAGTAATCCCATTCTTCAGTAACGTGTTATTATTAGCATTCACGTCAGCACGTTGTACCTACCATGGAAAATAATAGTACAGCATATTATTAACTTGTAACATTGGTATAGTTAGCAAATTGTTACCTTATAACATTGACATAATGTTTTGATCATATGATTAATCAGATTCGATCATTCACCACTCTTATTGCTATTCTGATATTAATCAAATATTCAAAAATGTAAAATGCAATTAAAGAGTTATTAAAACTTTTTTTTTTTTCATTAGAATTTGGTAAAAAATTCAATGTACAATAAGATGGAAGAATAAAGACAAATTGGTTATGAAATAAAACAAATAAATAAAAACAAATAAATAAAGATAATAAAATTAAAGAAATTTTAAAAAATTCTAAATCTTTCTCTTTAAATGTGAAAATATTAAACTGGTATATGTAGTTAAACTATTTGCATAAACTGGACAAATATTTTTAAAAATGAAAAAAATGATGATTTATGACTACTACAGTTTCATCTTAAGGAAATTGAAGCCCAAGAAGGAATAAATAAGAAATACGTACATGAAATAAAAAGGCGAAGAGGAATGAGGCATATTAAGGTATAACCAGTTCTGACAAACTATTTTGAAAGATTGAGCGTAAAACTTTTGAAAGATTGAAAACATTGAAAATAGAACTTTTAAAAGATTAATGAATTCAACGACGAAACATGACGACTGAAGCAGAGTTGCATTCACTTGCCAAACATGACCGTCTCAAACGTTTTCTATAAAGTTTTATTATACATTGCTCGTCTTCATGTCGATGAAAAATAAAAATCTCTCTTCATCGTTTCCTATTTACTTTCTATCCGCCATTGAAACGAATCTCGTATGAAATATTCATTTCTCGTATGATTTCAATGAAATTTCGTTCCTCAAAACGTTCTAGATTCTACGTATTATAAGATAAATAATAATATTTATTTGAAAATATAAGATAAATCATTTTTATTCATCTCTTATTATCTGTTATTATTATTATTATTATTATTATTATTATTATTATTACTCAAAACACAATTCATACAATTTCCCAATAGTAAAATTTTTCTCTATCACGATACGTTTGTTATAACATTGGATTATTATTAGAAATGACATACGAAACTCGAGAACGATCGTATCGTATCGTTGGAATCGATCTATGTAACCGCCAATTCATCGAGATTAGTAAAAGTGACATATCAAACGCAAGAGTGATCGTACGATAGCATTAGAAATCGGTCGATGTAACCGCCAACTCATCGAGTTATCCGGATAGATTTAAATGATGACAATTACCGGACGATTATTACCGATACCGAGAAATTCACACCTGTTGCGGGCCGCATACTATGTCGCGGTTACGCGTGACAACACGCGATAGCAATTTCTGCATCCACGTCATCCAGTTGAAAATCGGCGAAAATAGAAATGCTCACCAATTTCTAATCAAGGACACGATCCCAATTACCTTTGCACGTATATTTCTTAATTATCCGAGCATCTATTTAATCCTTTCGTTACCAATACTGCAATATGCTTGGACTTGGATTTTATCCATGTTAAATTTTTCAAGAGATCTTGTCCAAGATACATGAAATTTTGTACACAAATTTGGAATTAATTATTGTGTGTGATATCTTTACGTTTGATTTATCGTTGATTATATCTTTTTATGATTAATAAAAATGATAAAATTTGTAAAACTTTCTAATAGAATGGAATTCTATTAGAAAAATTGAAATCATTTAATGACTATATATATGTAAAACATTTAATTGGAATAAAATATGGAATAATTTATATAGCATGCATACAATTGAATAATTAATAAATATGTATGTAACAAGTAAAACGATTAAAATGATGATATCAAATGTGTAAAGTGTGGAATAGCATGCCATATATCGCCATTTTAAATTTACTTGAATTTCAATTATCAATTTCGAAAATTATTAAATTTATAATACATAATTTTATTAAACTATGAGAAACTAATTACTTTTACTAGAGTTTAAGAATATTTTAAAATTATATATATCACGTAACTTGGCAAACGATTCTCTTGAAAAAGTTTTACGTTAAAAATTTTCATTATTCTTCTGCAAAGAACCATCTTTATTTGCGCCACGATTTCCAATACATCCTTTGTGTATATAATTCACTAATCGCCAGCGTAAAAAGTTTGAAGTTCTTCCTTCTTTTTTCTTTCTCTTTTTTTCACGAAAGAAACGCCTTTTTTATTTCGTTTCATCTCGCTATCAACGATTCCATCATTGACTTTTATTGCCTTGTAATAATGTTGTTAAAACATAATTACTGCGTATTACAATGCGGAAATTGTAAACGTTTTTACAAGAAGAATAAAAATTTTTTGTTAAAAATCTTTTCGATTCAATATTGAGATTAATATAGTAATATACTTTTGCTATTTCGAATAAAAAAGAATTTTCCAATAATAAAACACAAGTATAGTATGCTTAATTTTTAGTTACATAAGATAGGATAAAATAATTTTTTGTATAGGTCATAGTCAATACAAAATTATAAAGTATTAATATCGTTGAATTTCAGATATTTTTAACACAGAATAATTATATTTTATTTATTTATTCATTCTACTATGTTATGCTATTACGATATAAATGAATACAATATATATATAAATTATTTTCCTATTCATCTTTTTTAAATTTTTAATTAAATTCTTAGTTTCGAAGATTTTCCTTTATATTTTATTCGTAAATAACATTCGAAACAAATTTATATTTTATTTTTAGTAAAAGAATTTTCTAATTAATAATAATGCCACATGATAAGCTGCAATTACATAAAATTTTACAATATTACTTTTCGACTAGAATTATAATTAACTATATAATTTTTATTTTCCGAATTTTGCTTGTTTTATTAACAAACTTGTACATAACTGTTCTTCAAGAAAATTTATCAACACTGGTGAAACTCAAAACTTATGTAAAATTTCTGTAATATTATTAGTTCAATTACGCTTGAGAGTTCAAGTCGATACAAACTTTGACTTTTTTTAACCTTTCACTTTGTGACTTTTTTCTCTGGTTATGTCAAGCCAAGCTATTTAATCAAATCAGAATTAAAATTGATCTTTGATAGAAGAACAACTTTGTATAATTTGAATCTTAATCAATGTTGCAAGATTAATCTAACCACTTCAAACAAATTTACCTGTTACTTAAATAACTTCACATTTTCTATGTTAAAAAAAATTATCAGAAAACGCAAAATAAAATTAATCAAAATGAAATATTTTTTAGAAGTCAAAAAGATTAATAATCAAGTATATCAGTATCGAAAAATACAATATGAATTAAAACAATACCAAAAATTTTCAATTTTCCTTACACACACATCGTTATATTTAAATTCATTTTTTAAAAACCTTTCAACGATTACAAAAATAAAAAGATTACTTCAGATTTACTTCAAGAATCAAAATGGCGCACAGCTGTCACGTTCCTTCCACTCCATTCCTCCTTCCATTTCACCCCTTTCTAAATCCCAAAGACTTCCAAAGCCTCTCATATTTACGGACATTGGAACGCCGAGTACTACGGATTTCAGTTTTAATCGCTTTTTAAGTGCATCCATGTTGCCTTTATCTCAAGGAGATCCTTGTCCCGACTGAGCTCGAGGTATAACACAGTGATTATTTAAATAAAAAAGAAGATCACCACCTGTTCGACCTGGAAAATCGTCGATCCTTTTAAAGTTTATTCAATATCCCTCTCCTCTTTCACCTTCTTTCATCTTTTCATTCGAGAAGAGTGGATTAATGAATTCAGTTGGCGAGTTATATTCGATGATCGAGAAAGAAATAGAGTGAAATTGATCGGGATAAAAGCGACAAAGATCAACGTTGCGTTAAAGCAACATTTCACTTTCTTATTTTTTCTCTTTTCCAATATTGAAATTGTAAAAAGAAATTTGAAAAAAACTTATACAATATTTTTTTTCCCCCCCGTTATTTCTTTTTCAAATTTTATATCTATTATAAATTTTTATTAAAGTTTAAAGGGAAAGTTGAAATATTATATAGTGGTGTGACAAATCATTTTTTTTTCACTAATAATAGAAATTGCGATTTGCATAGCAAATTTCTATGAAGTATAAATTTCTCGAACCTTGAGACCGGAACAATATGTAAATTACTTTATTAACGTGTTTGAATAATGTTACGTTTACGCAAATTGTACACATTATTTCTCTACTTGGACCTTAATGGGAGTTAACACATTTGCTGGAAATAATGCCATCTAGTGGCTTCGTTTGTTTTAATATGTAAACGTTGCCAACCCCGTTTGTTAATATGCTTCTCGTCCATTAGTGAAAACACATTGTATTACGTATATCCAGAGCAAATTATAACAGCAAACTAAATGAAAATTATAATTTCTTCTCGCAAACTTTTATATAATATAAAAATAGTTTAATTAAAACTATTTTTGATGTCTTTGACATCTGTCTTTCACAATGAAAATTTAATTTCTATGTACAGAGAGTCAAAATAAAGGATCAACACGAACCTGAAGTTAACCCAATGGAACAAAATTGAATAAAATTTTATCAAAATTAATACACAGTATACAGTCTTAATATCAAATAGAACACTTTTACAGAAACGATTCTGAAAATCAAAAAAATATATATATATAACTTAATATCTATTAAATTATAAATAATTTAAATTCCCATTAAATGAAGTGAAACAGTGATATAGACAGACACCTCTTTTATAATACATAACGTCAATCGACATTTCCGCATACCAACTTCTATATATATATATATTTGTTTTAACCTCTAGAATCAACTACTTTCCACCATTTCCACAAATACATTGACATATCGTATAAATCATCGATATTCCCTCGAGCTTTATAATATATATATAGAACGTACATCTATTCAACAAATTTAATAATATAATAATAATTTAACTAAAAAAAAAAGCACGTGACAAACTTCAAAGTAAACCTAAACGAATATATTGAAGGCAAGCTTGATACGGTTCACGATATTTCCGACCATTCCTTTTGAATGGGCACGAGATCTGGTGAAGTGGTGGTGAAACTGCAGGAGTTAGTCGTGCATTGTTAACAGCATCGTTCGTATGGAAAGTTGTCTTGAAATTTTCATCGGTGGAAATATGGACAGAGGGGGAGACGTGTTCTTTTTATTCGACTATTGTCCTGCGTCCTAACAAAAGCTTCATTAGGAATCGATCCGGGGATACGAGTATGGAAATTAATGGAAATCTCACGTGGTTGCTCTGGATAGTGTGCTCTGATCGACAATACGATTCAGGGTTCAGGAATATATTTTTTGAGAATATATTTCTCTTTTTGACAATAGAGAAAAAGAGAGATTCGTAATTGACAAACGAAGGTAGGGGGATAACAGGAAGGGATAAATGAATTTTGTGATATTGGAAAAGTTTTGGGAATTGGGAAGTAGAAATATAGTGGAGTGATTAATTTAAACGTGGAGAAATAAAATGTTTTGAAAGGTTTAAGGATTAATTTTGAAGTTTAAAAATGGACATTGACGAGAAAAATTTCGAAAATTTAAGATAGAAAGAGAAAAATGAATGAAACGATTTATTTTTGCGCGGAAATTGAAAATTAGAAAATGGGAAAGTGGTGGAATAGTTTGTTTTTATGCGAGAAAGTTAAATATTGAAAAGATTTTAAAAATAATAAAATGTAAGAATGGTGGACTGATTAATTTTAACGTAAAAAAAAATTGATATTGGAAAATAAAAGAGATAAATTAATTTCAGCGGGGAAAAGAGAAAATTAATTTTAATACAGACTTTGGAGAGAGGGAAGGAAGGTTGAAAAAAAAATTTAATAATAAAAAAATATGAAAATAATGAGAGAGATATGAAAAATAAATAATGAATAAAAAAACTTGTAATATATTTAAATTAATGGATTCAGCATATTTTAATTGTCTCTCTTTTTGGAGAATCTTCTTTATTCAAGGTTTTGGAAATAATGTTACATTCTGAATTGTTCCACCCTTATAGATCTTGAATAAATAAATTGATGATGCTCGAATGAATAAGGAGAATAAATCGAGCGAACTGTTTGAAATAACTGTATTACTACGAAACATGTAATATTTTCTTGCAGAGGAGAAAAATAATAAAATGGATTTAAAAATAAATTTTAAATTCACGGATCAACCCTTCGAAATTTATCTCGAAAAAGACTCAAGCAAGTTTATGAACTTTATACCTTAAATTTTATTATTCATGAGAAAATTATAAAATATTTACACTAACTATGAAAGACTGAAAAGATTTATTCTTCGTGTTTGACGTTATAAATTTCAAAAATTTGATGACGATAAAAGAATAACTATTTTATAAATTATTATTATTACTTTTTTTTTTAAATTTTAATTTATGCACAATGCAAATAGATCGTTTTAAAATTCATTTTCCTCAATACGCTCTTTCACCTGTGACATATAAAACAATTTCATCGAATTATTATTCATCGCAATAATATAATAATTTCTCAAGAGAATAACGCGTAAATTCCTCGTTTCCCGATACAATCGTATTTCAAATTGGAACGAAAAGTTCGATATATACGTATAAACGTTAATCGTTGATATTGGACGGTGATACAAATAACAGATAACAAAATAAATTGATCGAATTTGAGAATGCATATACATGTACACGTATATTTTTACCGTACACACACGAAACAGTTCGCGTCGTTGAGGCGAATCGATAGAAAGAAAACATTAACAAGAGCCTCGGTATTTTTCCGATGCCTTTCAATTCATACGATGCAGCCTTTGAAACTGTCGCAATCTTGCGAGAAAATTTCGCTCAGACGATGGTTGCCATTTTTCTGAGAGTTCTCTCCCTCGTTTTGCATAAAAATGAATTAACGATGACGCGAACAATTTAATAGATTAAATTAAATTACGAGTGAAAATAATTATAAATTAATAGAAAAGAATAATATCCTAATTGCCTAAGAAAAAAGAAAACAGAAAATGATATAAAGTAACTAATAAACAAGAAATTCTTAAAGACAGATATCAGAATTGAAAGATGGCGGATTATCGAGAAGTTAAATAATCGAAATAAATATATGATAAATTATTTTTAGAACGAGGACAATAATTCAAAGAAATTAGGGAAACATTCGACGATGTTTAATAATAAAATAATAATTAAAAAGCATTGCAATTAAGATAATCTATCCGTAATTTTTTTAATCGTTCTCTTTACAGAATGTCCTATCTCAGAGGACGGGATGGAAAGGTTTGCGTGTCCCTCAGCGGACAGAATGGGTAGATACCATTGCATCGACGATCACGCCTTGTGCGACGGTTTCATAGACTGCCCTACAGGCGAAGACGAGGACAGGCAAGCCTGCATGTTTTACAAAACTGTAAGTCTTCAATATTTTTAACATCCTATACAATCATCAATACGAAATCTCATGTAAAACCCTCCATATACATTCTCTCTTTATTTTCTACTCTATCATAAAGTATCTTGGACACGTAGAATTTTATCAATAATTTTATTCGTAATTAATTTATTTCCTCTTTTACTTCCTACTATTATAATGCTACACACACACATACATATATAGCAAAACGTTAATACATTATATTTTAATTCCCAATTTCTTTAATACGTCTCTTCGATCCACGTTCCACCGAATTCCATGCATAAAAATATATGTTCCAAACGCTTGTGTAAAAGATTATCGCAACCCCCTAAGACGAACAACCTTCACCGTGCATCAACCATTTCGCTAATTTCACGCGCAATTGCGCCACTCCAACCCCCTCGTGCAACCCCAAACACTCGAAAAACCGCGGGGAACTAATCTCACGGTCGGCTCCGGGGAAGCTCAATTTACACTGTCTGGTGAGCGCGTAAATCTCTAAAAAAAAAAAAAAAAAGCCTCGTCTCCTTAATTCTCGCGCCGACAAAGGCCAGGTTTCCATCTTACTTCCATCTCGTGGAAAAACAACAAGTGACGACGAGGGACAGAGAGGGAGAGGGAGAAAGGAGGGGAGGAAAGAAAAAGGAAAAAAAAAAAAAAAGAAAAAACAATCGGTGCTGATTTCCAACGAGAATTCATCGTGTGCACGGACAAAAGGAAACTGAGTGGATGAAAGAGGGAGATTAGAGAACACGTTTGCACGCGGCGGGAAGAGATAAGTTTTGCGAACGGACCGCTTGAAAAGTGGAACGAGCACATCGAGCACTGTGCTACCGCACCTAGAGAGATTTGAACACACGTTTGGAATATGTAAGTAACAACGTACGTGTGCTTCCTTTTGGAACGGAACGTTTTCGAGATAATGTCAGAGGAACGAGTTGGAGTTTGTGAAATTTGTGAAATTGGGGGTCTTTTCTCGAATTTACGGTTTATTAAGCGCTTCCCTTCTTTTCTTTTTAAATATATTATCGAATGAAGATTGGATTGAATTTTGGGACAAAAAAGATGAGATAATTTGCGTGTATTCGAAGAGGCAAAATTATGTTTGACGATTTCAAAGGGAAACATTCTCGAATTTGTCATCCTTTTGTTCTGATCCTTAGTTCATTGTTTCTTATATTTACTATATATATATCGTGTAATCTTTCTTTAACACGTAAAATAGAATTTCCTAAAGAAATTTAAGTTGATAGTGAAAATTTCTGGTAATATCTTAATGTTATCAAAGAAAGGAAAAGGAAGTCGTAGATCCAGATTATATCAAGAGATTTTTTAATCTGTATTTAAATAGAGAATATTTCCAGGAAATATTTCATAATTATGATGCATTCGAGAAAAGAGAGAAACTAAAAGAGAATTCGATAATATCTCATCAGATATTTTTCTGCAAAGAAAAAAAAAAAGGAAAAAAGAAAAAAAAGAAACAAACAAAAAAGGAAGAAGCTTGAATTGGATTTAATTGAGATTTGAAGAAATTTTTTTAATCTATATGTTAATAGTGAAAAATTCTCAAAAAAATGCGTTGCGATTAAAATATTATTGGGAAAAACGAAAGACTTAAAACTAGGGAAAAAAAATTATACTTTTGAGATATTTTTATATACGAAGTTTGGAACGAAACTATTTTCGAAACTGTTCGTAGAAAGAAAGAAGTGTGATTTTATCTTGCTGCATAATTTTGATTTAACAGATTATATATTCCTAGATATATTTCACCCGATTTTTCATCCATCAGCAGATCGGATGCTATGTTGAAAATGACGAGGAAAACACGATTAAATTTATATTATTGCTCAACGTGAAAATATCATAACAGTTATAAATAACTATTTTATGCTTATCTTATTATTACTCGCTTTTATTAAACATAGTAGTCGCAATCACGTCCGCATAAGTAATTACAATATTATACTATCTCAACACATCCATCTCTGATGACTATCATGACGGCGGTGACGTGTTAATTAACTTTATTTAAATTAAGAGTTATATCGTGCCGTGAAAAATTATAAATTCTGTTGTAAATCCGCTCCTTTAATTCAATTAATTTCCACCACAGTTTGAAAATAGAAAAGAGTTTACAAAAAATAATCTGTGCTATTGACAATTTAAAAATACTGCACGTAACGATACATATCAGAATCAATATTATCATAGGACATAACTATATTTAAGTTTGATTTTTACACTGTTTTTTTTTTTTTACACATCTCGTGTAAAATAATATTAACGATTATTTTTGAACATATAATTAGTTAACAAGAAGAACGTAGCTCGATCAAGTACGTATAAACAACTCCATAGGAGCAAATAAAGCTAGGCTGCGCGTTATTAATTACACAAATACGATATTTACAATAAACAATCGTGCTGTTTTTCATCCTACGTGTGTCGCCAACGCGGTTTTTAAAAATGATTGATTCTAGAAAAATTTGAGCGACGTTTGTATCCATCTCACTAAATCATTTTATTTGTGCTAAAATTCTGTGCTCGTTCGAATATTTTTGTCAAGCCATACTGGTCATAAATATGTATCTGTATAGGATCTTTCATGAAAACCGGGCCAAGTCATGACTCTGAAATAGATAGAAGATGGAAAAAAATTCCATTGGAAGAAATTAAATGATTTTAAATGTCGCGATACGTAGAAAAATATACTGTTTGATATTTTACATAAAATTGTGTATGTAAAGGAATACGTTCAGTATTCCCTTAGGCAATGGGGAAACAAAATATAAAATCCTGATATTTTTCAATAATGTTAATATCACTTGATCTTAATATCTTAAATGTTTTTTTTTCACTATTAATATTTAGAATTCTGATATTAATATTAAAATTCTAATAATTTTTAAAAAATTATACAATTTTCTATTAAAAAAAAAAATAATAAAAAAGTGCTCTTAAAATTTTTAAAATTTTCTTCGCTACGTGTCATGAAATTATTTAATTCTGTTACGTGAAACTTTCTTCTTTTATCTTTTATCAATTTCAGAGTTGAACCGTGAAATATCTTGCTATGCAAATGTTATTAAAATATATATATATTTATGATAAGTTAAGCGGCGAAGAAAAGCGTTTATCGTGATTTCATGGATATACAAATTGCAATGTATTATCTTGGATCATTTTTGATAAAATCGGTATATAGGTTGAAAAATTTCGCAAGAAAATGCGAAAGAAAATATGAAACTCATATTATGCGATCCTCGACAAAATCTGGAATCTTCTTTTTATAAATCTGCCAAATCTTTCATTCCAGCAACCCTCATCCATAAATATTAGAACATTCGCTAGTCGCATACAAAATAGATCCAAAGAGAATTAATCCAGATTATTATAACGTAAGAGTAATCAATTAGATAATTTTTATATTTGTGTATAAAAATTAAAATTCGTAACAAATTCGTAAAAATAATAGAATAAGATTATAAAATTTATCGCGCACGTTTTAGAACACGTTGAATAAATTAACTTAATAAATAACCAATATTATTTAATTATCTCAAATTTCTTCTAAAACGATATCGATTCCACTCAAAACGTTTCAAAATTTCTCCATTCATCGTCAATATTTTTCGAATTTTCCCTCAATTAATAACAATACAAAATATCCCCACGGATTCTCTCCACATTTATCTCACCCCACACGAGTGTTCCCAATACTTATTTACCTATCCCCGACACCGCCGTTGACTGGACTATCCACCCAAAATTCCCATCAACGATCATACCCTTTTTTCCACCACCTACACGTACCCGCTCCACTTAAACAAACAAACAAACAAACGAAAAAAAAAGCAAGTTAGAAGAAGGGAGGAAAAACAATGGAAAAAGAACGGGCCGGAGGGAAATCTGAGCAGCGCGTTTCGCCCTCTCGCGGATTTATCATCCCTCACATCCGGCGAACGGTTGACCTTTCTCTTCACCTGATTCCGGCCACGGTCTCTCTCTCTCTCTCTCTCTCTTTCTTTCTCTCTCTTTCTCCGCCTCTTTGAAATCGATATTCGCTTCTTTTCCTTCCGCCTGGTCGAGTCGCGCCGCCGCCGCCACCATCATTCTCTCTCTCTCTTTCCCTTTTTCTCTCTTTCGTTTTTTTCCTCTCCTCTCTCCCTAATTCCTCGTTTCCGTTCGAACACGACGAAGAGAGGAAGAACGAGCCGTGTTGTCGAAACGGAATTGGCCTGATCAACGTGGGAGGTCCGCAGATCTGATTAAACTCCGAACAACGTTGAACTTCTAGTCGAATTAAATTTTTGCCGGAGGCATATACGCTCTCGAGAACTCGATCGCCTTTCTCGAGGCTGTTTGGCTCGGCGATTTTTCAGAGGGGAGATTTTCCAGTCTTAACCGACTTAACGAAGTTTTTTTCCCTCCCCTTTCTGGGATCAAGCGGAGTGGGGTTGATCGAAATATCGGAACTCGAGGAGCGGAGTTATTGGATGACTTTTTTTTGGCGGGAGTTGAAGAGTTTTTTCGATGTGCGTTGTTCGTCTTCCGTGGCTTTGCGATCCGTGGATTAGATATTCCTCGAGATACTTTTTACGTGTGTTTTATGCATGGAAGAAGAAAGTTTTTCCATGTAATTTTTCACGGTTTCCAAGGAAATAGGGGAGAATGCAATACGTTGTACTTTGAATGTAGTAGTACAGTGTTTGATAATGGTGAACGTGGATAAATTGTATTGTTATTCTTAGATTGAAAATGTTTTTTTTTTTTTTTCTGTAATATTTCACGATACGAATTTTTTTTTTTCTTTTTGTGAAAATACTTTTTAGGATTAAAAATTTAAATTGGAGTTGTAGAGAATTTTTTTTTTCTGTATTTATTTTACGGTTCGAGCTTTTACTTCTGTGTTTAATGATGAAAGAGAATTATGAGTTTAACGTTTGGAGAATTAAGCAAGTTATTTTACACGCTTCTTTTGATATTCATTTTATACGTTTTAATACTTTGAATGTAATGTTTTAAAAAGTGGGAAAAATTTTATGAATGAGATAATTGTTCATATTTATGCATTTATGCGTGCAGTTTAAATGTAACTTGATAATGAGAAATATAGAAAGAATTTAGTTTTCTTTTCCTTTTCCTTTTTTTTATTTTTCTTTTCGCATGTAAGTTTAAATATATTTATCTCTTATATTATAATATTTTTAAGAATACACGAATTGGTGGTAACGTCTTATATTTATACATACATTATGAGAAGATTCAAACTCCAACTTTAAGTTGAAATTACGTATTCTGCATGCATGTTTATCACTGCATTATTTCTTTCATTACATTGCTATCCATTAATCTATTTCTTCATTAAAATTTTGTTTCCTTTGAGGAACACAATAAAAGATACTTCAAGAAATTTAATCAAGAAATAATCATTTAAACAATTATTAAACATTATTATAATTGATCACAAATACACGTCTACATTTTTACAGATTACATTTTTTTTTTTAATTTGAAAATTCAAAAAAATATAATATCACAAAATATATATATATATTTCACGATATCAAATATATATTCGTCATCTCGTTTGTCATTTTGATCTGTACCATAACCGCAATGAAATGTAACGTGTATCCACGTACATTCGTGAATTTGTCATCTCATGTACATACAATTTCAAATTTCAAATGAATATCCAAAGCTATCACGAACAAATGCTATTTTCTATCTCTGTTCCAGACGAAAGCTCACCTTGACGTATTGGCAGATGCCATTTTGCGATGGGCAAGAGGACGCTAATTCCTTTGTTGACGATGAACCTCTGACCTGCATAAAATCATAAGTCTGACGAGTTTACTTCTTTATACATTCACCTATACATATATATATATATAAATATAAATATAATATGTATATGATATATATTCCCATATGTATGTATACGTGTACACATGTCTCTCGTGTACCCGTACACATATTCAGGGCTTTCGTTTCGTTGCTGGCGAACGTTTCTCTTGCGAGCAGCACGAGAGGGGGATGAAGAGAGATGAGATCGTTATTTTTTCCCTTCGAGAGAGAAAAAAAAATGCAATTTAAGAAAGGAAATTTTAACATTTGTTTGAAAAAAAGATGAAGAAAAAAAAATTATAATCGACAGTTGGAATATAGATTGGGAGTGGGATGAGGATCGTTTGAATATCGGATACGAAAATTGTAAATTTTATGCAGTGTCTCTTGTTCAATACATACATGCATATATATTTTTGCTAAATATTTGTCGTTCACAGCTTTCGTTGGCTATCGAAGTTCAACTATCAAAATTCGTTAAAAATTTCGAAAATTCGATCTTGAGACGTTTTTTAAAACCTTTGCCTAAGCATCGAAGTATCTTCTCTGAAAATTTGAAATTTTTAGATGTCACGGTAAATGTTTTTTCTAAAAAAATCGATAACTTCCTTATTCGTAATACTAGAATTTTTATACTCTTCGTTTGATCCTTGTGAGCATATTTTCTTAGTGTCTTGAAAAGAATTGCTAAATGTTATTTCGAAAAAAAAAATCTTCGAGATCGTATCAATGGAGATGCAGACAATTCATGTGTATTAATGAAAATATTAAATTGGTTGGAAATAAATGGCTGATTGAAATACCGTGTTCATTGACTGGATATGACGTGTTAATATTAATTATTCATAAGAATTTTCGACTCTCTGTTAAAGATTTAACAGAGATTTTGATGATCTAACGTTTTAACCGTTAATTTTGTATATCTATAATTGAATGTTTAATAGATTTGATAGATAACAATACCTTTTTAAAATCATTGCAGAAAAAACAAAATGAAATTGAAAACAATTTTTTGAAATAGAAGAACTTTGATTTTTAAAAAAAATATATATATATATATACAATTCGTAACGCAATATTATTTTTCGATATATTAAATTGATTAAATCAATCATCGTAAATTTATAAAAATACGAATGAATTGCAATACATGTATTTTTATCGAAGGAAATTGAAACTTTTCTGAACATCGAATAAATTATCTTATAAATCGATATATAAAAATTAAACGAATTGCAAATAAAACTATATTATCGAATTGTATACGCAAAAATCAATCAACCATCTATTTCACCAATTTGATCGATCTTCCTTATCTTTCTTATTGCAAGCTTGATAAATTTTAATCTTAGAATTAACTCAAACTTGAAATCAAAAGTTCAAGAATTAAAATCAACAAATTTCCTAAAAAAAAAAAAAAAAAAAAAAGTAACAATCAATAAAAAAATATTTAAAACAAAAAAATTAAATATTATCATCGTTTAAAAAAGAAAAAAAAAAGAAAAAAAGAAAAAAAAAAAAGAAAAAAGAAAAAACGAGAGAAAAAAAAACGAAAAAATTTCTAAATGTACATTCAAATCGAACGAAATCCATCCTTTCTTCCGAGAAAAACAAGGCAAAGAGCAAAGGAAAATCTCTTAATTCATAAATGCTCTCTAATCCAAGGGAGGATTCAATTCGAAAGGAAATCCATTGGAAGGACGGGAATCGCGTTCGAGAACCACGTTCCAACAGCCTCTTTACGATCCCTTGCGGAATAATTTCTCGTGTCCGCGTTTCTCTCCCTCTCCTCGAGCCTCGCACGTTTGATCCACTCGCTCGCGAAAGGAACGTGTGCCGACGAGAAGACGAAAACCTTGTTTCGCATTCTCCTCCACCCCGTTCCCCCCCCCCCGTATCGTCTATTTTGCAAAGAGTTCTCCCTCTTGTCCTCCGTCGTGTAACCGTAAAAACATCCACCCACACCAACACCAACACACATACACACACATACATACATACACATACATAAACGATGAGAAATAGAGAGTGTTTGTGCGTATGCGTGAATAATGTATGAGAATACGATGTATGAAAGGGGGGAAAAAACGAGAGAAAGAAAGAAAAAAAGAAAAAAAGAAAGGAAAGAAAGAAAGAAAGAAAGAACGCACGCACGCGAGATGTGAAGATGATGTTCACGTTGAAATCAAACTCAGGGGAACGTAAAGATGAATCATCGTCTCTCGTGAGCAGCACTCACAAGTATGGCGGATATCCGTGCTCCATGGATGGATGGATGGATGGGGAGGAGAGGGGGAGGGTTTTGATTCCAAAACGGCCTCGTTTTACACGCGTTTACTATTAACGGTGTCTATAACGGCGGGAATAACACCACACGATTTTGTGGATGGATTCGACAGACGGACAGACAGGAGTGAGGATATTTCGTTGCTCGATTAAATGAGCGCGTTCTGCGGCTTGACGTTTAGGGGTTGATGAGGGTGGACATGGGTGATTATGAAACATATCGAGGGGATTGACGCGGAGTTTCCGGATAGTTTCGCGATACATGCAAGATACCGTATCGTATTGGTTGATGGATGGTCGGGAGAGGGAGAGAGGGAGGGGGGAGGGAGGGAAGGGAGAGAGAAATCGTATTGGTTATTGGGCAGATTTAATGATTTGTTTTCTATTTGACGGTATTATATACGTATAATTAGTTGGGTGATGGTGCAAGACGAAGAATTTGAGAATTAATCAATCGGTATTTGTTCATTTGTTATCAAATTTGATTTATCAAAAAATGTTGGAAGAGATTTAGAAGAGATTTGAACAGCATTTGGAGATGATTCGTTTTGAAATGTTTTTTGGAAAAATACAAGTTTGAAAAGAGTTTTTGGAGACTTGTGAAATAATTTTGTTGCGAATTTTGAAAGAATTTTGGAATTATTTTACGAGAAGCGAATTAATATGACAATTTGAAATATTTTTTCAGAATTATTTTAAATAATTTACAGAAAAATTTTTGTAAATCGTTTTCGCTCCTTTTCCGCGAAATATCGAAGTAAAATTTTAAAACGAAAGTTTGTTGTGGATAATTTTTCCCTTCCTTTTCTGGATTCTACTATTTCCTGCCATTGCGAACGAACGATCAATTTTCTTCTGTCAGAAATCCATTTCTACATTGAGAATCATCTGTCACTTGAAGGGAAAGAATTTCATCCGTCATTTCGAGCAGATTTCATTGTTCTCTGATATCATTTTCCAACACGACAGCTTCTCCGTGCATTAACAATTTTTCAATTTATAAAAAATAACGAGAGCGATTAATAACGAGAACATTAATCAGGATGAATTAAATATCTCTCGATGCAACAAAGCATAATCGATAAATTAAATCAAAGAGATAGATTGAACACAATCGTTACTCGTGAGAATACATTCGCTAAGAAAATAATAAAAATTATTTTCGAGAGTGAAAAATAATAAAAAATAATCGATTAAATAATTACAATATTCTTTTTTACTTATCGAAATTGAAGTAGAACTCCATCAACCAAAATTTGCATTCCTTTACACGATTAGCAAGAATAAATTTATATTCGATAAAAAAGAAGAAAGAGGAAAAAACATCAAGCTGCAGATGTGTCTACGATCCACGTCCATAATCGATATTTTCACTTAATCCAGTGTTTCCCAATATAAGAGAATATAATATATGATCATCCTCAGAGCCATAATATGAATATCTTTTGCAATAACTTGATACTTTGTCATAATATATAATAAAAGTTTAATAATTGTTCGAGAAAAGTCCAAGTTTTTGGATAATTGGAGAATTGAAGTTTCCTTTATATTTTGCCAAATAAAAAAAGAAAGGATCCCTTCTTTCAAATAATAAAGATGCTTTTGGATATTTGTGTTCTGTTATCCAAATTTTACATTAATCAAAAAACGATTAATAATGTTAAAGAGCATTAAAATTTTTAGAAAGTGCGACATAATCCAAAAGATTGAGTGAGAATTAAAGTGTAACACGATACAAAAGATATTAAAATCCTTATTAAAAAAAAAAAAAAAAAATAGTTCAAAAAAGATTGGGAAACACTGGATCTGATTGAAAAACGCGTGATTACGAGGCCACCACTGTCACGGCAATCAGGTATCCTCGTGTTAAAGTACAAATTAAGGGTGTCCGAGGTTTCAAGGGGGCGTGTAACAGTAACAACAACGCTACCTGTTCCGATTCCGGTTTCATGGCAGCATAATAGATCCATCCTCTTTGGGCTGCGACCACAAATCAATCGAGCGATTCCCGCTGAACTCGAAAACCTCTTCGACGACTTTATTTTCGTACTACAGATTTCGAAGACTGAGAATGAAAAAATGAAAAAAAAAAAAAAAAAAAAAAGAAAAAGAAAGGAAAAAGGAGAAAAAAAAGGAGAAAATAATAAAATTCACTTTTAAATTGGCGTCGCAATCATTCTGGACGAGAGGTTCCAATTAAAACGAACACACGCGTCCAGAACGATTTTTACGCAATCGTTCACCCATTTATGCAAGCATGGTAGAAATTTTGTTAATCAAAAGATATATTTCATTATATTGGCGATGATACTATTGGTGATGATGAGGAGATGATCAAAGATCGACGATTGGCCAGTCATAAATGGGCTGAATCATCCCCCTCCCCACTCTTAATTTCCTCCCGCTGAATTTCTCCTGTTGCGTTCCTTACCATTTCCTGTTCCTCTTCTGTTTCTTTAACTCCTCCTAAAAGTATGTATTATATAGCTTAGCGGTAAATGTTTGACTGTGTCTCAGGCGATACCTACCTTAAATTCTTCGAATCTAGTTCGTTCGAACAAATCGTGGAGAAGTGAATCTTGCGAGCTCACCAATATTGGAAAAAATTATCTTTTCGACCTTGTAACGATTCAATAATTTCAATAATTATATTAATATTCGCGCGAAATTAATTAAGATTATTTTGTAAAAACAAGATCACGAGGATATCGAACGAGCATTAAACTTGTAAATTTTTTCCCGCCAATTTAAAGGACGGTCTTCTTTTAAAAACTCGTTCCAAGGTTTGTTAAAAAAAGAAAAAAAAAGAAATAAAAAATAAAAAGGAAGAAAGGTAAGGATTTGTAGAGTATAAGTATAGAAAGAATCTCGAGGAAATTGCGAGCACGCACGAGGAGCTTGTCCACGTCACGAGAAAAATGATCAGGCTGTCGAAAACGATCGAGAGCGTCTCGAAAACGAAACGAAAACGAGACCTGCTGCGTTTGCTGTACTGCCGTGTGCGTTTTGCTTGTTTATATGAAGAAAAATAAGAAGAAAAAAAGAAGAAAAAAATAAATAAAAATGAGAAGCACGTGGTCCCGAGAGTGTGCAGCCTTCTAGAATTCATTGGAGTATAATATACGTATAATTTTTTGTTTCGTCGAAAAAAAAAATACTAGATTGTAAGGATTTACGATTATTAATCGACTAAAGAAAAAAAATATATATATATATATATAACAGATATAAAAAAAAAAAGGAAAAAAATGAGAGGAAAAAGAATAAAATATTTATTAGAATTATACGAATAATAATAATATATCGAACTATCGATAGACTATAAATCTCGAGATAAAAAAAAGGAAAAAAATGAAAAAAAAAATGTGTAAAAGAATATTGGCAGACACCGACGAAGCTCAACTATACTGCAATATATTACAAAACATATATGTGAATCGAAGAAGAAAAAGAAGAAGAAGAAAAAGATCGAGCTCGAAAGAGAGGAAGAGGAGGAAGAAAAAGGAAGAGACTCGCGATACACGTCAAGCAAAGAAAAAAAAAAAAGAAAAAAAAAATTCTCCCCTTCCTGCAAAAGGTCAATTCAGTATTACATCCAGATCATTGTAAAAGTTTCATTTTATGCTCGAACGAGCGGAACGAGGCGATTTAAAAGTCCTCCTCCGATCATTCCCAAGCGGCGGCGGTGTCTCTCTCTTTTTTTCTCTCTCTTTCGAAAAGGGGCCGCTCGTCCAAGGAGGGGGACTCGAGGATTCACGAGCCGCCATTTCTCGTTTACAGCAACACGTCAAGTGCCAGAGATTCGTTCGTTGGTAGACGCGCTGTTTCTGTTCCGTAGTTATTTGACGTAATTTTCGAGGAAGAGGAGCACGTTTACTCGACGACTTTGTTTAATCGAGTCATCCGAATACAGGGTTGCACCCTTAACCCTCCGGGATCCACTGCCGTATATTTTCGAGCTTAAAACTTCATTTTCGAGCTTAAAACTTAATTTCGGAATCGGGTATATAGTTATCCTCGGATAAAATGGATACTTTTTTTTTTTTTTTTTTGTTTTTTTTTTTTGCGCCCTCCTTTTCCTTTTCTTTCATCATTCTGCATTCGTCGTTATTCATAAATTAGTGGATATTGATATAATTTTAAAGTAACTATTGCATCATTTATTCGTACGTTTTACTTTTTTTTTATCTATTGTATCTAAACGTATATTTCATAAAAAAAGTTTTTTACTCAAATAAAATAATTCATTTTTTTTTTTGGAAATCAAATCGATAATAACGATCAGAGAAATGTAATCTTCGAGAATGATGTCCATTGATCTATGAAAGATCTAAGAAATGTATATAAGTTATATAAAAGTTTAAGCAGTTTGAAATGGGCTTTCAGGATTGTTTAAGAGACTTTGGGTCCACGGAGGGCTAAGCGAACTGAACATATCAGAATCTACGCTACATATTTTTCATCAGAACAGAATATTTTTAATATTCGCTGAACGACGCGCAGATTTAGAACACTTCCTGTTGCTCAGCTGTTGGTTGTCTCTGCGACATTCAGCGGCACGCATGCAAATTTTCTCGTTCAGTCTGCGATACGTTCCAACAATTTGTAATCGTGTTAAACGCCTAACCGGTCGTGTCCGTTTCGTCTCGAATTTCCATGATTGAATTTTATGAGAAGGAGCGAGAAATTTAACGAAATTCAATATTTTCGTTCCATTCTTGTTATCCGATTAAACGTTTTCTATTCGAAAATATCTAAAATTAAATTTCCTGGAAGTGAGACGAAAAAATCGCTTGCCAATAAAAAAACTAATAAAAATTCTAAAAATAGAATTCTAAAAATCCAGAGATCTGATATTTAACTCATCCGTGTGTGTTTCTCTAATCGTGAATAATATGAAAAAAAATTTTTAATCCATTCTTATTCTAAAATTCTCATAATTTCTTTTTTCTTTTTTTTTTTTTTGATTTAGAAAATATTCATGGAATATTCTCTCGATCAGGAAGAATCGTTGCGATTTATTTGTTGCGGCCGGTTGGGCGTCCCATAAAAAAAAAATCGATGTAGCAGAGCGATGGAGCGCGAAGAACAATCAGAAACAATCACGTTAGACGACACCGGCAATGAGTGATCGCGTTAGCCAACAAGAAGAAGCGTCAATTTAACAATGATACACGCATAAGGCCCTGTGAAGACCAACGATGCAACGCCATTGTAATTTCACCCTAACGATATCCCACGATTGACGACAATTTGATATTTTTTACGATGCAAATGCAAATGCATTCTGCATTCATCTTGTTATTTAAAACGTAAAATAACATATTAACGATATATATATATATATATATAAGAATCGTTCAAACTGTCAATTAAATCAATCAAATTATTCAATATTCAAAACGTATCGAATCTAATTTCCTATAAAATTATGAATTGTTGAAATTTGTTATGAACAATTTTATCAACAATCATCGAACGTATATCTTGTCTATACCTCATAAATAATTCATAATACAATTAACGATTGTTATTTAACGTTAATAAAAATATAAATCAAGTCGAATCGATTATCGTCGAAAATCACAAGGGCAGAGTCTCGTTGGCCTCGCATCCTAAGAAAACGATCGCCATACACCGAGAACGCCATACTACACCAAAAGCAGTTTCTTTTTTGATACGACGACTAGCTTTAATTTCCATTCCCCTTGTAGAGACAAGATTTTCCATTTAACGATTCGTGTAAATGGCGAAATAACAAATCAAAGGAATCGAGATGGAATCGAAAATTGTTGTACATATACACACACATGCACATATACACATACACATACACACATCGAGATACGCAGGCGTTTGCTAGCTTACGTGAAATTTTTATCGTCGCCAGCTTCGAGGATATATTTTTAGACGATATATCTCTGTGTATATATATATATATATATATATATATATATACGCAAAAGATACATACACACACATACATGTACACACACATACACGCATGGTAAATACATACGTGTGGATAAATACACACGCGCGTAAAAGACACAAAAAAGAGTCGTTTTATGCGTCAATTTTTTCGGCCGGTGTCCCTTTCTTTTTCGGGCGAACAGGAAACGCCGCCGAATCTCGCCTGTTTTTCTTTTTCATGCTTCTCGAATAAATGTGCGATGCTTGTTTCATCCAGACCGTGCTTTCTTACTATTTTATTATCCTCCCGACACTGTTTCTTTCGTAATCTCTATCTATCTATCTATCTATCTCTCTCTCTGTCTCTCTCTCTTAATCCTTAACTGTTATTGCTGAAATCGAGATATATAATACAATATTATCAATATTTTTGCTATATTTTTGGAATTTCTGATCAAAATAAAGATAAAATGCTTAACGCCATTAATTGAAAAAATAAAAAAATTGTGAATCGTTTATTACGTCCTTTAATGATCTCGCAATGGCAGTTAAGGATTAAGATGGGTATACACTCGTTATTGAAAATTGTAAATCGTGAATCGTTGGATCGTTGGATGGATATTTAAACGGCGACATGAAACGAGGATACGTAACGAGTGTGGACCCTTATCGTTAGGAAATTTGATTTTGATTTAATCGAATTCGATTGTTCGTTTCAATGTAACGGAGAATTGGGAATGAATTAATTGCGGTCGAAACCCCGCCATATTGGCGACGAAGCACTCTTTTTATCATTTTGCTCGCATGTTGCAATGTTATAAGAATACAATATTTCATTTGTGGGTAAAATAAATTCGTTTAAGTAAAATATTCTTGTGGCTTTTAATAATTATATCAATTGGAGAGCTTTATTGGAGAATCGGTGCATGAGTTAATTTATTGATACTTTTATATGTTTATCATTATTATTATTATTATTATTCGAGAAATGTATTCAGACAATTGAAATATTTTAATTTTAAGTAATCCAACTATTAAAATTCATATAATAATTTTATATTTTTTTATTCTTTTGCATATAAGACATTTTATGTTTAGTTTGTACATATACCAATAAATCTATTAATATATTAATTTCTATAATAATTCGATAGCATAGTTACATCTTATTGTAAAATTTTTTTATTTAAAAAATATTGATTGTTATTATATTTTACTTATATTATACAATAAAAATAATGATGTTTGAAAAGTGATATAGAACATTATGATTTTCAAATCTTAAACCTATTTTTACACGTGTGTATATTTATTTCATAATTTTTTTCATAGATAAGACGAAATAGATAGATATCTACTTTTTCTAATGATACTTCTTTAAAGTATCCTAATTTGTAACTTAAATAAATAATTTGACAATTTCGAATTAAAATAAATAATTCAGATATATTTAGAGATATTTCATTTCAATTTTATTCGCATCAGATATCAATAGTGCAAAAAAAAAAAAAAAATAGAGATAAATGTTGCATCGAAATTATACGTTTATAATCTGTCGAGGATGACACGAAAGTGAGTCAAGGCGAGAGGAGTAGAATTTTTATCGATGACGCAAAACCACGTTGAGCTAGACAGTAACAATCTAGTTTAGTTAAAATTATGGGAACCAACGAAGGACAAACGGAGAAACGGCTTAAAACGAGCAAGAGGATCGATCAATGAGGTTGATCGCGCATAAAAATGAGTATAACGTTTAATCCGGTTGATGAAAAGTAATTAGAACGAATTCTGAATACGATTGAAATTATTGAAATCATTCCTCCTCATAACGGTGAATCGTTAATATCTGCATGCATATTCAATATGAAAATGCATTCGCCAAAAGTTAATTTAACTTTAAAATTAAATTTTTACAAAAATTTATAAAATATCGTTTCTTTTTTAAATTTTTTTTTTCTAAATATAAATAACAAATTGAATTGAATTTTAAACGAAAAACGCAAAAAGAAGTAAGTATTATATTTCAGTGTATGTTTCACTTTCGAACTTTAGCGAAACGCGTTCAACAGGTGATTTAAAAACCATCGTCTTCCCAGCTCTGAATTAAATAATTTATCGCAACTTTTAATACTTTATTGTGAAATAAATCATCGAATTGATCAATTAATTAACTTCCATAATTTGACTTAAAACAAAAATTGATACGTCATTTTATTAATAATTAATAATCCCACGAAGATCGATATTGAAGACATAATGCTTGACCTTTACCACTGATTTAATCCGTGGACAATCACTATTTGTATTCTCGTTATTATTTAAGAGATAATTAATTTAATATGACATTGAATATTTTTTTATAATAATTATGATTCAAATATATTAGTACAATAAATGTACATTCATATCTGAATAATTATAAATATTTTCGAAATATTTTTGATTCAAGTAACAATACTCAGAAAATAATGCAAACTTTTGATAATTGATTTGTTTCGAATTTATTTTTCCATAAAATATTCTACAGAATTATTTATAAAACGACTATATACAAATATATAAGTGGTATAATCTTCAAATTTTCTTATGTTGTAATTTTCTTATTATTGAGTAACATTTATGCAATCAAACGAATCTGTTATAATCGCTCTTAAATAATCTACACTATAAATATCAATCTTTAATTCATATTCCATCACTTTCTATTGCACAACATATTGAATCCAATTCAATTTACCAACATCTCTTAACATCTCCTAAAACATCCTTTTTTTTTCAACCGATAAATCCCAAAAAAAGAGTCGAAGGATTTTTAGGTTTAGTAACAGCTATGAAACTTTTATCGAATCAATCCGAGTGTTCATTTCACTGCATAACCGTTTCCAAGCCAGTTTATACTTCCAACTTTAAATCTCTCTGATCTTATATATTTCCATTTACACCATAACATCTTACATTTTATATTAAGCATGAAACATTCCATTTTCTACCTCTCTCTCCTCCTCTATTTTTTTTTTTTTTTTATGTTTAAGAATACAAACGAATCAAATATATACCTTTAGATTTTCTAATTCTCTAAATTCGATCGAGAAAATCATCACGGAACCCGATTTAAATTCGATCGAGAAAATCATCACGGAACCCGATTTAAATTCGACGACCGCGTAATCCTCAATTTTTTCAAAAGGGCGACATTCCCAAGAGAGAAAAACATCTTCCAAAATAATGAATACACGGATCACGAACCAGTATTTTTCAGAGATTATAATAAATAAATTTATCACATATTGATATGTGGTCGTCTTTTTGTGTTCTCGACGGTGACTGTCTTTTCAGTTATGTGGATTGCACGATGTCGAGAAAAAGCGAGAACGAAGGATAAAAATGCTGGTGGTCGTGCCGTGGAAACGCGATCGATTGCGGCTGCGCAACGAGCCTGGTATGATAACGGTATTATACAATGTATGATAAGCTGCGACTATGGTGAAAGAGGGTGAGAATGTATAGAGTGATTCTCTCGCCAGAGAGACCCAGAGTATCATCACAGAGTATTATACGCTCTCGTAAAGCGACAAATGGCAAATGTAAAAGAATATGTATCAAGTGTGTAGTTCTAATGTAAAAGATATTAAATCCTGAATTATATTGCAATTGATCTTTTTTTTTAAATCATTGCATACCTTAACATACCTTGACGAATTTTTTTTATTTTTTCTTCGTTCTTGTTCTATGAAAAAAATTAATTCTTTTTCGAAAATGGACTTTTTTTTTTAGATTTTTAGAAAAACAATATAAGATGTTTAATTGTATACAGCAGATATCACGTGTTAAGTTTGTGCATACGAAATAACTCTTGGGAAGAGTTTGAATTAAACAACCATTAAATTTCATCAATATTGTTAAATTATTATCCATTATTATCCCCTATTGTCAACTGTTATTTAGTTATCAAATAATAATCGAGTGTTTTATAGATCTGTATTTATAAAAATATAATTTTGAAATGAAAGGAAGAAAAGAAAAAAGAAGGAATATACTTTTCTCTTTTTTTATTTTTTTTTTTTTAATTATTTATTAAAATAATAATTAATGAACATCCTAAAAAAAAGTGTTGAACAATTCAAGAGATAATAAGATAAATAAAAGAATAGCATGGTAAAGAGAATGCTCGTAAAAATTGTGTCTCATATAAATTTCTCTTATATTCGAAGTAGAAGGTTCGTCATAAGAAATATACGAAGAGAATTGAACTTGATTAAAAAAAATTCTACACGAGTATGAACCATCGATCCTCCTCACTCTTTTTGAAAAAAACATAATAGGTGCTTACATCAGTTTTTTCATTGAGCTCTTCTAAATTGTCAAATATTCAACATTCGTAAAAAAATTTTTATACAAGTTGATATTCGGAAAAATATGGCGCAAAAATAAATTTAACATTTAGAAAAGGTTATGTAAATGTTACGATAATTCAATAATGGTTCATCATTTTACAAATTAATGGTGTTTTATTACAAGAGCGAAAAATGTCATTTATAAAATAATAACCGATAAATATATAACGAGGATAATTTACAGAAAATTTTACGAATATTCCAATATATTCGTATCAAAAAATTTATTTATTACATTTATTCTTCGTCGGTAATAAATGAAAAAAGAAAAAAGAAAAAGAAAAAAGAAAATCCTATTTAATTTAAACTCCTGTCCCCAGGAAGAATTATTCGTTTTCGTTTCTCCTCGAATTTTCCTCGAAGGGAACAGATACGAGAATCTTCAATGTTTCGCTTTAATGTTTCTTCAATCTCACGATATATGAAGTTTTCGGAACGGTTTTGACATTTCGCGATCCAACTACGTGGAATTTTTGATAAGTTTCCACCACCTGGCAATTTCCCGACAAACCAACTTCATCGCGTTATCGTCAACTTTTCAACAAGTTTTGGCAGTTTGCAATTTCCCCGACATGGGATTATATCAAACGTGGGGACGCATTTTCACGCGAAATGAAAATGATTTAAATTGTACACACTTCCGACAATGTGAATGCTTTCGATAAAATTTGCAATAAAATTAAACGGAAAATTATATGATTGTATGAAATTTCATAAGAGTTCAAATTAACAGGCGGTCGGGAATATAACGAATATAATTTTTTGTGAAAAATAATTAAACGTAATTAAATAATGAAATCATTAATTAAATTTCGCTTTAAATTTCAAAATTGCACAATTGATTGCAACGATCATTATTAAAAAAATGTGGATAAAAAAATTAACATATGGATAAAAATTCAGTGACCATAAATTAATTCTTCCAATCTTATTTTTATTCTAATTTAAAACTCGTGGTTTTTAAAGAAATCTAAGAGGAAGAATGAAACAGGATACAAGATAAGTAAAAAGGGAAAAAATAAAATAAGAATGAAAGGTAAAAATTAACAAGTGGAGTGTGATAATGAAACGGTCGGCCAATAAATCGGGTGATACTCTCTCTAACACTCTTGCCACACATTGGTTCGTATTTTACGACGCTGACTTCGAAGAAGGGAAATTTATCACGAATTAAAAGCGTCCCAAGCTGGCTTCGTCGAATGCTCGTTCGAAATAAACACAGGTTTTTCGATCAAGATTAAAGAAGGAGAGAGGCCGCGATAAAAGCGCGTGTTTATCGGCCGACATGCTCGTAGTACACGGGCCTCCGCCCGCTTGAAACGCAACCCTAAATTTAGGGGTTGAACTGGTGCAAATTTTAATTTTAATATCACGCCGCTATTTTAAGCCGATTATCGATCACCCTGTCGGTTGAACCGGCTAAGAAACTTCGACTGGAAACTTTCGTTCATCCCATTTCATACCTGTTCCTCGTGAGACTTGGTCACGATAGAGAACACACGTTCGCAACACAAGAAAGACACTTTCGAATGATTGATTGAATCTATGAAATTTAACTTATGTTTAATAATACTTATAAGAAAACTTTTTTCTTTAATTATTTTGATAATTTGGTAATTGATTGGGAAAAAAAATTGGTGGTAATTTTGGGGAAGAATTTTTTGTAATTCAATTTATTTTTATTTGGTAATTTTGATTAATTAGTGGTTACTTAGATGATTTTTTTCTTTTCTTGATTTCTTTTTCTATTTAGATAATTTTGATAATTAATTTGATGGTTTATTTATTTATTTATTTATTTTTTTTTTTTTTTTTGTTTTTTTTGACAACTTCGATATTTAATACAGGAATTTCTACTTCCCTTGGCACATTTTAATTGTAAACCAAAATATAATTTAGAAATGTAAATGCACAAATAATAATTTCTATTAATTAAAACTTCGAAATTGTTATGCGACAAGATATTTATCAGAGAGGAATGTTGATACTTGAATGAAAATATTTTTTAATGATTTTTTATAGGAAAAACTTTTAACGATTGCCGCGATACATTTAACGAAGCTTTAATAGCAAGTTGTGGCGTATGTAATCAAATTTCATCACGAAAATTACGAAGATTTTTTTAATATTTCCTCGTTGTGAAAGTTAGCAAAAAATTATAGCGTACTTAACAAAAAACTTCAACTTTCATTATCATGTTATAAATCTTTTTTTCGTCGTAATATTTTAATCTATTACGGAATATATAAAATTATTGAAATTTTTTAAATATGTAAATTTAATTCATTTAATCTGATAAATTAATATAAATTAATATATTGTTGAAACAACTTTAAAAATAAAATAAAATAAAATTCCTATTAATATCAATATCAATAATTTTACAAAAATTATTATTTCAATAAATTGTTATATAGAAAATTTCAGAAAATTTTGTTACATTCTTTTAATACAAAATTGATTTTTAACAATAATAAAAAATTTTCTTTAAAATTGTATAACAAAAAAATAATTGAAAAAATTATAACATACGAAATTTTTTTCGGATTTTCTAATTGTTAAAAAAAATGTTTGATTAAATTTTACTTTGTATTAAGAGAATATAATCTGAAAGAAAGTGGCATATAAAATTTTTTTTTTTTAAATTTGACATATTTATTTATATTTATTTATATTTCATTAGTTGCAATATACAAAAATATATAGAAAATATACACAATAGAAATATAAAAATATATATAAAATATATATATAATATATAAAAATATAAAAATATATAATATAAACACATACACGTAAGTATATGTTCATTATTTCCTTTATTATTTCTTTTTACACAGTCATACATTTTAAACATAAAATTAATCTATCTATTTTTCTTTCTTTACTTCTAATAAATTGTAAATATAATGCATATTGTCGATAAGTTAGATAGCGATTAAAAAGTTTTGATAATCAACGCCATCTCGCGTTTGGATCCTGGAAGCTTCGATTTGTTACTAGCATAGCAGAATATGCAAGGAGGTATTCGTGACGTCACAGAGAAAGAGACTAAGAGCGAGAAGGACAGAGATATTCCAATATGGCTTCTAATATCTTCGTTAAAGAGTAACGCAACGTAGAAAATTAATAATAACTAATTTTCTGCTAAAAATTTCTGTACTTTTAAGCTTAAATCTTCAAGATAGAACTTCAAACAAGTTTCTTGTATCAATTTTAATAAAAAATTCTTTCTAATTAATTATTTATTAACGATTATTACGGAGAGTGTTTCAGTCGCAAATCCCTGCTTCGGAATCGAATGATAAATAATAAAATTATTCTTTAAAATAACGATAAAAATATGAATAAAAGTTATATGTGAAAATAGAGGAGAAATTGACGTTTCAAATGTATATATTTATATTTAAAAATAAATCCCACAGTAATAAGAAATTAATGAAAAGGTATAATATATCGAATATATCGATTCAATGCGACGTCTTGATCGTTAATAAAAAATTGAAAATAATTCCAAATTAAAATTAAAAAACACATAAGAAACTTCTTTGAAGTCTCAGCTTCAAGATACAAGCTTAAAAGTGTATAAATTTTTTGTAGAAAATTAGTTATTAATTAATTTTCTATGTTGCGTCATCGAAATGGTGGAGATATTAGGAGCCGCATAACCAAAGTTAGTGGCATATACCTCCTTGCATATTATACATTGCTAGTAACAAATAGAAGCTTCCAGCGTTCAAACGCGAGATGGCGTTGGCTGTTCAAATTTTTCTATCTTTAATCAATTTATAGGGAAACGTGAATTCATCAATAGTTTATAAATGAAGAAATATTCAAAAATATTTATTTGAAAAGTATCGTAAAGAAACTTTGTATGGAAATGTTTCGAAATGAAGAAATTTTCAGAAATATTGGAAAAAATATATAAGAAAAGAAAATTTCTCTGGAAAATAAAATAGATATCGCAATATATAAATATATAACAATTATATATATAAAATTATCCAATATGTATTATAATTGATCTAATATAATGTATAATAATACATATAAAATATGTGTATATACGACAAAAATATAAAAATATATAAAAATATAAAAAAAATTTGTAATTTTTTAAATAATAAAATTTATTCATTTTTTCAACATATACATTTTTTTTATATTTTTATATATTTTTATATTTTATATTTTATTGAAAATTCTGTTAAAAATAGATCTTAATATGCATAGTTCATTTGATCCTTTCAGACTTAAGGAAACATTCCCTTGATATCTCCATTAGAATGAACCTTCAAACTTTCTGAAACCATTCCTCGAACAATATTATTTCGTGAAACTGTATAACAGGGATAGCTGAGAGTAACGTTAATATTTCAGTGAGAGATACAATGTAAATTTTGTTTGGCAAATGTAAATGATGGTATTTCACCAATAATTCGGAAATTCTCTTGAGTTTTCTCGAATTATCCGTCCGTTTCGTATCGATATGCATCGAATCCAATATTTAACGATATGCGCATTTTTTTATATTCTAATCATATCTAATCTTTGTGATATTTCGAAAAATTATAATTAATATGCAAAGATACTGCTTTTCTTTTTTTTTTTTTTTGATAGAAACAACAGTTTTAAAATATTTTTATAAATATTAAATTGAATGAAAAAAAATTTAAATTGACAAGGAAAAAGAATTTTTTAAGAAGTGAACATATATATAAGTATTATTGTATAAATATATATATTAATTTGTAAAGTATTATTGGTTTAAATAAAAATTTCTAATCAGATAACATTATTATATTAATTACAAAGAAATAAAAAAAACTGAAAGATGAACTGAAAGTATAAAAAGTGAAAAACTTTCTATAAAAGTTTCCATGAAATATAGCAAATCTATTTATGTCACGTCCATACCAGAAATACTTGAAACTAATTATTATCTATATTAATTATGAAATAAGCGAAATGTTGAAGGATAAGGAAATATAAAAAATAAAAACATCCATCATTTTCTTTACTACGGATATGTAATAAGAAACTTTTTTTTTTCTAAAATCTAAAGAAGTAATATTGAATTTATAAAGTTTTTTCAGAGTTTTTTTAGATGATTCTGTAGTCTTTTTTAGAAAATTCTGTAAAATAAAAAATAGTGTGTGACGTAAAAATATTGAAACACAATTCAAAAAATTTAATAAAAGATCCTTTACTTCGAAACTATAGAGACTATAAAGAAGAAGTATAAGATATAAAATAGAAGTTATCGCAAAAAGTTGAAGATGCTAAGATTTCGAATTTTTTAATAAACTCTATTGGAATTTATAAAAAATATATATATAAAAATATTTTTGACTTTAATCCTCATTTTATTGTAGCTTAGCATTATTTTATTATCATCAAAGTTATCATCACGTCTATGTAAAATGTAAAAAAAACATATAATATATAAGTAAAATAAAGAAAAAAATAGAAAAAACGAGAAAAATCTCAATGGAAGTACAAAATAATAAAAATAAAAATCAGAAACAAAGTCAAAATTCATGTATTATTGCGTCAAAAAAAAAAATATAATTATAAAATATCAATTATAAAAATTAAAAAACTAAGAAATATTATAAATAATTAAAAAGTTAAAAAATATTTAAAAAAAATAAATAAATAAATAATCAATAGTTTGCTCAAAAAACACGAGAGTAAAAAGTAGCAAAAAAAAAGAAATTAAAAAACCTCTTTTGCATTTAATTTATAAAAAAAAAGACCTTAAAAAAAAAAAGATTAAAACAAAGGTTAAAACGTGAATTACGCCTGTGAAGAAGAGGCAAACAATATCACGATGATGTTAGTGCATCCGCGATACGCGGAAGGAAGAAATAAATTTGTCAATTACGTTTTGTTCACGGAGATATCGGGGAAGAGGGAAGCAGTTTCGAGTTTCTCCGTTATCGCGATCCTTTCCGCAATCAGTTACGGAGAAAAGACCAACCGATGCGGTTGGCGCAAGGTATGGCCCGTTATCCTAGCCCACCGGCGTCTACCATTTCCGGGCCGTGTGGGTGTGCAACGTTCTCGTTTCCGGTGCAGTCCTCCGGCGTTTTCGCACGAATCGATACACCATCCAGGTGACCAGATAAGGCCGGAGGGGGGAATCTAAAGAGTGGTTTTCACGAGCACAGACCCGTTTGTGAAAACCACCCCCGCGTGTCGTTTCGTTATCTCGTGCTTAATTACAGTCCACCGAACTGTCGTTTCGCCTCCCTTGGAACGAAGCCTATCTCCAGCTCCAAGGGTTGCGAATTTGTAAAAATAGAAAAGGTTTATTTCAAGAATGAGAATGAATGAGGAAAGTGGGAGAAACAACGTGCGATTACTTGTAAGATATATTTTAAAATATATTTTAAAGGTAAGTGATAAATGATACAAGTTGTCTCAAATAAGTAGATCAAGCTCAGATGAGTTAAATTGTTTAAATTATGTTGGTTGATTTAAGTATTACGATTTTTATTAAAAGATAAAATTGTTATTTATTGGTTTCAATGTATTTTGGATATAATGATAAAGTTTGGAAATATATAAATATATCGAGGAATTGGATTGCACGACGACGAACTGAAGCAGAAATTAAATAATATCAATGTTTATTTCGCGTTTATACAACTCTTCAGTTATAACAAATATCGTTACTATATACAATACTTAATCGCTGCAAATATCAATAAATCGTCGATTTAGTCTAATGTATACTACGAAACGAAATCGTCAATGGTGCATAAAACTTCTTATTTCGAAGAAAAAAAAGCTAATTAGAAACAACAAAATCATATGGAAAAAAAAAAGAACCAAAAGAAGTAATACGATACATTGCATATTCTTTTCATCAAAAGAGTCATCATACACAGCATAAAATATATCTGCGATATTAATAAAATAAATCAATTGATCAATGTATCATGCTTAACATTTCCAAGAGAGCATTTCCAAGAGCAAGAGCGCATGGAAATAATGGAAAAAGAGACCTTATCTAACATCTTACATCAACACTGATTACGTTATTTTCATTTCCTTATTAAATTACACAATAACTAATACTTAATATATTTAAATACTTTTGCAGAAATAGAGTAGATTTTGTACGTCCTACATACAGTCACGAGTCATGGAACTTTCAGAGCAAGTTTCAATAATTTTTCTTCTTCGTATCGTCCATGACCCATTTTCCACGAGTTTCTCTCTTTCTCTCTTAATAATAATAATAAAAAATAAAAAAAATAAAAAAAAAAGGAATTTCTTACGTCTCGTCACTGGGTCTGGCTAACGTGAAATCCAAAATCTCGTCTGACGTTAAAAATCGAACGTCGCTATCCTCCGAGAGAGCCGATCCATTAGTTCCACGTTTGTACGTTTTTCTTCGTCTGACGATTATGGTCGCGACCAATAATGAAATCACCACTCCGGTTAAAATTCCAACCACTACACCGATTATCCCTGGCAAACTGAATTTCGAAGCCCTATGTACTTCAGGATCTTGCCTCCTCATGTCCGAATCTGTGGAGGAATTGTTACACAAAATTTTTATTCGAATCTCTCAACGTATTAAGAGCATCATTTTATAATCTCAAACTCTTCTTCAAATTATTATCATTCTTTATTAACACACGAGAAATTCAATAATTCAATGAATAATCGTTTGAAATTAATGAATATCATCTTTCACATTAAATTGCATTATAAATATATATATAAAATCTATCCTAAATAATTATTTAAATTATAATCACTCTTTCTTTATTCTATATACTCCTTCGACCCACGCACGAAACCGAAATAAACTATTCCCGAATAAACAACAACCCGTGAAGTACCGCAATAACCATTCTACGCTCAAACACAACGTACAATACTAACCACCGTGATAAAACAACCGAAGCATGATCAAACCGAAGCGCAATCTAAATTCCAAGTACGATCGAACACTTCACATTCATCTCTATTTCTCCAACTCGAACGTCTATTCGAATTCGAAAAGTTCGTCACCAAACTTTGGTAATTAAATGTATTGTAAAAATAAAATTTATTACGTTACCAGGTTTCTCGTTCACCGAACCGTATCTTCCGGTGATGGTGGTGGGTCGAACGAATGGCGTCTCCTTTGTCTGTGCAATTTTCGTTGTTGCGACAGTTGTTGTTGTTCTTGCTGTTGTTCTTGTTGTTGTTCTTGTTGTTGTTGTTGTTGTAGTAGTAGTTGATGTGCGAGGCGGTTTGGTAATTTTCATCGATTTCTCCACTTTCCGCGTGGACGATGATTTCAACGTGGTGCTGGTGGACGGCCTCAACGTGACAGGATCGATATCGTCCTTTGGATTTATCGAGAAACCTGTCCTCACTGTCGCCACGTCGGTCACCGTGATCTTTTTCGCGGGTGGAACGGAAACTACTGCCCCTTCGTGATTCGTAGTCGGGATCTGCTCGGTTGCCGTGATCATCTCTTCGGTCTCAGCTATTAATTAAAATGCTTCGTTAACGTGGATAATAAATGATAAGATATATATAAGATAATGAGATAAATAATAAATGATCGGGTGTTAATCGACAGAAATCGGACGAAACGATAATTTTATAACTTCTTTCTTCTTATATTCCGTTCAATTTTCAAGCTTCTTTTCCTTTTTTTTATTAATCAAGAAAGTTGTTGGAAGTAAACAGAGCTTTTTATTTCGATTTGTAGAAAATTAAAAAAAAATATGCTGAATAATATAATTGAAATATCTCTTAAGATACTTTGTTTAAAATTGTTAAGAGATATAAAAAAAAGATATAAAATTTATTTAATCTCTTGGTAATTCGATATTTTAAATAATAAAAATAATAAATGTAATAATGTAATAAAAAAAAAAAATAATAATGGAAACTTTGAAGATAGAATTTATTTTATTCGTTAAGCATTGTATTACATATTTGTATCTTCGAATAAATAAATATGCACAGTCTGCTTGCGATTGTTATAATTGTAACGATTCGTATTTAATTTTAAATCGGGATGGAAAGAATATATCGAGGGAAGATGAGATACGTGAAAAAAAGAAAAAATCACATCGATTCAATCCACTCACCTAGAACACAATACTCGGCGTAATCCGGGCAGCACATTGACTGTTCTTCGCAATCGAGGGTACAGAGACAGACTTCCGGCGTGGGTGGCATCGAAGTTGTAAAATTGTATGTCACACTATTTTTACATCTTCCACGGCAAGTTTGCTGCGCGTTCACCAGTTCGATTTGATCTAGGGAAACAACATTCGTTTCGAATAAGATATAAATCTTTTATTCAACATATAAAACGAAAATGGGGTGAAAATGCCGTAGTTTATTTAAAAAAAAAAAAAAAAAAGGTTCTTTTAAAACTTTCAACCAGTTAACTCATCGATACGAAGAATAATTGCACGCTATAAAAAGAATTGAATCGGTTATCGAATATAAAGATCGCGATAAAAAAAAAACTGTAACATGTCACGTTTCTCGTATTTTATACAAAGAGAAGAGAAAGCGATTTTTTTTTTTTTTTAATTTACTACAATCAATCCCATAATCAACTCTCTTTGTATTTGATTTTAAGATTAAATATATCTGCGTTTAACACAACTCTTGGATTTATAATCTTTTATATTTATCACATTTTTAACGAATTCTAAGAGAAAATTTTTATAAGAACAATAGAATTATGAATTTAAAGATATCTTATGGCAAATTAAAACTTATATTTTTAATATAAATGTTAATTATCTTATTAATATAATATGTGCTTTGATGAAGAATCATTTCTTTAATCTAGGATATTGTTATAATGTGACGTATGTAGCATATTCTAATAACCGCACTACTGATTTTCATGTAAATGTGATAAATGCTCGCAGGTATATATAAATAATTGTTATAATACAAAAGGAAATCACGTGATGTGAGAAGATTATCAATCTATATCTTTAATAAAAATAGAAAATAATTTTCCACTTCTACATTTATAATAATATAACTTGCAACATAACGTGGAAAAGATATGTATTATTTCAAATGTGAATTGTCTATAATCGAACGATACCGTATGAGAGTTAAAAAGAGAATAATATAAAATCAATATTAGACATTCCTTCAGATACACTTATTAAACACTCTGCCTCTATTCTGAAACAATTCAACTCTGCAACTCTTATATTCGCAATAATCCAAGAGTTGATACGCCATTTCATTATGTTTCCGTTAGTTTCGCAACTTGCCATGTTTCTCGCCTCCATTGTTCAATCGTACCCTATTGTCCGACGTTTTAATTAAAAGATAATTCGAACGAATTATCAACATCTTGGGTCTTAGATTCATCGTGAAAAATTGTATTTCTATTTGAATTACCATCGTCGCTCTCGGTAACCGTGGTCTCATTTTTATTCTCGATACGACATTTGTCTCCCTGTAAAATGGCTATGTCGTCCACGGCGATGTCGCTCACATAGCTACTGCCTCGTACTCCTTCGATTATAATCTAAAGGATAAGTAAGAAAGTATAAAGAGAATAAGAAATTGAAATTTATATTTTCGTTTTTCCGTCCCGTTACCTGAAAACCTTTTTTAGCCTTGGGAAGATTGAAAATACCGTGCAGCCATTGGTTTCCTTGGTCACCCTCCTTGGTGAACATCAAACGAGGTAAGAGGTTTTCCTGTTTGAAGTATATGTTTAGAGCACCTATCGTTGCTCCATACATGTGATACCTAAAATTTTGAAAAAATTATATAAATATTTAATAAGTTATATATAATGTACGAATATAATGTAATAAATTGAACATTGAAATCTATAATAAATAAATATCACAGTGATGAATCTATCTAATATTATATATTTTTTATCTTGTATTAATTGCTGATTAAATATTATAGTTATTAATTATTCAAAAGTTCAACGAAATATGTAAAAGTAATTTTCTTCCAAACTTCGAAATTCCGTAAATTCAAAATTTTCTCAATTTTCTTAATTTTCTCCGATTTTCACATTTTTAAATTATTATTAAATCGTGGTAAATATTATTTTTATCGTAAAGATAAATTTGTTTAATATAATTTTCTCATAACTTCTTTTAACGAACGTCACCTCCAACATACGAATCATATATTTAAATGATGATTGAGGACATGGCCGTTCTCTAATGAACTCTTATCAACCCGTAATTATGCGATCTATAATATTAATTAACGTAGAAATGATTCATCAAAAATATTATCCCCGTTTTTTTTTTTTAAATCACTTTGAATTTTCGTTATTCGTTAATTTGTAACGCGTCGAATAATTCATAGCAATAAATTCATTTCCAAGCATACATATTCGTACAGTGAAATTTAAAAAATATGTTTTTAAAATATTTAATTTACGATCTTCTTGATCAAGGTATAATAATCATATAATAATTTAAAACGAACGAGATTCTTTAAAAAATTATCAAAACTGCATTTTTCGTGTTTTTGAAACGAAATTGAATTACGACTTCATTAAATAAAATAATGGGAATTACCACTGACAATGAGAAGAGAGAGAAAGAGAGAAATTTTATGTAAAACTTCCGTTTTCAGAACTTGCATGAATTATGAACGATTTCCAATTTATATCTTGCAATTTCAATAAGTTTTAATTATTCGAAAAATGTTCGATTTCGAAGTTATGAAGATTTATATGTGTGAATAATTATCAGTGTGTGATTATCTAGTTTTAAGTTAATAATTTAATTTCAAAATTCGAGAAAGAAAAGATCGAAGTTGAAGAAGTGAAAGAAATTTTCGTTTTACGCCAATGATATCTAATTTTTAATCTAATTTTTTGATAATAAGTATATCAATGTTTAGAAAAATTTTGCTTTGGTTACCAGAATGAGAAACAGCCAGAGTCCGTGTATGACGCGTTATAAATAGGAGAAATAATTCTTGCAGAGTCATTTTGCAGCCGACCAGAAGCTTCGATGTACAAGTAATAACCTGGAAAAGGAAAATTGAATGGTAGTGAGATTTTTGATATTCTTCTGAACAAAACTTTATTTAAAATAATTTAAAACTTATTTAAAATAATAATTTTCCAGGATTAATTTTTCTTTCTTAATTACAAATTTAAATTCTTTATTAGAAATCTAAATTTCTAAATCTAAATCTAAATGTATTAACTGTTATTATTTTTCTTGGCCTTTCTTTTAACTTGAAATATTTCACAATACATTACTTATTATCGTTTCTTCAATTTATATGTGGAAATTGTTTAATATAAGATAGATTAAAAAAAAAATACCCTCATTTCCTGGTCCCAATGTGTGATCATGAGTTGGACCAGTTCCTATATGAGAGCTTGGTGTCTCGAAGTTGTGTCGCCGCCAATCAAAATCGTGCTGTGGATCTTGCTCCCACCAACAAAGATCCGGTTTCTCGAAATCACATTGCGTCGGGGGTGCCGCATTTGTGTCTAATTTAATTTAATCTTTTCGAATAAAATTCACTAGAAACTTCTTTTTTTTAATTTACTCAAATAATTTACTTTAATATTGTATTATTATATAAATTAAATATTGATTAAATTAATTAAAATGAAAAGTATTTAATGAAATCATTCAATAAATTTTAGATTTTTGGTTATATCTAGAATATTATATAAAAATTCATAAAAATTCTTATTGATTCTTATTGATTTCTTTTGAAGTTCTGAAAGAATGAATGAATGAGATAAGATTCCATAAAAACTTCAAACTTTATAAAATTGCAGATTTAGTTAGTAAATTAATAAAATTGATTCGAAATATTTTCCAATATTATTTGTTACGAATAAATAAAAAAAAATATATATATATATAAATACCTCGACAATAAGGCACTGTGCCATTCCATTGTTTTCCATTGCAATAGATTTCATGTGAACCAAATAACGTGTATCCAGGTTCGCAAAAATATAATAATATTGCTCCATTATATTTAGGCACTATAAGAGCATGCTCTGGTGTTTGTGGTACAGGACATTCTGCATCTATTAGAATAAGATGATTAAAAAAATTATTGAAAAATTCTAGTAATAATAATTAAGATAATTTGTATTTTTATTTTTATTTATTCTATTTATTTATTTCTTTTTTTACAATTTTATTTCAAATTTTACTATTAAAATGTAAGATTATAAAATTTTAAAAGAAATTAAATAGTAATTATTTATCGATATTATCAATTCATAAATTATTATACGAGAAAATCCAGGTGTGAATACGACATACATGTGAACTTTAATCATGTCGAAAGCTCAAAGTTCTTCACAATTGACAACGGAACGAGCATTTTAACTGAACAATTTTATCAAGCGTGATTAGAAAACTGTACTTACTGACGCATATGGGCGTAGGTGTATCCCATTGGCCTCGAAAACAAGTTGCATACTTGGTACCCACAAGAGTAAAACCGTCGTAACAACTAAATTTGATGATCCTTCCTCTGACCCTCAATCGAACTCTTCCATTCACCAGCTTTACCATGGGACATCTATTCGCAGCTTGAAAATACAAATTAATTTACTTTTATTATTCATGATAGGATTTTCCGTATGGTAAATTAAATTTAAAAAGAAAAAATTTAAAAAACAAAGCATTAATGATTCAAAAGAAAAAACAAAAAATATAATGAAATACTCATAATGGAAAATAACATGAAATAGATATGAATTTTTTGTTTATTGAATTATGATATTTTTTACTTTTATTTTTTTCGAGAAAGAAAAATATAAAATGGAAATGAAAATATTAAATTATAATAGTTATCGAATTACAATCGTTAAAAATTTTAACATTTTCCGTTCTTTTTTTTTTTTTTTTGATGAAAATGAAATATATCGATAAAATTTTAATAAAATTTATTTATCGTTAGGATATTATATATATCACTCTTTTATTTTAATTATATCTCGTCAATATAATATTATTATAATTAAAAAAAAAACTGAATTTTTTATATATGATCTTAATTCGATAAGCTGATGTTGTAATATATTAATAACTAAATATTTGTTTAATAATTAATCAATAATTTATATTTTTTGTTTCCTACAGTCGTTTATAATTTTTTACTATTTTAAATTTTTAAAAATATATTATTTAATCTAATGATATGACATAACAAAGAAAAATAAAATGTTAATAAACTATCTTTAAAAAAGGACTAAAAAACTATTATTTCTTAAAATGAATCAATGTTTAAATAGTTAGATAGAGAAACAGTAACCAACTATTTTGTTACCATGAAAAATGCAAGAAGATTTGGTATAGAGAAAAAAAATATTATGGACGGGATATTTCTGATTTATTCCCTGCGGACATTTCGATACACAGATTATTGAATATTCAACGATGGCCTTTATTGGTAACAATACTTGTCAATAAATGCCGTACGTAATTTTCAATATTATACAAAGGGGAATTGAGAAAGAGGGAGAGGGAGAGAGAGAAAGAGAGAAATCGATAAGCCAGATGAAATTGGATCTTAATTCTTGTTCAACAAGAAAAACCTTTCGTCTCGTTTCTTCGCCTTATAAAAATTGCTATCAGTAAACAGAAAGTTTAGAACTTACTTACTTCCTTGTGCTATAAAAATAAACTATGAAGAAGATTCTCTTTTTTATATTTTAATCGATGAAACGAAGAAATAATAGAAATGAAAAATCAAATCGACAAATTAAATGGAACGCAATCAAGTTATTCTTCGTTAATTTTAATAACGAATTTTATAAATTCATTATAAATGATTATAATATCGTCGAATAAGATTCTTTTGAAATGAACAGGATGGAAAATGGAATAGAGAAAAGAAATTATTAGATGAACTCATTGATAAAAGTTATTATTTTTACTCACAACCTCAACAAAATTTAATATTCTGAAAAGATGAAGGATATACTTTTACTGCGATCGGCATGAAAATCTGAATTGATCGTGACTTACTTGTCGTTGCACCATAGCAAATGGAACACTGAACCAAGAAGGCCAACAGAAGAAACAGCGTTGTTGAAGAGATCCTCATCCTGTGAACTTTTTTTTATTCCTCGAGGAAACAATTCACCGTAACTAATAATTCATAAATCGAATTCAAAAAAAAAAAAACAGTGTTTTCCCTTTCGATTACGTTTTTAAATCGATGATTGAATTTTCATGCACATGTCCTCAACATCCATCTTCAGAAGGATGAAGGATGAAACGATGGCGAATCGTGAATCACGTGAACAACGGCCGAGGAGTAAAGGATAAAAATGAAAAGACGATACACACTGGACGAGGGATAGAAACGAAAATCGGCTCTCGAATCGTTCTACATCTATGAATGAAACAGGAATGCCGCGCTTTGGGATTATTACGCTCCGAACGGAAGGCGGGAAAATCACTTCCGTCGACATGCTACCGTGATAGTGTACTATCAATTTCCGGCTGGCGTTATCAACACCGAACATTGCCAGGCCTTGAGGAGAATTCCTACAAATTGCATTTGCGCCAGAGATAAATGAATTCCAGGAGAGAGAAACACTGACCGTCTCTGATTAGATCACGCCCTGGCGCCAGGATTTTTCCTTTTTTCCAAGCCAACGCCACGGACATGCCTTCAACCCCGTGCAAAGAGTGTTTTATATATATATATTTTTTATCTTTTGATTAACGACACTTATTTTTTGTGGCATCTTTAAAGACTTGATCGATAATGTCCAGTGGAAACGTGATAAAGATTAATTTTTTCCAAAAATGACACAAGAATAATAGGTAAGATCCTTATTTGAAAGTCTTTTATTTAAAAATCTTTGTATTTGGATTTATGTTTATAATCTTTATGATTACGATTAGTAATGTATTTCAATGTTTGTAAACGCATACAAATTTTATTTAATTTTAATTTTAACCATAAGTTTTTCAAGTTAAAAATTTTATCATAAACAGTTTCTTCTAATTTTTTTAATATTAGGAGGGAAGAAAGATTGGTTGGGATGTAAATAGGAATTATATGTGTGTTAGATATATTATTAAAATATATTATATAATTAAAATATAAAATACTTTATTAACACTGTAAAATATTTCTCAATAATAGTTTCTTGATAAAATAGTATTATTTACATTATAATAAATCAATGATTTGCAGATAAAACTTATTTAAAAATACATGTTGAGGCTCAATTAATTTGAATTAAAGAATCGTCCATAATAAAATATTGCGAGATATTACATTTTTATTATAGAACGATATTTTGAACAAAATTGAAGTTAATTTACAAAATAATATATACATGAAATAATAATTAATTGTACTCAAATTCAAATAAATTCAGTCTTCGATATTAATTTTATTATTGTAATATATGATTAAGATTTTGTTAAAATTTTTAAATTACGAGAAATCCATTTTAGTATTAAACAATGATTTGAATGCAAGTAAAGTTTTATTATAATTTTCATTCTTTTTAGGTCTTTCGGATATTGGTTGAACAACTATTTTTTCAAAATTTGATAATAAATCCAACTGCTTAATGGAACTCTTTTTTACAAATTGTTCCATTTCAGATTGTTGCGTTTTATCAAAAATAAAAGTTTGTTTTATTCGATTCATAGCCTCTTCTATAAAAAAAAAATTATAATTAATAAATTAATATTTAATTTTTTGAAAATAAAATCAAATGAAAAAATATATGAAAAATTCTACGAAAAAATTTAACTTAACAAAAATATTAAAAGAATTGAAATTTACTGATGACCGAGAGCAAATGAGTAAGCAACAAAGCGGAAATATAAAAATTCTCGTGGACCGATAAATAGGGATAAAATTAAAATAACTCGTATCATGTGGTAAGAATAAAAAAAGATAGAAAAATGATATCAATAAAGAGGAAGTTTAAAATTTAATTTCATTACACTTTTTCTAACGCAAAATATATTTATACTTACGTTCATTTTCATGAAGAACAAAATTTTCGAAAGTATTTAAATTCCTCATAAATAAATGAAAGGAATCTTCGATATCCGTTAATCGAATTACAAAATCAGGGTCACATATTGCCAAATGTGACAAAAATCTTATTCCGTCTCTTAATACTTTTGATTGTTTCTTTTTCATAATTGACCAAGCATTTTCGTCTAAAAACTTATCCTGGTATATTTCACCTATACACATTTTATTTGTTTCCATATTAAACAGCGAGTGTTTCGTACAAATGTTCTTTAAATTACAAGAACTTTTCCTTTGTACAGGGAAATTATCTGGATTAAAATTTCCAATGGCAGCTAGATTTGCTTCAGAACACTTACATAATGTTTTAATAGTGAATCTTAACAATTTCATACAACAATTACAAGAATTCAAAGTTTCAGATCTCAGAGGAATAATATCCGTATGTAATATATATTGTACAATTTGTAACAATATATCCGTAATGTCAATTGCAGATAATATATCAAAGTGATAATTCTCCTCCTGTGCTAAAAGGATTTGTAGTGGACAAGCATCTGAAATAGATATGATATGATAATTAATTTTTAAAAATAGATTATGATTTATTAAAAAAAAAGATTATTTTACCTGGAGTAAAATGTAATGAACCTTTCCAATTGTTCACTGCCATTGATTCTATAATAAAAATAATAAAGTAATTATTTATAAAATATAAAAAAATTTATTAGGTTTATCATTTAAAAATATTAATATATAATAAAATAAAACTAATAAAATGTATATTTTTCATATGAATCATAAATGTTCATTATTAAAAATTACATACGTGAATTAATACAAAGTTTCTTTAAATAAGTTGTAGACTTCACAAAAATCATCATCAAATTATTAAGTAATGTATAACAATATGGCAAAGGTCTACTAAATATTATTTCTTTAAATATTTGATAAATATATTCCATTCTGGAACAAAAAATTTTAAGTTAAAAAAATTTAAAATATATTAATTTATTAAATATATATATATATCAGTTACATGCCCTTCAGAACAATATTGAACTTTTTCATGAACATTGTAAATAATCATCATAATTGCACATATAACACCACTAAATTGATGAGATCTTCTCTAAAAATAAATAATAAAACTTTAATATTAATAATTATTTATTCTTTTAAATTATCAAAATATGTATCATTAAGTAATGTACATTACCGTAGTCCCAACTAAAACAATGAACTGCAATATCATTTTAAGTATTTCAAAATCTTGACTCTCTTTCAACCAAGTATTGTAACGAACCATTTGACAGGAATAACGTTTATAAGACTCATCTCTCTCTATGAGTAAACGTGTTTTTCCTGCAATATACTTGCTAAGATAAGTTGATTCCACACTTACATACGATAATACGCCAAACACTCTTCTAATTTCAACACCACGTTCACATTCGTGCCATGCATTAGCAGAACACACGCATTTTCCATTGAAGTCAGAACTCGAATATAAAGAAGAAAAATAAATGTCATTCATATCTCGAATATCGTCATTCTTCATAGCTTGGGAAATCGTTTGTAGAATAATTATTACATTTAAAATTAATTCTCTTGCAGTAGAAATTAACTAAAAATATAATTATTAGTAAATTTGTATATTGTTTAATAAAGTAAACTTAGTATATAAAAATAATTTACTTTATTTATTAATGGTATAGTTTCTTCTGCCTCAAGTTCTAAACTGGTTTTTCGCTGAAGAGCAATTATTTCTGGCACAATAAATTCCACCGATAATTTTTTATCGTCAATCATAGTCGTTATTGGTTTTACTAATTCTGGATTTTCTATAAAATATACAAAATAGTTAAACTCTGAATGAAGTATATAATTTAAATAAAAATATTACCGAATATTCTTGATGTATCTTCTTCTTGTAAAATTGGCAAATTTCGTCTTCCTATTTTTTCTATAATCTGAATATCAACTATAGATTTTTCTGGTTGTGGTGGATCGTATATTGATTTTGGAATTTCTGCAAGAGGAAAATCTACAACATGTTCTTATTAAATTTATTCTTATGAATTATAAAAATCATACAAATTAATATTTTTTGTATTAACTTATAATCTTCTTACATGGATTCCATATTTTGAGAAAATGATTGCTTTTATTAATCATTTTACTAGTTTGTACATAAGTGTCTTTAACTTTTATTGATTTCATGATTGAAACTGATGATCTAAAAATAATTATTAAATATTTTCTTAATATTTATCTTTAAAAAAAATATTTATTATTATATATTTTTAATATTTAAAGAATTATTTACCGATTCTTTGGCGAACTAAATTTATTTTTATTCATAGAAAGATTTAAATTTATAGTATGTGGTTCTGTTAATTTAATATTTCCACTTTCTAATAATTTACAACGTTCCATTAAATTTCCTATTTCAAATGTCTATAATAAAAAGAAAAAATCAGAATATATTATTTAAAATAGAATTATAAAAAATTAATTATCAATAAATTACTAACTTGCAATTCAAGTTGTGTTTTTAAATTTTCCTTTTCTTTACAAATAGTATTAATTTCCGATCTATGTCGATTTTCTTGTTCTTCAATAAAACGTGTTTTTTCCAATCTATCATTTTCTGCTCTTAACTGAGTTTGTTGCAATTGGTTTCGTAAAAATACAGCTTCTCCTTCTTTAGTTATGAAGTCATTTAATAACTTCTGATTTTCATATTTTAACTTCTCCAATTCTTTTACATATTCTAATTATAATATTATTTTCAATAATATACAAAAATATAATAAAATATTATGATTTCCTAAGAAACTTATACTTACCTGCAGTAACATTGTCATCTAATTTAAATGTTGAATTATATATTTTTTTATTTATTAATTTATCTTCAAACTCATTATAATCAACAGAAACTACAGTGCTTATATCTTTTATGTTTTCTTCTTTTCTTCTTTGATTACTGAATACATGTGCAGAAGTTTTTGATACTTTATGATCATTATTATTTAAGTTAATTTTACTAGTAGATGGTATTGCATTATCTATAAATGTTTTTTTATCTATATCTAATTGACTTATATTATCGTCCTGAAAAATAATATGAATATAATAAATAAATTTATATATTAAAAAGCCATAAAAGGATGTAATATAAATAAAACCTGCAAACAAGCCTGAGTAGCTATAAAATCCATTTCTTCAATATCCTCTTCTGCAAAATCATCTCCCCAAACATCATCTCTTCCATATTTTTTATTTCTTGAATCTTTATTATTTATAGAAGTATCTGACAAACTCTCTTTCTTTATATCATACTTTGGACGTTTTGCAGGTAGAGAAAATTCATTTTCACCATTATTTTCTACTCGTTTAAACATTTTAATTTGTTTACAATATTTAACAATATAAAAGATAAATTTAATATATTTTTTTGCCAATTCTTTATATTCAATAAAAGTTATTTATATAATTTAAATGAATAATTTTGTTTATTTAAAATTAACAAAATTGTTATTTAATAATTTTGACGAATGCTACATTTTATTCAATCTGGAAATTCAATAAATAATTATTATAAAATATCACATTTCTTTTAAATATTGATTCATTCTAAATTCTAACCTTTTAATTATTTTATGATTTCTTTTAATGATATTAGAATAATAAAAATTCAATAAATATTTAAGAACATTATTCTTCATTCTTATTTATTAATTTATTATAAAAACTTGTTATAATAATTAGAACATTTGAAATTCATTTCAAATAATTATATGACAGAAGTTTGCTTACAAAACGTATTAAGAGTGGTAATACTGTCATTCAATGGAATAGTCTATATTCGTTAGTGAACAAAGGAACGCGCGGAAATACTTTCAAATAGTGTACTTCGGACGGTTATTTTGCAAATTAAACAATATATTATTAAATATTAGTGCTTATATTTCATTTCAGTCAAATTAATTTGCTTCAAAATTATTGTAAAATTGTAGTTTTATAAATTCTTTCATTGTATTTGCATAATTTTTCAAAAATTTTACAACTATCTTCTGATATTCATAGTGTTTTACAATTAAAGAAAAATAGAATAAACATAATTTGTATATAATTGTGTTATTGTGTTAAGATTTTTCTTCAAGGATAAAATTTTTTTTCATAAAACAACGAAAGGTATGTATACTTTTTAGTAATAAATAATTTATTCACTTAAAATGTTATCCAAAATTTAAATTTAAAATTTATGCTAATTTTTTTTACAATTCTAAAATGTTACACATACATAATATAAGTAAATATATATTAAATATATAGTGAAAATATAATATTTCAATAGATATGAAAAAAAAATATAATTATCCATAAAATTTATCCATTTTTGTAAAATCATCGGATTTAAATCGAGCAACGAATATTTCTGGCGCCATATTGACTTCTGCATCGATCTTTTGAAATATGTGACTATTACGCGTATTATTTTCATTGAAAGCATTGATTTTTTGTGTATTTGCAACAAAATCAGTTCTTTTGATTGAATCGCCATGATTTTCTTCGTCAGTATACCATTGAGATATCATTTCTTTAAGTGGTTGCAAATGATTCACATTTTTTTTAACCTTTTCCAATTCTTCGTTACAAAGTCGTTCTACTTCCATCAATTTTTGTTTGTATGCGTTTGCAACCATTTTCCATCGAGCATTGTAACGTTTCTCTGCTTGGCTAAAGGAATATTCATCTTGATATTTAGCTAACCTTTTTTCGTATTCAAGTATTGTCAATTCTCTAAACGTATCCTCAGAAGTAATATCTAAAAGATCTCCTATCATAAATTAATCGATCCTTTGAATATTTTTAAAATATTTTATGTTTTATCTTCTAAGAAAGATTACCTAAATTGTTAGACAATGGTGATTCAGCTGCATAAGCTGCTGCAGCTGCACGTGCAGCTGCAGTTGCTTCTTCCAAAGCCAATTCATCGTCTTTTTCACGTAAGAGTTGCAATTCTTCTCTTTCCTTCTTCCAAAGTTCTATTTCCTTTTTTAATTCTTGTTTTAAATTTTGCATCACTTCACTAAGAGACTCTATGCGTTCCCGAAGAATACAACTATTAATTACGAAAATTATTCAATAATATAACATATAATTGTTCTTTTTTTGATTAAAAAAAGAAAGTATTACATACTTTATTAGAGTATTACATACTTTAAATCTTTATCATCTTGATCATCCTCTGCTAATTGTGTACCTTCTAAAATCACAGAGTCTTCTGGCTGTTCGAGAACAGCCGAAAGTTTCTCTAAAGAATCATCGTTTTCAGAAACGCGGTCATAGTTTGGTAACACACTTCCAAGATCTAATGTTAAATCAGCTTCTGCTAAATCTTTTTTACCCTGTTCTTCATCCAATATTTCTTTGCATTGATTATCAACATTTTGTATGCTGTCCGAATTGCTCGAACAATCTGTTGAAATTTCTGTCGATGACAAATGTTCGTTTTCCATTATGATAATTTCTTTGTTCTTTCTTAAGATTACTGATTTGACAAACTTTTTAATCAAAGATGGATGGTTATTTAAAAATCTAATTGATTGAAGTTATTTCTCTTTACATACTTCATTTTATGATATGATATTGTTTCTTCATTATGCTTTTTAAGTTACTATAAAAAATAAAATTCTATTTATGTTTACAAACATTGTATATTAGTAAGGATAGATATTTAAGGTGAAAGATAAAAATATTGAAAATAATTTTCTATTCTTTCTATCGCTTTATGAGAACGATACAAATATTTAAGTTGAAGTTATTTCTACATTTTCTTTCTGTACATTTTTTATCTATATTTATAATGCTTGTTTCTAATCATAAATTATCTAAAATTCCAAAAAATAGGTATGTATGCTACTTAGGCACATAAAATTTTTGATATAAGATGACGGTAGTGAGTGACCTCTTCTATCATTGGTATCGATACTATGCTAGTTTAATAGGTTATTATTGATTTTTCTTTATTAAAGTCATGTATTTAAAGAAATCGATAATTTTTCTGCGATAGAAATCAAATATTTGTTGATTATAAATAAATTTAATAGATGAAATTATTTTCGATTAATTAAAATCAGACTTTCTGTCATAGATGCTAGTTATATTAGTGTAGGTTATGTGCATTGATTTTAATGAAAGAAGGAAAATATATTTATTAAAATACAAAAGTGTTGATTTTTTGTATTAGAATCTTTTTAAATTAGTGACAAAATTTTTTTAAATTTAATAAAAGAAACTTATATTTTGAAATATAATGACGGAAAGAGGTTAATATAAATTTAAATATAAAAGGATTTATGCAAATATCCTTTGTATCAAGGTTTTTTATTATCAAAAAACATGTTTGTATACCTCTGGTCACTAGTGTGCTCGTATTTCAGACCAGTTATAAAATGGTTATTAAGGCATACAACGCAAATGTGCGAACTTCAAAGAATTTGTTATGGAGAACTCCCTGGAGCACCAAGAACACTAGCTGTAGAAAAATCTCTTAAGTTATCTAAAAATGCAAATATCAAAACTCTTTTAATCTACTTGAATGATCTTGCTGATCGATGTGCATTTACAAATCAAGCAAAACGAAAAATTGTAAAGGAAGCTATTGAAAGTGTATTGGTAACTAAGAAAATAAATCCAGCAGCTCATCCTGATTTTTCTAAATCATTTGGTAAATGTATAGAATTAATTTGGGGCTATAGACAACTTTGTGTGGAATGTGAAGAGCTTAGGAGAACACCTTATGATGCTGATAATCCAGATCATGAGTTATTATTATTAAAGTTATGGAATTTATTAATGCCATATGAGCCTCTAGATGCTAGAGTTACTAAACAATGGCAACACATTGGCTTTCAAGGTGATGATCCAAAAACTGATTTTCGTGGAATGGGAATTTTGGGATTAGAAAATTTAGTTTATTTTGCTCAGGAATATCCCAGTGCTGCAACACATGTATTATCGCATTCTACACATCCACGTTATGGTTATGCATTTGCCATAGTTGGCATAAATTTAACAAGTATGGCATTAAAATTACTAAGGGATGGAAGTGCTAAAACTCATATTTATAATTCTTCAAAGGGTTTTCCAACAATTCGTGCATTTCACCAATTTTATAGTTATCTTTTCTATGAATTTGATGGATTTTGGATTGACTCAAAACCAAGTAATATGATGGAATTTTCATGTATACAAGAAAAGTTTGAAAATAGTATCAGAATGGCACTAGCTGACACATCTATGATTTTTAGGATAAATATATCAGTTGATAATGTTTAAAATATATGAAATATTTTTAATTAATAAAACTAAATCGTGATCACAGTAAATATACTATTGCACAAAACTACTTCTATAATATGTAAAACAGTGTCTTGTGAGCGAATAATAGCATTATTGTGAACTATGATGATATTAAGACATAAAACAAAGCAATTATTTTGAAATTATTAAGTTACAGAAAGATACAAAGAATTTTAATACATTTGATATCATATTTTTACTTTATTTTTTTACTTGCAATAAAAAACTAATAAAGGAAATGTATTGTTACCTAATGAATGTGAAACAGTTTACATTCAATCTTATTTAACAAAAATAAGTTAAAGTACAACGTTTATCCAAATAAATATGTTACTTTCAATTTTATTTAATTTTTAAATAGATCTGTGTATAATATATAAGGTATTTTGTTATATTAATTCAGATTTTTTTTATGGGAAGAAAAATACCATGATATAATAGATATTTTATCATGTATTTAATAGCAACAATTTTCATTTAAAAGTATTTATTGTAAAACATTTGTTTAAAAAATGATAGATTTGCAATGACTATTACACATGTTTTATATGAAATAAAAAATGCAATTATTAGAAATATAGACGTATTTTTATCTTCTATTTATATTATGGGCACTAATCAAATATAATAGAATTAGAAAAATAAAAGATTATGTAACTTGTTAAATATAAAAATAAAAGTTGTCTTTAAGTAAAAAATTTATATACATATACATATATATATGTATGTATGTATGTATGTATGTATATATGTATTGTGCTTTATATAAAATTAGAAATACTAATAGTTGACAGAGTACCCATAATATATATCTTTGGTAAATAAAACAATTAGTCCTTCTTTTGTGGAACCTCAGTTTTACGTCTAAATTTAGAAGCTACAGAAATGATAATAAATACACCAATTGTTATACTACCGAGTTTCATTATCCACGGATTTTCACGAAGGAAATTTGCGATCATTTGTACGAGATCATCGCTAAAAATAGAAATTTTTAATCAGAATTATTCTAATAATTATAATAATATCCGCTTATAAAAGGCTGAATCTATTAATAAATGTGTTCAAACTTACAATGGGCTTTGTGGTACGGGAACAGATTCCGCACGTGCGTTTTTATACCATTCTTTTGCAAATGATACAAAAGAGTTAATATCATATTTTGTAATCTGATAACGATACATTTTTCCATGTCTAAATCTACAAGTACAAAATAAATTATGTTAAATATTGTAACATCATTATATTATTAATCCTTTTTATTATTGTAGATTTTTACATTATTATTATTGTTTATTTCTTAAACTATATACTTACAATATAAATTCAGGAGCTTTATAAACATTAAATCTTCTTGCTGTAGATGCTCCAGTTGTATATTTATCAATACGTGCTACATTAACCCTTTGCTTTAATTTTGCACCTACAGCTTCCCATCTTGCAATCATTCTAACACATTCCACACAATCTGTACTGTAACTATTTTAAAAAATATATATATATATATATGTATATATTAAATATCTTTAAAATAGAGTATATAAAATATTAGGGAAAATTAACACTTACAACATAACAAACCAATCTCCAGTTGTAGCTCCACTACTTGCTTGAGTTAAATGTTCAAAAGTATCATCTGTTAGTTCTTTTACTGTAGGTTCCTTGTTTTCAGTAAACATAGTTAAAATTTCTTCATCATTTAATGGACCTAAAAAATATTAAATGTAAATTTATAAGTCAATGAAGATATTTTTTATTAATAAGTATACCATCATAAAGTAAAGGCATTCCGTGTCTGAAAAATACAAGTGCTGGTTCTTTGTCAGCACTATAGAGACGAAGCAACTGACTATCAACAGCTTTTATAACCCAGCTTGATAATGAATTTACCAAATCTTCTCTTAAATGAATCAATTCATTTTCATAGTTATCACATGTTGTACAATCCTTGCTCGCTATAAACATATGAGATACATATTTAAATTAATAAAATTATAATTTTATATATATATATATATATAAATCATCTTGATGAATCAACGTTTATGCTATGAAAAAAGAAGGAAGAAAAATTTAAATTATAATTTTAAATCAGAAAGTTAGGCTAAGATTGTATAAAATTAATGAAATTGATTTTTTATTGATTTTTCATAAAATATATTTTTAAAATTTTTGTATTAATTAATTATGTATTATAATTTAAAAGATTTTTGTAGTTAGATGAAAGGATAAATTTATATATATATATACATATATGTATATATATATGTATATAGATATATATATATATACATAAATTAAAACTCACAGAAAAGTACGACCACATATTTTTCAGTTTTTATGAGATTTATAAGCTCTTCATCACTCACTGTTTCGAGATTCGCAGAATAAACGTCAACAAAACTACATATCAAGATGAAAAATATGATTCGTAACATTTCGTATTGAATTAGATCAACAATATTGTATAGAATATTTTCACGGACAACTCGTACACGTCAAAGAGGTTAACATTCATGTTCTACTTCATCTTATTTCATTTTCTGGTGTAACTGTTTTAAATCAGAGAAATTGTCATTTATTTTCTATGTTTCTGTGAATAATCTAAAATTAATTAGATTATTCTATTACTTATATTTTCTGAGATTTATAAAATTTTTATGTTGAAATAATTTTTCATAAACGCATTCAAAATATTCAAAATATCTTATGATTTTAAAATAGCAAAGAAATTATAAAAAATAATAGTATTTATTTTATATTTCAATTTATTTTATTAAATAAAAATAGTTAACATAAATTCAAATTCTGCATATATATAAATATATGCAGAATAATAAAATATAGCTTTATATACATAGCTTTATTCATATTATTTTTTCACAAATTTTTGAAAGATTTTTAAAATAGATATTTATTAGTTTATTTTATTACATACTATTTTATTTTAAGGATTTTTTTTAATTTTTAACTGTTTGTTCTTTATATTCTTAAAAAATTTTTATGTTTTCAAATTTCTTTCTGAGAACAAAATAATACATGAAAATATAAAAAAAAAGATTTTTTAAGAAGAATAACATATTTTGCACATTATATTTTATGAAAATAAATTGAAAACATGAAATTTTTCAATGTTTTATTATACAATCATTTCAATATATAATATTTTATAATTGTATAATATATTTAAAAATACATTTAAAATTATAATATATTCAATATATTGAAATAATCTTTTAACATGTTTCGTTTTTAACAATTCAGTCATTTTTTAATTATTATTTGTTAAATAATCTTCAATTTAGTAGTCATGTATAAAAGATCATTATATATGATGACATGTGTAGAAGGTTAATAGCACGTGATAGTTATCTCTAATCGTAACATGCAACGCTTGCTGAATTGATATCAACTATTTAACATATGTACAGTATGTACACTATTTTGTAATTGACGTATTCCACGAATACATTACAGAATAGTATACATAGAAATCAAAAATAAATCGCGCGATAATTTTAAACAGGAAAATTTATTGTAAAAAATTTTTCGATTAAAATAAATTAATTGATGTAATAACAAACAAAATAAATGTAATAACAATATAAATATTTTTTGATAAACTATAATAATAATGATGCATACTTTATTCTAAGTATTAACCAGTAAGTTGATAGCATGATAAGAGTACATTTAAATTTTAACTTTTTGCTTTGAGAAATTGCTCGTTGAATATCTTTACGATCTTTTTACTTGGGGTGCTTTCGTGAATCTTCACGGCCCTGGTCACGAATCAGAAGTCGAAGGTCGAGTGGTATAGTGGTAGATGGTAACGACGTAAATCGTGACGCATATAGTAACAATGTATGTCGAGGGGAATATGTTGGTATGTGCGGAATCGACGTCGGTAACCAGTACAGGGTGGCTGACTTCGTCGAAGCGACGTTGGGAAGAATTCACGGGGTGGTTAGTAGTCGCGTGCTCTCATCGTTAGGTGAGCAACTTTTGTATGGATGTAATCGGTTTACCAAGTATTTTTGCGACTTATTGTTACCCGTATCAAGATCGAGTTCTTGTTTTCGCGACACGCAAAACTTCTGCATCGTCGTGAGTATAAATATTACCTTTTGCAAAATACCACTGCATGAGGTTTTTAAAAAAAGAAGAATGCTAATTCTAATTTAATCCTAATTGAGGACAATGTGTACTTTACCAAATCAATGAACATCCATTGAATATTTAGGAATATAATTATTACTTTTCTTTTTTTAACGATTATTCAATATTTAAAATAGAAATTCTTTTGTAATTATTATAAATAGTATGTAGTATATAGATACTATATTTTTTTCGCAATGAACGAGGAATTTTTTTTTATTTTTTTATAGAGAAACTTGGTAACGTCATCGGTAATCGTATGCACGATGTTTTATTCAAAACTATTTAATTTTTTAACAGTTATCTCGAATCGAATATATGTAGATTCACGCCATATTTAATTCAGGAAAAAGGGAAACGATTTTGTATGGATATTTAAAAATAAAATGTTCAACATTGCAGAATTCAACAGTTTTATCTGCTTAATGGTCTCAGTTTTGAAAAGCATGTTCGCGATTCATTTTATTCGGAGGATTTAATTGTCTATGTTAATTCAAAAAATTGTTATGCTCATTTAAATATGAAAATTATTGTGATTTTCTTATTGAGAAATTCAATAGATTATAAAAATTTAAATACCGTATGAGATTATAATATCTCATTATTAAAAAAAAATTTTATTTTATAGGAATGATAGGAATTCTGTTTTCAAGTGGGATAATTTTAATAATATCATTAAAAAATATCCCAAAATTTTTTCATTTTCTTAATTAATTAATATATACATATTATATTATATATTTATATATTTGACAAATTGATCATTTCTTTTTTTACATTCTATTATATTTTTCATATTTTTATTCTCTTTTTGTATGTGCTTCAAATAGAAGCAAGTTTCAAAAAGAAATTAAAAATTTAATAATATTTAGATACATATAACATATATATATTTTCTCTCTGTATTTTTTATTTTACAGAATATATATATGAAATGAGAATTGTAACTACCTAACATATTTTTTTATATAATAAATACATTTTATAATATGTTAGAGAATGAAATGATTTAATCATTGAATTTTTCATGTATCGTTTTTCGTCATATTATTTTATATTTTCATTGATAACTTCATATTGCACAAAGATTGCAAAAAATGTGCCCTTAGAAAAAATATATTAAATGAAAAATATATTGAAATTGGCCATTATATAAATATTTCATGGATATCGATCTTAAATACATTAGAAGACTTAAAATTAAGTTCCACATCGTTCCATGTTAAAACTTAAAATTAGACTTAATCTACAGTAATCCTAAAATTTACAATCTATGCTAGACACTCAATATTCAGAACTAGTGGAATTTAGATTGGATTGCAAATTTCTTAAAACTGAAATTTAAATTACATTTTCCAAAATCCGGAAAAATTTAATAAAATGAATAACACATGATAATTTAAAATCTATATTAATATGTTTTTCTCATTTAAAAACAAAAAAAAAAAAGATGAAATTGCTTTTATTAAAATATATAATTATAAGACTTTTTATTAAAAAATCTTCATATCTTTGAACTTGATTCTCTATATTAAATTCTGAGTTTTAAAGGATACTTAATTTGAAGTCTTTTATTTCAAAAGTAGAATTTTTTTTATTAAAAATGAACATTCGAGAAAAAGAATATCAGAAACGTGAACAAGCAATTGAAATTAAAATCATGACGTAACCAAAACGAATGAGAATCGGGAACTTTATACGATACATTCCTGAAAGTTTTTTTAACGAAAGAATAATATAATTAAATATAAACTAGATGATATCATATTGAGATATTCTTTCGTGAGTTTCGAGAAATTATAGTATATATATTATCCCGTGCAGATTGATGTCGCATTTTCTGTCGAATAATATCTTGTTAAATCGATAGATGATAACGAGACCGAAATACTTTGTCGTGCAACACGAAGTTTTTAGTTTTTATTTCATTGATTTTCTTTTTTCCTCTTCATCCCTCGATTCGTCAGTTTCCTGATCAGTTTCTTTCAAGTTTCATCAGACAATTTCAATTAGAAACGAGTTCAATTTTTAATCGGTTAACTCTGTTAGTGAGAAACTTGAGGTAATGAAATTCAATCGGACGATAATTACCAGCGAAAATTAATTTACAATCTTAATACCATATTGAATTCTTAAACTATTAGAGTTTCGAATAAATCCAATTGGAGCGGATTTATTCGTTTCCTCCTAGCCACTTCTGAAGAGCATCTATTTGATTCATCAGAGGATCTGCTCATGTATTATGTATATGCGTGCTCCTTTACACGCGATGCTTATGATTTGTTCATCCTTTTATTAAGAGGAAGACAGCGGGACCGAAATGGCGCAGGATATCCCGAGGACGACGTACTTACCGGAAGTGGAGGAGGATGAAAGAAAGGAACGGGAACGGCGAACTGTTCAAGAGGGAACTGCTACGTGGAAACGACGAAAGGAGGAGTTGCAACGTCAAAAACACCGAGAACAGCGTGAAGTATGCGTCGTAAATGATTGTTACACGAAAGCTCGAGGATCGTTTACGTCAGTGGCCTTTGCTGCTGCTGACCACGACCCTCTTTAGGTTTATTTCGTTTCGTGTCGTTGTCCTTGATCGGATGAAGATCAATGCTGGCCTTCGTGTCGCCGACAAACCTTATTTTTTTCCCCTATCACAGCGTTTATTCGAAAGCTTGGCAATAACTGGTGGATTTACGAGCACGTGTGAAAGATTCGTAAAATTTAGGATTTTCAAGTGATCATATTGTTGTCCAAACGTATTTTAAAGTAGAAATGGAGTTATTTTAAAATGGCATAGTGATAGATAAAATTATATAATGTTTTTAGACTATATATTTAACTTTTGTTTTGCCGAAGTGCAACTTGATTATTTGAAGCGAAACGTTTTATCGAAAGATATTAAAATTTTCAATAAAGTAATGTACTATTACATCGCGATTCAGATTGTGCTTCCAATTGAAAATTTTTTTCTTCAACGAGATTTAGCGTAACATGTGAATTCTAAAACAGTTTTTTGTAATTTTAATTTGTATAAACCGTATCATTAGTAGCCGCGTTATAATTACTACATATACATGTATCTGGCTTGGTAGTTGTAAGAAATATTTCACTAACGAGCAGAAATGTTCTCTTCAAGTTTTAATGGAACTCGCTTGTACCTTTAATATTGGTCGAATTATATTTTTTATCCATCATTTCTGTATGGATTACATTTCACGACGCGATATATTATGACGAGTCAAATGATATTTACAATTAGATTTACAGGTCGATCTCTCTATTTAATTATGAAGAGGCATAATTTATTACAATTAAAATAATAATTTTAATTAAGATTCTAAATTTTCTTTCATTTCTTTTTAATAGTTTAATATACAGGATAATTTGTTCTAAAGAGAGATAATTTTTCACAATTAAAAAAAGATAAGAATAATAACTGTTTTAATTATAAATCTAAATTTTCTTTTAAAATTTTTTATTTTAATCTATAAATTAATATATATTAATATATCTCTTAAAAGTGTACAATTTTGTTTTAAAAAGGTTGTAAATATCCATTTTATGCATCAAGAATATTTATTTGTATAAACTCAAGCTTTTTTTAATCGTAAAGAATAATTTTGTAAAAGATTCATACATAAAAGTTCATAAAATTCAAAGATTAAAATATTCGAATTCGCAAAAGAATCTTAATTCAAAGTATTATTATGCCGTGTCAATGTCAGAAGATGATAGGTATTAAGATGAAGTAATTTATTTAATAATAAATTTATTCGTGAATTGTAATAACGAGTTAATTTGAATTTCAAAATTTGTGATCTGTAATTCTGACATTAGAAAATATACTTTTCTGCAAAACGGATTATTTCATGTTTTAATGAAAATGTTCTTGGTAAAACCAATTTAAAATAGGAATTTAAAACGTCTCGTTCTCTTTTTGTTTGAAAAGACATTTTCATCATAAAAATTCTCTCTTACATAACTGTGTGATATTTCGATATAAAGTTTCATGTAAAAAGATATTAAAAATATTATATTAAACGTTGAAATTATTTACATACGAGGCATTCAAATTAATTAAATAATATTTTTATTGAAGATATAATAAGATTTTAATATTAATTTCCATAGCGAACTCTTTAAAAAAGGAAAGTTGAATCTCTTTTGAATTTTTACTTGATTTTTAAAATCTCGATAAGCGTGAAAAGTAGAGTTTTGAAAGTAAGTCGTGGGTATTCATTCTTTAAAACAGTTATACGGACAATGTGGTCGCAATAAATGCGCAGTAGAAGTAATCCGTGCAGAGTCAGACATATAGAAGCCATAAAATAGTAGTAGTTGATATAGCATTCTTAATACAAAAATCAATTTTCGAAAATAATATTTATTATTTTTATATTAATTGCATATTCTTGCCTAATATAAATACATATATAAATAATTTGTAGATAAATGTAAAAAGATGTAGAAAAAAGAAATTCTTTTGAATATCTGTAAAAAAAATTATAAATATAAGAAAATATTTTTTAAAATGGAAATCAATCAAATAAAAAAATCAAGTCAATAACCAAATCTTTCTTATTCTTTTGCAGTTGCAGCAACTTTTGAAGAATTATTCGCCTTGGGGTAAACCAGGTGGTGGTGCTCCTTGTGCTGCGACTCTTAGAAAGAAAAACGTCCCTCTAGAACCTCTGGAACTATCAAAGTGTCACGATTTCGGTCAGGTAAAATTTTAAGGAATTTATCTATTATATACACGTACATTTAAATGATAAAATTTATTCGAAATTTTTATAAAAAAGAAAAAAAAATATTAAAGCAGAACAAATAGATATTTTATATATATTTTATATACATATATGTTTCATTACATTTGATGCGAATTCGATTATTTCTAATCAGATAATCACGTTCTTTTTTTATCTGTTACATGATTCGCTACGTTGCTTTTTATTCACTATTTTTACATTTGCATTTTCGACCGATAGATTATAGATTTTTATCGATCGATATAAATTCACGATAATAACAATTATTTTTTATTAAAACTGTTATTTATTCAATAGTATTAAAATAAAAATCCATAAATCGATTTTATGTGAATTAATAATTAATTTCAATTTTAATTCGTATTATTTAATCCTTTATTAATTAATTTTGATACATCAGATTAACAAATTTAATTAATTTCATTGATTCCTATTTCTTTATTAAATAATTTAATATTTCTCTAAAATTTACTCTCAATTTATATAAAAATATAAATTAATGATTTCCAATCTGAAACTTGTATTTAATATAATATTAGTTCTTGCAATATTGATAATTAATTTATTTTCAACTTTTATCAAACAAAATTATCACTTTTCTATTATAATTTAATTTCAAATATCAAGATTACAAAGATTACACAATCTTCTATTTCAGCAAAAGTTAAAACTTATATTATATCGATGGAATTTTATTTTTTATTCACATACTTACTCACTTACATTCCAATATTCGTACATAATGTATTGCCTTACTTTTTAATTTCGTTTCTCCACGAATATTTTCCTCTGATTAAAAATTATTAGAATCACGTGCAAATAAAATCCACAAGTTGGTTTAATTTTTAATAAAAATGTACGCTCTTTTTATTTCAAACCAAATGCTATTATTCAATGTCACACGAAACCTTGAATGAAATTTGTTTCATTTCCATGAAGTAACCGATATATGTGACTCGTATCCGCCACCAAACCAAAAAAAAAAAAAAAAAAAAAAAAGACCACGCGAGAAGGTAGGAACAGAAGGAGATCGCGAAATTCCGGGCACGAAAATCTGCGAATAATATTATTCCTCGACGTGACGTTATATACAAATATAAGTGGAAGGAAATGGGAAGGCTGGGTCGAAAGTTGTTTGCAAAATTAGGATTCCTTTGTTCGAGGAGAAACAACGACCAATTCGTGGCGAAGGATGTCGTTCTAATCCTTATTATCCTGCCACGAGAACCATTATCATCGTAAAGAACCGTTCACTTCTGCTTTCGGATAATAACCATGCAAACGTTTGCCTTCGATATGTTCCCAATGACGCAAGTAGACAACGTACATTCGTGATCGTGATTCGAGATCTAGTTCACAAACATTATTTGCAATTCAAAGTTACGATAAAAATGATATATTGTGTGCGACTCTTCTGTCTCGCACAAAGATATAATCTTCGATTTACGTATTGCATATTTTGTTCATCTTTGATTTTTATTAGGTAAGTTTAACGAAGATTAAAATAATCGAGGATTTAAAATAATTGAGGCTTTGATAATTTTTCAGAGAGTCGATTATTTTTTTTTTTTTTTTTTTTTTTAGAAAATTAATTTCTAAATCACGACAAATAAAGTATTAAAATGATGTAAAAATGAAAAAGAAAAAAGATCCTTTTACTACTAAATAGATAGTGGTGATGTGATAGTGGTGTGACGACAAGATATTGGGGGTTAATCACAGTATTCGTTGTCGCGGTTGTGTTGATAAAATCCGGTGATATCGTCGTCATATCAGCGACGTTGTCTTTCATTAACATCTCAAGCTCGTACACGAACCCTCTTCGCCGTCCCGTTTATGACTTTGATCGCCTTTACATCGATATTCTTATGTGCTTGTTAACGAGAAGGTTTTTCCACGGATAATTTTCGATCATTAAGGTAATTCGCTTATTAGGATGTAGACGTGAAAGTTTCACTCGTGTATTTTGCATAAATTTAAATTAGATTGTACAAATTGAGCATATCCATTGAGGAATCAGCTGGAAACGGAATTATCCATTTTCTTCGCATTTTCTTTCATATTTAAAATTTGTTCCAGTTTTAAATCCTTCACTTTTCCAATTAATTAATTTTTTTTCCAAGTGAAAAAATACTTTATACATTTTCTCGTATTAAAGGAACTAAAACATTCTTTTCGAGAAATGTTTATTTTTGTAAAGATTATAAAGAAGATGTGTTTGCAAAATTTTCAAAATTTCTATTTTATATCTCCGTTTAGATAATCATTTTGCAATTTCACGATCGAAATAATATCATAATGTTCGAGTTAGAATGAAAGAAAGAAGTCTCTCTTTCTCTCTCTCTTTGAAGAAATCTTATCCAGAATAATTATAACAAAGCAATGTTACAAACGTTTTAAAATAAATGGAGTTTGATTCATGGATGGATACGTTTTGGAGAAATTCTTTAATGGGCTTTCCTTGTACGATAAACGTGAAACGTGTTTTTTTTCTCGGCAATAACGTCGATAAAGAAAGAATGTCTACATGGTTAGGTGTTCTGCCCGTTTTCTGGACGTATCGCTCTCCGATCACGTAAAGTTGGAAACGTTTCTACCGGTATCCTAGCAAGAAAGTCAATTTCTCTTGCAGATACGGAAAACCTTTATATCGCGAGAATTTTCGAAGAAAATTCCAACGAAAAATTGGATGCAACGTCATCCCTTTGTTTCGGGAATTCGATGTTAGTCGAATCCGACCATCGAAGTTTTATCTCGAAAATTAGGTTCACACGAATAAGGATATAAAATATTGCGAACGAATCGAGGAATAAATTCACGCGTACAGAAATTAAAATCGAATTTTCTTTTCAGAAACTAAAACGAACGAGGATAAAAAATGTTTCTTGCGATGCGGATAAATTGAACATTCAAACAAGAAAAGTCCTAATGATCGAAAATTTCTTTTCTTCTTCGAAGTCGAAGTCGAGAATGATACGAATAAAGGTGGAAAAAATTTTCTAGCAATACGAGATAAATTGAACATTTGAAAAGGGGGGAATGGGGACAAAGTTTCTCCAAAAGAAAGTTGAACGATGAGTGGTAAAAATAAAGCAGTCAACGAGATAAATTCAACACTTGCGTGAATCAAAAGTACGAAAACAAAGTGGCAATCGAATTGCTTCAAGTTTAGCGCTCAAGTGATGAATTCGTCTCGAATATTAGGATACACCGGGTGGAATGATTTCAAGCACGTGCTTGAACAGTCAACTCGTGGATGTAGGAAACGAAGCTTGGAAACTGCTTAATATGCTATGACGCCGTGTGCTTAGCTGGCACCGCTCTGGCCCTGGGGTCGACCTGGTCCGGGTGGAGTTCCTTGGAGGGATCCCAAGTTGCTGGGTGTGCGCTTCCTCGAATCCATGGTACGCATACTTCCTGATGCGTTAGGTACTAGGATCCGCGATCAGCTTGTTAGGAAGGCTTCGTTTCTTGTTCTCAAATTACTTGCTTGTCAAATTTTTCGATTTTTCGTTTATTCGTATTCTAGAGAGATTCTAAAGTAGAACTAGAATTTGGAAGAGGCAATTGCGCGTAAAGCGAGTTTATACTTGGCAAACAGATAGAATTGAGTTTAATATAATAATAAATTTAAGAAGAGTTAAAATTTTAAGATTTATTTTATAGGATTTTTAATGATATTTAATAAGCTATAACGATTACTTTCTATTTATAAGATATAGATATAAAGAAAATTATATAAAGAATTATAGACAATTTTTATAGTTCAATATCCTCCTCTCGTGATCGATAAAAATAAAGTTTGGTTTACTCGAAGTTTCAATAGAATTTTTTCCAAAAGAAAGAAAGAACGTGCTCGCAATTTACCAGAGAAACTAATTAACTCGCGACAAACAATATTATAAATTACGTGTCAATTTACGTGAAAATTACGTTCAATTCAAATTCTGGTTATTCTTTCGTATCTCCCTATAATACATTCGTTTACAATACATGTTTCCTTTATATTATTTAGGAGATCGCTTAAACAAGTCGCCTCTCACCAATTCACCAAGTCTCTCGCCTGCCTGAACTTTTTCAGATCGATTGGACCGTTCTTCACGGCTTTGTACATAAACGCATCGAAACGTCGCTGGAAATTCAACTCTTCACAGATCAACGTGTAATTTCAACGTGTATATATATATAGTACTCGTAGCTATGATCGACATTCGCCTTTGCTTTTTAGCATCCGGGATGCATGACCCGGATTAACAGATGTTAATCGTCCGAGTGAATCCTGAAAACTGTAATTTAATCAAATTCCCGGCGATCTTTTCATCTTTGACCCGCGCCTTCAACGGACACGCAGGTTAAATCTTCAATTCGTAGGACGCAACGACGCGTATCGTTCCAGATTTTTTCCCTTGGACGGAATATATCATCGTACACGTTGGATGTACGGTGTAAACAACGTTTGAAGTGGAAATTAGCGTTTATATTAACGCGCTTTCGAGGAAACCGTGGTCGAGTTTCCGTGGAGACCTGGCGCCAAACCGAAGCCACCACGTGGGTTCCTTTCCTTTGGTTTTCTCTCCAAAACTCTTAATTTTTAATCAACGTACACATCGTTGAAACGGAGGAAATACGTAACCATGCCACTGCATGATAAACAAGCAACAATCCTAAAATTTAAACTGAAATTTATTAAGCTCGTTCTTCGAACTTCGACTCTGTAAACCCGTCTTGCTTTTTCTTCTTTCGTATTCCCCTCCTCGTCCCTCGAAGATTTTTCAAACGTCGAATCTTTGCTTCGTCCCAGATCATCCTTGTTATCTCTTTCTCTTCCTCACCGATGCTCGAATCTGTTTCTAGATTTATGGAAGGTTTTACGTTTTTCCCCCATAATAAACCTCGCACAGTCTAACTAACCAGTTAAGTGGAATGATGTTGATGAATGGACAAAGCAACGAACGTTAAGTTGCGTCTGGCCAAGCGATTACTGACTATCTCGTCAACTTTATTGCTTCCCCTTCTCGTTATTTACCCTTTGATTTATCCTCTTTTCATCCTTTCTCCTTCGTCCGTGTCCTCGATTTTAGGTATTTGCTTTTAATCAAGTTCTCAGCCGCGAAACTTCCATATTTTTCTTTTTCGACCCCGATATCGAAAACGTGATTGAACAAGATCAATACCGATTTCAATTTCAGTTTCATCGATTTTTAACGCGGATGACAAACTGTTTAACTGCTCCTTCGATCTTACATTAAGTAATTCGATTATGAGTTATTAGACTTCGCCAATTTTTCCCCTCTCCATAACGTATAAATTATATATAATTTTACCGCCAGGAAACTTTATCCTTTAGGATCAATTGTATCGCCTCGAGGGAACGGCGTCGCTAAAAATCAACAACCCGTGAGTAACGAAATTTCGAAAAAAAGCTCGCATAAAAGTAGAGAAATCGTCGCGAGATTACGCATAAAATTTAGAAACAAATGGCACCGTCGACGTACAGAGCCCACAGCCTTCCCTTAGATCCTGGAAAGAAACGAAGTCGAAGCAAACGTCCGCGACGTGAATACGAATGAATATCCTCGCCAGACCGAGCTCGATTCCATTTGCACCGCGCAAGTTGCATCAGTTGCAGCTTCGAGTTTTACCGCTTTCAATCGTTTCAGGGATGGACGAGCGATTCGACGATCGAGAGGTTACACAGAAGGAGCGTTAATCCTTTACCGGTCACGGACGTGAACAAGTTCCTCGACGATCAGCCAGGTAAATCGGTGGAAATTGGCCGCGCGTCGACGCGACGAATATCCGGTTTCTCAGCTCGGTTCCGTTCCCCTAGGTGTCGCCACGGGTATGCAACTGGCGAAGAGCTATTCGAAAAATCCTTACAACGAGGAGGTTCAAGTGTACGAATTGACCGGGGGCGTGGAATTGGTGCCGCTTTTAACCAGCAGGCGTTGCTGCTCGCGATCGAAGGGTGCTCGTCACATTGCCACCGACGCCACTCGACCTGGATACACAATAGACTCGTACGTATTGTCGTGAAGTTCTTCAAGTTGTTTTCAACAATTACTTTTTGCATAAATTCGTTTGCGTAAATGATTTTTCGTTCTCTTCCTTTGGCGCTGAAAGTATTATTAGAGTGAGATATCTTCTTGGATGAAATATTTTTAAACTCGAAATTCTTTTACTTTGTTTGACAGAAAATTAGACAGAACGGCACGAATATATTGGCAGATTTTATTCCATATAATGACAATAGATCCATAATTTATAATAATATCGAATTTACAGTTCCAAGCTCTTCTTTTTTCTTTCTTCAAAAATACAATTATATTCCTTGATATTCCATAAAATTACGATCGTTATAATCTCTATTCGATTTAACTCTATCGTTGTTAAAAGATCAAAACTTCTCGTACCTCTATCTTCATCCATCCTGTTCCCTATAAAATTACGATCGTTATAGACTCTATTCGATTTAACTCTATCATTGTTAAAAAATCTCAAAATCTCTCGTACCTCTATCTCCATCCACCCTGTTCCCCATCCTTTCGCAAGCTTTTTCACTTCTATTCCAATAAAGCTAACCCCTTTTGTAGAATTAGTTAGATTTTGTAGATTCCATTTGGAATTCGGATTGACCCTTCCCTCGATCCTTGTACAATCTTGACGTGTCGAAAGACGACACCATATCAAAATGCGATGAGGCATGAGCCTACAATGCAAGTCTGGTTAGCGTTGTTACGCTACCCGAGGGATGTAACTACATTACAGGTAATCAACTCATTGACCCGAACTCTCTCTGGCCCTCGACAACTTCAGCTGCTCCGCAGCATCCTACCGAATGTTTGTCAACGTTACAATCTGTCGCTTCGTATCGCTCGTCAACAGTTTTCCGCTTGCAATATCTTCGTAAGTTTCTCTTCCCGCTTTGGAAAGCGTTCGGGTAATTACACGGTGAAAAATCGGCGATGACGGCTGCCACGCCGAGCATTGTCCTCACCTTTCGGGATACCGCTTTCCCTTCTCTCGTCTTCGAGATCTTTTTTTTAAAATTACGAAACGAATCAGCGCGAAGAGGAGAAGGACGATCATTCGAGGACAATTCGAGCCGGGATTGTTGTCTTTCCAGAATTTTAATACATCTTGGAGAATTAATGGGGGCGATTGATAATTGGAATTTTTCATCTTTCAACTTTGGAAATTTCCTTCTAATCCTTCTATATCCCGATCTTCGTTCGAATCGACCAAGTTATTATTAGGTTCGTTGAATTATTTAAGATTCATTAATATTAAAGGGAAGAGAGAGACATTTCGACATTTTGAATTTCGAACTCTATTGATCGTTGTTTCTCTATTGATCGATAAAATAAATATGTAACTTTTTGTAACTTTTCGTTCCCTATTTTCAGTTTCGATCAAATGTAAAATTTTAAAAATGTATTAGTTTGGTTTCGTGTTAATTAATTTCGAGTTCTCATTACTAATAATGGAGAGCGCAAGGAATATTGTTTTATCGTGACGTCGTTATACCGATTACAGAGGGGGAACGCCGAGAGACTAATGTATAACAAGACACTTTGATAGCGTTTAATGGAATTTTGTATGAAGCAGCTGTCAGGGATGTTACGTTGTTTATAATACGGTTGGACGTCAGCGGAACACTGCGGCAATTAATCATCGTTGATTATCGACTGCTTTATGGAATAAACGAAAACAGGATCGAGGCCATGTATATCTCGTTACATGAATTTGGAATGGGTAGATCTTTATAAATAATCGATTTTCATTCTTTCCCTCTCCTTTTGCGAAAATAACGAGGAGGGGAATGTGCAAAGATAAGAATGAATTCTAAAGAGGCGGAGATGTGTTTCTAATTCTTTTTTCCCTTGTGTGTTTTTTCAACGAAAGGGACCTCTTGAAAAAATATTGTTGGCTAAAGAAAAGGCGTTGGAACAACGCGTTGCTCCTATTTTCACACCACATTCTTGTTAATCCGATGATTAAAAATTTTATCCCCGTGAAAAGAGTCATCGAGCATTCCAACAATTTCTCCTCTGGTTCTTTTACATTCTTATTGAAGAGAAATAAGGTTAAGGTAAGATTTGAATAAAATCTCTAAGATAACGCGAGATCCTTTCCACTTGATGATTCTATTTATTTTCTTCTGATTAATTATTCGACGCTCTTGCGTTTCGATTATGCAGAGTTCGATGATGATATTCCACAACAACTCGAATATAGAACTTTAGATATTCTTGTTTTGTATAAAAGTTTATAGGATCGATTCGTGCTCGATTCCCCCCTATGAAATATTAGAAAGAGCGAAAGACAAACGATACGGAAAGGAAGAAGAATTTTATTTGTATAATGTCTTCCATCTATTAAAGAGCAAATACCTTACAGCAGATTACCGTCAGCAGACAAGTCGTGATGTAGGTGTCTCACAATATAATACCACGCTTATCTTATTTGTTTGGAAGACTTAAATCTGTCGAGACAGAATTACAAGGAATTATTTCAAATGCACGTCTGGATCTTTGAAGATAACTTTGAATAGATTTTTACAATATTTCTTTAACGTTTCGGATCTTCCCATTCTGTAAGGATTAATTCTAAAAAAAAAAAATTAAACTATCGTTAATTTCAATTCTTGAAATTATTTTTTTTCAATTAAATAATTTTGGGAAAGTTAAATATTATGCTTGTAAAGATGATTCTTTTTATTTATTTATCTTCATCCATGGGCACATTGGAATATTTTACTATTCGTCATTGGCTATTATAATGAAAAAGGATTGGATGATTCGAAGAAAACTGAGAAGTAGCATCATTTCCTTCCTCTTTATTCCTTGAGTACGAGAAGCGGAGGTGTTTCGTTAAATTTTTTTCACGAATTTTATTTCCTCACGAGGGAACATTGATAAAAGATATACGAAACTACTAGGATAATATTCTCGTAAAAAGCGAAATACGGTTCAGAAACAATATTGCAATAGTTCTCCGAGTACCATAGAAGTTTGTATTGCGGTGGGTTAGTCTCTCGTAAGTGGAAGCTTGGTAACAAGTAGTTGGTGTTTGCTTCGTATATTATTGTCGTAAAAAAAAAAAAAAAAAAAAAAAAAAAAGAAAAGGCTGATATCGTTCCTTGTGGTTTTTGTAGACACTTTTCTTGCTTCTTACGTCTCGCTTAACATGTTTTCACGTGATATTTGCCAACTTTCTAAACGCAATGGGTCGATGAAACTTTTATAGATTCACGACAAATTTATCGGAAAAATTGAGAAGAGTCTTTCTTTATTCGAAGAGAGGTGCTTTCGGTTTATACAACAGTTTTATTTCGTCGTCGAAGCATTATTTTTCCTTTCTTTTACCATTTTTTTTTTATCCTTTTTTGTTTTACTTCTTTTCTACAACTGCATCATTTTTGGCAAATTAATTTTCGAGATCGGAAAAAAAATTATTTTCTTTGACTATATATCTTATAAATATAATCGATGTTTCTTTTTTATCTATTTTTCTTTTAAACCTAACGTGATTTAAGGTAATTTTTACAACAAACCATTTTAGCAACAAATCTTTTCATTCTGTAAAAAAAAATTCATTTATTTATTTTTTCATATACGTATCATAATCAATGTTGTTTAAACTGGTAAAATTTAAATTTATTATCGAAATGTTTATACGAACATCATTATCCAATGAAAGCTTTAATAAAACAAACCGCAATTTGATCGATACCCGCGATTGTATTATCGCAGCTGTTTTTGAGCGATCATTTGACGATTGTTTTTAATTGGACGTTTGAAAAAAGAAAAAGAATTCTCTTTTGACATCTCATGCGAATCTCTTTCGAATATAAATAATTATCGTATCCGAAACATGATATTTATTACGTGGTTCGCAATACAGTTTGCGAAGTTGCGATTTTGTCGCATTATGGAAACGATTTCGAGTCGCAAAATAACGAGGACACTTTCGATATCGGATCTTTTATATTTTGGGCCGAGATTATTTGGCCCAATGTATTCAGAAACCGAAGTGATGTGCGTTAAATGGCATAAAAATTTGTGAAGTTCATTTAAGATGATTTTGTCGGTGCAGCTTGCGAACGTTAGAAGTTGGAAATCGCGAGTACATCGCTGAACTCTGTGATCAAATGCGACGAAAAGAGGAGAAGGCATTGGTAAGTGTATAATATATGTGCTATATATAATTTTTTAACATAGAGAAAAATACAAAAAAATAATTTATGTGCATATTTATGTATTACGAATTGTGTGTTCACTCGTATTCCTATTTATTAAAGGAAATTCTAATTTTTGAGAGTAATTTTTTCATTGATTCTTTTTTAGAAAGAAAAGATTGCCTTTCGAATTATAGTGATCGAAAAATTAGATGACAATTAATAGAAACTTAATACTTAATAAATATCCATTCAGTGTATCAAATTTTGAAAATCGCGAATAGTCCTAATTTTTCAGTCGAAGATTACAAATATAATAATAATAATAATAATATTACTTTAAATCACAATTACATTTACACTATTCAAATTAATCAATTTTCATCTTGCACGCTTTCCGCTCTAATAAATTGCAAACACAGAAATTAATTACGCTCAAAAATGAAATAGCATCGAATCAAAAAAAAAAAAAAAAATAATCCATTCACTTGTTCCATTAATATAATAAATTTCCATTAGCTGATTCGAAATTTTAATACGAGCTAGATACACCAATTTTTATTCCATTGCCAATCACTTAGTGTAATTGTCCACGCGAATTCCGATCAATTCGGTGATCTCTTGGTAATTAATTCTCTAATAATCTTGCGCGCGCTTATGTGTGGTGAAAATGGTGAAAATTTCGTTTTCACAGGAGGAGCGAAGGATGGAGCAGGAAAGTTGTCGGAGACACTTCGATACCTGGAGAAAGTTGTGGGGCCGACCGGGTCACGGAGCGCCCATAGATCACGCCCATCGTAACAATCTCTACAACATTCTCTACCGTCCGGCCATCTATTGAATTTCCTCACTCGCACTCGGAAAATCAGAACTGAATTTCCCACTTTCTTCCCGCGCGATCGAGCAACTTGGAAGAAATCTCTTTACGTTGGGAAAAAGAATTGTTACAGGGCGGACAACTAGCTATAAAAGATAATACTAGTAGTTTCTCGGGTCTACAATGGGACTATAGAACGAGATAGGGAGTGCAGTTTCTCCCTTTGGGTGAATGGATTTATCCAAGGAGGGATGAAATTTACCGTGTATTATTGTTAATATTCGTCTCTTGGCGGTGGATAGATAAGTGACAGAATCGTTACAATTCAAGTTGTTCAGGATGAAAGAAGTAGAGGAGGGATAACGTAATGTGTAGATAATGATGTGAAGTAGTGTGCAAATTAAATTCATTAAATTTTAATAATTGAAATTCTATAGACACGATTTACAATTATGCCAGTTTTCGAGAAATTAAAAAAATAGAGTATTTGAATATTTTATGTTATTAGATATTAGATATTATTTTATTTTATTAGATATACTGTTATAATTTTTTAATCGATAATATATATGTATATAGTTCGAATTAGGTGATAGAATTATATTAGAAATGAATTAAATGATTCGTAATACTCGTACAACTCGTTTAACAATTTTTCCTTTTTTATTATTCTCGTTCGATTTTTATTATTCATTATATATAATTTTTATTCTAATCAAATTATGGATCTTTGGATCTCATTTGATCGGAAGAGAATCGTTTATTTTTCTAATACATTCAAACTATACGATATTATTTAAGTAAAAAGAATGCGTCACGTAGAAGAAGAATATCTGTATATAATACCAATTCATCACGAGTCCTGTCTGAAGGGACGATAAGAGTTTGAAGGATGATTTCGTCTATCCATAGAAATATGGGGAGAGAAATCAGTAGTACGAATGGCTTTCACGTGGTAATACACGTCGAATCGAGTGAGGGAACGCTTCGGGTGAGGTATTAAATTTCATGAAAGCCTATCAAGGGTGCGAGGTGATGTTTGATAAAGTAGAGGCGCGCTACGATTGACCAGACCTCAAAGGAGTAATCTCGAGAGAACGTGGCTATCCTTGGAGATCGATGATTTTTAAATTTCATGAACACCAAAGAACGTGAATTTGAATATGCTTGTATGTGATCTTCCCTCGCGCGTTTCTCTCGACTTATATAGAAAATAATCAAAAGAAAAGTGGAACCGTCGATATCACACGGATATCCTTAAAATCTTTATTGGTTACTTCGGTTCACGGACGCGTATCAAAGAGCGAGCGAACACCGACAGGCGAGCGTGGAAAGAGGAAAGTTGGGGGAGGAGGAAGGGAAAGGGGAGGGGACGAAAAACAGTTTGCAATATCGCATGCCATGCTAAGTGGGGCGAAGCGACTGTGCGTTTGAACACGGTATTCAAACATCTGCAGTATTTCATAATATGTATTTCAAGGAGACAAGTTACGAATTGAAAGTTCGGCATCAAATACCGTCGTTATTCGAGCCGCGTTGAAATTCAATGGAATTGCGTTTAAAGGAACGAATGCGAGATATATATCTTACAAATTTCGTTCGTTTCCCTTTCAGAGACAAAAAAAAGTAATACCGCGTAAAGTGTTCCTTTCAAATATATCCTGTCCCAATTTTGTCCTCGTTCTCTTTCGAATACTTCTTTACTTCTATTACTTCTATTACTTCTTGATCTACCGTGCAAATCGGATTCTGTCAACGCAATCGTCTCGATTATTTTCATCGTTGAGAAATAATATTTATCGTTAAAAGTTTTTTAAAATATAATCCGTGTTTGGAATTTTCCTCGAGTTGCATTAATAATTGAAAACAATCGAGACAATACGTATACAATTAATTCGTAATACCGTGAAATTATTTTCTATTTGAAAATTGCCATTAATATAAAAAGCACCAATCCAATAAATATAATATAACAGATCGATAAATCTGATCGTTTATAAATAAAACGAAACCTTTCTTAACGAACGTCGAAATAAAAATGGATACATCTAATTACTTATTAAATATTAAATGGAACTTTTCCTAACAAACGTTCCCACAATTACGCTGATTAAATTAAAAGATGAGAAATTGCGACCCCCTTCCCCCTCCCCCAATAGACATCTTCAATTCAATTGGGTTGTTGGTCCCGGCTCAGGCCGCCGCCGGTACAATTTGTATTTCTAAACGCGCACCTTTGTTCCGCGGTCGGGAACGGAGAACGCTAGTTTCATCCTTTCCAGGGATGCTTCTCCTCCCCCTCCTCCCCCTGAAAAGCCACGGAATCCAGCGCTGTCGCGCATCTCTCCGGTTACGATCCCTACGTCCGAGCCGCAGCCACCGCTGTGCCGAAACCTACCACTTCCACCAACGCTTCCAACCATTGTCCGACTATTGTATTCCGTTACCACTGTGTGTCCGTTCGTTTGTATAAGAGTGATTCATTTTCCGCGAAATATCAGTTCCTGCGCCGCATGAATTGCAACTCGCACGGCCGCGTCGTGTAAAACGCCCTTCCCCTCCTCCACCCGCTGTGTTTCGACCCTTCTCCACCCATTCTTCCCTATCGTTTATTCATTTCTGTCTCTTTCGTAGCGCGCATTGTAGCGAAATTGGGTCGGTCGCTTTGGATCCCATGCTTGAAATGAGATACGTGACACGGTGGTCCCGGTGTGTCTCGGTGAAAATTGGTCATCGCTATCTCGTGTTCTGTTTTATATGTATATGTATATATATATATGTATATATTTTTTTTCATAGGGTTTTTTTTCTTTTCTTTGTTTCCCTCCAGTTTCGCGTCTTTTCTCTCCTCCTTTCGCTCCCGTTGTTTGACGCTTATTTAGAGAGCGACGCGGAATAGAAAAACATCGGCTCTTCCTTCCGGTTAACTGTTTGTGGAAGAGTCTTTAATTTCCGGCTGCGCTTTCGAGAAGGGCCGAATCGCGACCTCGAATCGCATATCCGAACTCAGTTTGGTATTTTATTCTTAAACAGAAATAGAAATAATCCGCGCACGATTTTATTTTACGAAAGCAATCGCTTCTATGAAATAAATATCGCGAATTCTCGTTTATTTGTTTGAATTATTTGAATACACGTTATAAAATTTTTACAAGCTTGAAACTTACACGGACATATCCGTATGTTACATTTTATATCACAATGTGATATGATTAAATGCAAATAATAATATATAATCATTGAATTTAATATTATTTGTAATTTTTTTTAATAATAATTACACAGGAGAGGAGTAATTTTACGATATCTTTTTATCCTCGTATTTTTAAGATTTTTTCTAAAATATATTAAAATAACATTTCTCTTTATCGATAAATGATATTCAGATTATTAAATAATCTTTTTCTTTTAATTTTTTTTTTAATCACAGGTGAAATATGGCGAATGGAGGAAATAATTTAGCAGTTCCACTGTCTCTTGCTCATCCCAGAAAAACTATTATTTTTTTTTTTTTTTTTTTACGTTAACTGATGGCTCATACACCATCGCTTTCATATCAGTTTGATCGTGAATGCGACATCGATAACAAGTTGACAGTTTCGCGTATACGTTCGAATACACGCGCGTATATATATATATTTCATTCATTCGATCTCACGTATAACGATCTCCATAAAAGATATTTCAGTGTGTGGTATATGGTGTTTACGCGTGTGCGTGTTTGTGTTTATGTGTGCGTGCATTTTGTGCGTGTGCTTTTTTATTTTTTTCCAAATACAAAGCATATTTTAGACCAAGAAGATTTTTCGAGCAAGCTGTGTCAACGGTCGCAGTGATACAACTCAACGAATGGTGAGTCATACCGCTTTTTATTATTCTTTTTATTTATTCTTTGTATTTATTTCCTTTCACAAGTCATTGGATATTTTCTTAAGCATAAATTTACATTAATGAATTTATCAATTTTCAATATCGTAATTATAAATTTCTAAAAATTTCTTTAACATCTTTTTCATAATAATTATTTTTCCTTCCTTTTAATTATCGTATAATCTCTATTTGAAATTCAAAAGAATGAAAGTATTTATAAATAATGTAATTTATTTTAAATTGAGGAAATTTTTTTAACGAACTATCGTGATATCGTTATTTTGTTTCTTGATAAAAAAAAAATATATATATATATATAAAGAAGAGTAATGAAACATAAACGGGACAATTTCCTCTCTACATCTTTTACTTTATTCATTCCATATCTTCCTTCCCTACGTTTCATTTACATTTTTCAATAATATCGTTCGTTTATTATTGTCCTTGCTTGGTATTTAACAGTTAAAAGTAATATTTACATTCACAGATATTAATTAAAACACGATACTCTCCCTCCCCCCTCTTACAATACAAACGCTTAATTAATACCAATATCGTATCGCGTATAATAACAAATTATTTATTCATATGCTTATGAACATTGTCCAACGGCTTATGAACAGAAATGTACACATCATCGACAATCCGGTTCACGGTAAATTTGTCAACAATCGGATAAAGCCGAAAACGAAATTTTCGTTTTCGTGGCCGAAGCCGGGCGGATAATTTCGCCCCGGCCAAAGATACGTGACCGTGCAAGCGGAACGAAAAATTTCAGTGGCACGACGAGTCCCGATGATTAACAGCTCGCCCATAATAACGAGCGCTTTGGCCCTACTTAATTAGAGATCGAGTAATTTATGCGGCAGACGCGTATTCCACCGGCTCACCCGCTCAGACGCTTCTTTCCTTCCTTTGTAGTAACGTTTCCCCTTCCCCCCACTTTTTATTTTTCATCGTTAATTGTTCCGCGCCTTTAAAAGTACCGTAATAAATTTCCGTCTCATGAATTTCTCTTTCTCTCTCTATTTTTTCTCTATACGGATTAATTATCCTTCACCGTTTTATATACGCACAACTCGTTAAGATCAATGCTCGAGCGTGTGTTTCTTCGTAAGGATAAATGAAATAAACGGAAATGGGATCGACTGGCGATGCGTCACGCGATTTTATTCGATAAAAATCCATCCTTATGACCGTTGCCTCGATCGTTCACCTCGAAATAGCGGAAATGGCGTTTCACGCTGTGAAATTTATTAGTTTTACTGGGGGACCCATCCCTCTATCGGATAGGATTTTCGAGCAATATAAGCCATTATAAACAACAATGCTGTAAATTTTGATTTTATTGTCCAGTGGCCGGGGTGGAAAAAAATTACAGGTGTTAAATAAAGTCGCTCTTATTGCTATGTCCACTCTTAGCCCGGAGAAGAACGATCTTGAAGAAAAAAAGACCAGAAAAGATCTTTTTTTTCTGGAGCTGGCGAGAACCATCGTGTCGAGGGCCCGAATTTCTAAATGGTGAAAATAAAGAATCGCATCATTCCCCTCGCCTTTTCTGCCACTCCTCGAGGCAATGGGATCGATCCTCGGCTCCGATTCGAATCGTCGAAAACGGTTCCCCAAAAGGGGGAAGATAACGGCGGGCGTCGATAATTGATTTTACAAGTTTCGATTCGGGGGAAGCGTTTTCCATTCGTTTGTAAATCGTCCGCCTTCGAAGAACGAGAATAGATCGCGAAATCGCGAAACTTTGGACGGTTTAGAGGAGTTATATCGATTCGACGAATCTGGAAACGTAAGGATATTTGATGGATAATATTTGCTCGTCGATTCTATCTATGATTCGAGGAGACGCGTAGGAAATCCATCCAGGGATGATTGATCGTTATTGTTACTGGAAGATCATGGCTCTGATTAAATTTGAAAATCGAATGGGGAAGAATTGTTATAATAATCGCTGAATATTAAACGAATCAGTTTTGAATTGGAGTACAGCGAGATATAGGAATCGTCCTTTTTGAAATAAAATTATATTGCAAGGATTATTTATTTATCTTCTATCGGATTCTATCGAAAATATTGAGAAGCGTATTGATATCGTCGTTAAATTGTTATTAATTGATTAACGAAATATTCAAATATTGTTACAGGGATAATAGATATAACATCAATCCAATTTGACAATTTGTGCTTCCTGATTTTTTAATATTGATTAAATCAATCAATATCGTTTTCACGTATCGATAATTCGAGCGATTCGAATCAGAGATATCAAATACATATAAAACAGTGATCAATAAGTCTGAACAGTCTCAATGACAGAATCAAGGAATAAATATAAAAAACTTAATATTTTTTCCCCTTATAAATATATTCATGAATCAGTCAAATCCACGAATGAAGAATCTGAAATAATCATCGTGAAAAAAAATTCAAATTCACTTTTTAAAATTAAAGGATAAATATGAGAGAAGACACGATCGATTGATCCAACTTTTTTTTTCCTCTCTCATAAATATTTTAACTTACCATTATTATAACTTACCAATATTTTAACTTACCATTCGCCTTTACTTTTCTATTTTCTATTTTCTATCAAACTTTACTATTTATTAATTAAATTATAAATATATTAATTAAATTCTCTTAGACATTACGATGAATTTCAAATTTCCTCCCTATTCCTGAAAAAAGATATAAATTATTATCGGTGAAAGAATCTTACATACCTCACACAGGATTAGAAAAGTTCTCGTTCGCGTCACGAATCACGCATGGTGAATTTAAATTTCGACACGAACTTGATTTTGATTCTCATCTTCGTCCATCGGTCTCACGTACGCCCATTTGTCTTCGTATCCATCGTTTCTGCCTCTACCATTTTTATCGAGTTTGCAACAGGAATTCAAGTGGATCCGGACCACTCCAAGATTATGTCCAAGGATATTGTTCGATTGAATTTTAGACCGCGTCGTCGTATTCGTCCGTCATTCGCTGGTAATTAATTCTTTTTTCGATGAAATTGAAGAAAATTTTGTACACCTCTTATTTACATTATCCTATCGTGTATCTGTCGTAATCTGTGGATTTACAAATTTATGATTATTCCCAGATATTTTTTTCTTAAGTAACAATTGAATTCAATTCAATTAACGTAATAATGATTCGTGTGAAAGGAATTACTAGAATTTATTTCAATTAATTATTTATGGATGAATAAATAAAATGAATAGAATTTGAACTTGGACAAATAACGTTCATTCTGATACTCTTACATTCGATAAGAATTTTTTGATTAAATTCTTTGATTATAGATTGAAAATTGAATTAATTTTTAGAATTAATAGAGGATCAAAATGAAAGCAAAGAGTTTATATCCACTTAAAATTTTTAATTTAGACAAGAAAGTTAACAGACAATTATCATAATTCGTATTACAATAGAGTACATTAAAATCTCTCACTCTATTTTAGATTCTAGATTGGATAGAATTTGTTATCAAAAGGAATCGTAACATTATGCAAATAGTGCAGTGTATTAATTACAATGGACGAGCATATCTTCCAATAAATCTTTCTAATTAAAAAAAAAAAAAAAAAGAAAATAAAAACATACAATACAGAATTTCATCCCCGATGTTTCTTTTCCTGTTTGCTATTTATTGTATCTAGTGCTTGAATCTTATGCGATCTTCCGACGTTGGCAATTCAAACAGAGGCGCATACGGAACAAAAGATCGTTGACAAACAAACTTGCTCAAAGCTGCACGAATTCCAATAATTCTTAGCATATAAAAGGATTGAATCGGTTCGATATCGACAGATTTCAAAATCTGAAAGAACAAATCGCAGAAGATCAGAATTAAGAATTAAAATTGCAACATCAGGATTGATCTTTAGCCTTGCTTTAGAATTAAAATTCGATAATTTTTGATTAAGTAAGGTATTACTCTTAACTTGGAGACGAGAAGCGAATGGAATATATATATTTCGAACGAGAAAATTGGACGGTAATTGGACGGTATAATGATGGAAGGGAAAGAATGGCGTTACAGGAATTTCATCGAGAAAAACATTTTGTTATTGAAGCAACGCCATGGAAAATACTCGCACGATATTACCAAAAGTTACATCGGGCTCGAGTTATTCGCGGCATTCCGTGGCAAAGTGGCGTGTTCCCCGATTAATTTATCCGACTGAGCTCGAATTACACCGAGAAAATTTGTACAGAGGAACAAACATTGGTTCGAGGCAACGATGTATACATATTTTCTTCAAATTTTTAAACTAACGATGGACGAATATTCCAAAATAGGATAATATTTTTCCAAAATATCGTTTAAATTTATGTATTATAGTATTCGTTTTTTTTTTTTAAGTTAGTAAATAGTTTATTTGAATTTTTGAAAATCGGAGAAAGCAATGATTATTTTCAGAGTCATTGTTACAATTTTTCTGGAAATGAATGGAGAATAATTTTCATTCTCAATCCATTATATCCATTCGAGAAAAATATTTTCAAACTCTTTAGGAGTTTTAGCATTTTTTCAAGTGAATTCATCTCCCCTAATTCTTTTCGGTGGCGGCAATTTATTCAAGTGAATGGAAAATTCAAAAGGATGAATGACTTTTAGAAGAGGGACGAAAGTTTAAAAATATTTAAAAGAATTTTTTTATTTTCAAAGATACTCTTGAAAATGAAATCCTCTTTCGTTTTTCGATGCACTTGAATTTTCATCGTATCGTGAAATTTACTGGAAAAACCTTATTGCCATATTTTACGCGTACGAATAAAATGTTTTATTCGAAACAAGAATATAAAATGAAAAATCTCTTCGTTCCGTGAAAACGAAGAAAATGATTGTTGCTCGATTTAAATGATTTCTGTTTCAATTGAACTATATTATTAATAATTCGTGTATTTTCATGTTGCGCAGAAGAATCACAGAGGGTTTATTAAAGGATTAAGAGGATTGGTATTTTCAAAACGAAATGATATTTTTATATTCTACATTCTATTTACTTGCTACATCAATCTAACCCTTTTAGATTCATTATACTGGAAAAAGTGTGATATTTTCGTTCTGAAAGCTAATATTTTAAAAAATTATAAAATGAATCCATCAAAAAGTGTACACGCATTAGCTATATAATTTACTTTATTTTTATTAATCCAGAATTTTTCTCAATTTTTTAAAAATTTTTTGCTGGATTATTTCAATACGTGCCAATTGAATTTTGACTAGTGTTTAAAGAAATATTAAACGAATGTGACATCTTTATTTAGAAAATCATAAATCGATCCTTCAGTAAAAAATCCTTCGTATTTTTTTCCAAAACTTATTTTAATTCCTTTATATTTTGAAAAAAATCTAAAAAAAATCGTCTCTAATTTAATGTACAAATGATCGTTAGGTGAAATGTTTTAAACTTTTTTCGATAAAATTAAAAATTCATTTTGCAGAAATTTAATAATGAAATTTTCAGCGATTCCAACGATTCTCTATGAAAGTTTAATTCAGAAATTCTATTTATGATGCTTCGTATTATTCTAAAAAATTATCCATGTAAAATAGTATGTATATTTATCGAAAAATTTCTTCAATCACGAAACATCGAAATTGTTGTTTTTGTTGTATTTCATTTACTGAAATTCGTAGAAACAATGCGCATAAATTTTCCTTGAATTGAGATACTGAATGAGAGAATAAAATTTTATATTAATTGGATCCTGTCATTGTTATCGTAAATTCCATTCGTCTCGTTAGACCATTAGAAAATCAAGTTTTTAATATTCTTGTAAACGTTTCATTGTTCCGGATAATGGCTAAATTGTGAATGCGAAATGTAGAATTCTTTTCACTCGAGAATTTCAATTCGATGGATTAATACCTATCCATTTAATTTTATTCACTGTCAATTGTTAGAAAAAGAATATCATAAATCGTGCGAATATAACGAATATTAAATTTACGGGACAAATTTTAAATTGTGCGCTATCATAAATGATTTTATCACGCGAATATAAATTTATAAATAATTTTATTTAACAAAGCGTGGCGGAAAAATTGATTCGATAATAAAAATAAATTTATCATTTAGGATACGACATCATCCTTAATTCCATCTATAGATAACTCATTGAATTAAATTATGAAAAAAAAAATACTTTAAAGAAAAAACTAATTTTAAACAAATTACTTATTACAAATATATATATATATTTTTTTTTAATATAAGAGCGACACATATATTCGTATCCATAAGTCTACCTACGTATTCATAAGCATAAAAGTGACACACGATATGACTCGTCCTTTTTTTACGCTGGATTTTCAGCTGGAATAATTCGTTGATAATGAGAGGTCGCCGCGGGTTTTATTTCGTTTAATTTCCTCTCGGGGATAATATCTTTGGCGACGCGCATAATCAGTATATCGGTCGTAATGGCCAACTAAATATTATCCCCGGGGTAAAATATTTCACTGGAATTGTTTTTAATATAAACATCGTTAACTCTTTGCATCGTCGAATAGGGAATTGCGTTTCTGCTTTGCTTCTTTTTTCCTCCCACTCTTTCGTTTTGATTTTCCTTTTCCTTTTTTACTTTTTCCTTTTTTTTTTTTTTACTCAATAAAGCACAAGCAATAAACACATTCGTGTTACATTTAATTTGCAAACTAATTTATCAAAGAATTTTCGAATATGGATTTTATGAATCTATACGGCATCGTTATTTTTCAAAATATTTTTAGACTCGTGTTTAACGTGATATTTCAATACAGTTGACGAATCGAATATTCAAAATATTCGGAATCGGTTCTGAAAGAAATTAGGAGAGCGATTGGGAAAAGATTAATATTTGATTGTACGATCTATCGTTTGAATTATACGTGTATTGTTTCAAATATTAAATTTGACATTAATGTAAATCGCTATTTAATCATTAAAATTTACGGATTTATTTACCGTCGATCGTTTATAATAATACACGGACAATGTAGGCATTGTTAGTCTTCAACAATACATATGATTGTTTCCACTTCAATCGGAATTTAATTGAAAATACAATCATTAATTATCGTTTAATTGTTTCACGTGAAAGCATGTTATAATTGCTATACGAAATGACGTTTTGGTATACATGAAACAATAAAATATGCTATATAAAATATTAATGTATTCGTGCAACACTTTTCGAGCCTCGAGTATTCCAAAGTTGATGTACAAAAATATCGATTAATGTCTTATTTATCAAGTTATAAGCAATTTAAATTCATGTTAAATGAAGGAATAATATGCGACAAAGACAAAAATAATCTTACTTTATTTCCATTTCATTTCCAATCCAAATTTTACTTGCTGATAATTTATAAATAAACTTCAATCGATATCTCTGTATTTATTTTAGTCTCTAGAATCGAATTTTTCAAAAGTGTATCACGAATATATCGATACTTTATACATTTATTAAATTTCAAAAGAAAACTCTATCGTTCTATCGAGTAAAATAAAACCGAATTTCGAAAAGAAATTCAACGATGCTTTTATAATATATCTAATCATAGTTTAATCAACGTGTCGATTAGATGCAAAAAGGAGATAGGTCAACTTCGACTTTGATATTCCATTTACGGATCGTGATTAAATAATGTAGATCAATTTAAATATTCTTTGATACATATCGTATTATAAATATTTGATATCCGATGGAATTTAATGAAAGATAAATATTTAGAAAGAAGAATTATTCACGTGTAAAACTGATTCGGAGAAGAGAGATACACTAAAATTAAAAATCGCGTATTAAATGAAATTATTTTATACCAATAACTAAAATGAATTCTGGAAAACTCTATTTGATTATTCTGTTCGAAGATAAAATCGTGATAATTGTGATAAAGAAATATAATCTGAAAGTTAATTAAAATAAATTATTAGGAAATTTTGATATCCAAATATAATTAAAAGTATAACAAAATATTAATTCATTCATTATTAATTAAATTCACTGTTCTTTTTTTTAAATATTTAATATTTAATCCTTTTAAATATTTGTAACGATAATACTAACTCTTCCACTAACGTATAAAGTATAACTTCATCAAATACTACGTGCTTGCAAATACTGATTGACATATTCTGTACATATTAAAACAAGTGAAACAACGTTGATCCCCAACGAATATGTTGCCTCACCAAGATTAATATCTGACAGACGTTGAACTTATTAATTTCTGTCTTTCACAAAGTAAAATTGCAGGGTGAAATTGCACCTGAAATTTCACGGTTTTCGATGGAAAACATTCATCGCGATTTTATTGCCACCCAACGATCAATCGAAATTGCCGAGAGGCAAGGTTGAATGTTTTCATGCAACTGTCATGCATTCTTCCATTTCTTCCCCTATCTGTCAGATTTTCACAGGCCAATTTTTTCCCTCTCTCTATCCATCCATCTCTCTTCTTTCACAAGTGTACATGAGTTTTCATGATGAGAGATGTGCTGGCAAATTTTCGATCGTATTCGAGGCGAACAGTAGGCAAAAGTCGATTAAAATCTTTCAAAGGTTGAATTGTTTGCCTTGCGTTCACTTCGAATCCAATATCTCCGCTTTCAATAGTTTTTCAGTCACTTGTAAAAATATGTTATCATGCTTAAATCGATTTGGATTTGAAAACCTGTAATTTTATTCGAATCGAAAAAATCGAAATCGGAGAGAAAAGATAACGTACAAATTCCACGATGAAAGATAACCGCGAATTATTACTTAATTAAACTGTGTAATTTATCGATTTGTTGTATGGAAGGAGATAGATTCAATCGTGTTACTATTATCGGAATGCAAAACATTTTAAATTTAGAAAATGAAAAATTCAAATTTTTTAGATAGTATTTTTCACACAAGATTTTCTCTAAAAAGAGAATTTTCCTTAATCATCCCATAGAATTTTTTGCAACAGGCCACTACCACCAAAAAGTGGATTCCAGATTACACAATTGTTATATATAAATTACACCAGCAATCTGCAATTGACCCAGAAAATACAAAAAACTGCACAACTATGATTAACAAATTTAAAGATAGTATGAAAATCACGTACCATTTCAATGTTAGGAATACGAATCCTAAATCAGAGATCCTAAATCAGAATATTAAATCCTTCCCCTGAAGAATAGCAATCGTCTTGACTCTTTGGCTGCTAAAAATCCTTAATTTATTAATTTATTTAAAAAAATCTATTTTCTTCGATCGCACGATTACCAAATTTTGGTATCAAACTTTCTTCTTACGAGAGCGAGCATCCATCTCTCTGACGAGATCCACGGATCTTGTCCAACGTGATCGACAACCGGATTTCGATTCGCCGAACACGCACCTCGGTTACGAAACGTGCATGTAACGCCGTTTCGAGAAACGCGGCATTCCCAACAAGGAATCCGTCTTACAGTGGAAGGGTAATTCCGTAGCTGGGGACTTAATCGCGGGAAAGCACGTGTTGCGACCGAGACAACATCTATCCGTGTTTCAAGGAGATGAGTTTCCATCTCTCCCCTCCCCTCCTCTCATTTCGAGCGCGGAGGGGATGGATCATCGATCAAATTTAACGGAAAACAAGAAACTTTGAAATTTCCTGTGAAATTTCGAAGCTCCAAAGATTTAGATTAATACGCTTAAGACGAGGTAAAAGATTGTTCAATCTGATGAATCTGATGTAGTAGTAGATTGTTTAAAGCTTGCTAATTAGAAAATTGTTGTTCCTAGAATTATGAAAAGTTTTGAAACTTTTGAGAACGTTTTATATGAATCAATTTTAATAATCATTTTATATATAGAATTTTGTACAACGAAATTCTTTTATTGGAAATTTTAAGTGAACTCTAGCTGAAATTATGGCCGAATTCTTATCTACTCAGTGTCGAACGTCACTTCGATTGAACCTGTGTTATAAACGAAAACACGCTGTATAATCCGATATATGCGATTAGATCTATATTTATTCATCCATTGTCTTCGTGGATAAATGGAATTTTACTCTTCCAACGTGTATTTCGAATCTCTCTCTCTCTCTCTCTCTCTTTCTCAACTCGAAAGAATTGATGCTGATCTCGTAATTCCAATAATCGAGATTAAACGCGATATCTGGCCATAGTTTCGATACTTGCCCCGAGAAAAGCCACTCCCCGTTCCGTTCGGTTTTTAATGGATGAAGTGGGGGAAGTGTGGAGTGCGAATTTGAAAAGCGAATAGGTTCCCCGATTCGAGGAAATTCGAGTGAAGATCATGATAAACGAGGGAAATACGTGATTTTAAGCGATCCTGGCCGCGGGGGCCACCGCGTAAACCGGTCGAATTGGAAGAGTCGTTGGCCGTAATCGGGATTGCGAGAAAGAGAATTATGCCGAAACGAACGAGTAATATCGATCGATCGAAAGCGGGGACCGAGTTGGCGCAAAGAAGAGGACAATCGCACTGCACTATTCGTGAATTATTTTCGAAGAAAAAGTCGCAATTAAAAAAGCGACTTGAGTCGTTTTGGGAAAAATGAAAGAGATTGATTCGGACGACAGAGAATTCTGGGAGAATAAGTTGAATAATTGGTGGATGGAAAATTTTTGAGAGATTTTTTCTTTATTCGATATCATATGCGATATCATATATACGTGTCGTTCTTTTTGCATGTTAAAGTGGAACTTCGTTTGTGTTTTGGAGGACAGGCAGACTCGTATAACTAGGTTATTTCTATAATAGAAGTCGATCCAATTTTCTCCACCAATTATGATTTTTCGTTCGATTAATAGGAGCTTATGATCGTACGAGAGAATTTCGTGGAAACGTTTTCTCCAATATTTGGATAATAGAGTATCCAAATTTTGCGAGCAAATGAATGAATTGTTCGTTTATTTATTTTTTTTCCTGTATCAAAAATATAAAATATATATTTCAAATTATATCTATTGTTAATTAAAATTAAAATTTACGCGAGTGGAATAACGTTTGGTGATAATTCGAATATACAATAAAAGTTTAGAATACGGATAATTCTAATAAAATTTCGTTTGTATAAATTGTATCCATATATATATACACATATACAATGTACAAATAATATTTGTACAGAGTTTTAATGTATCAATTATTGTAATTTTGATACAGTGATTCCAAATTCAATTCTTTTTCTTTTTCACGATATAAAGTGGTCAACAAATAGAGATTTCGAAATATTCTTTTTAAACTTAAAAATACAATGCGAATTAATAAATCTTCTCAAATTACAACGATACTAATTTCTCGTTTATATTGGCACAAAGATTCGAAATGCGTCTCCGTTACAAAAAAATTCGATTCAGTTGAATCGAATCAGTTGACGACGAAAAATACACAATTGAATTTAAAACGATACGAGTTTTCCCACTGAAAATCTCCTCCAGAGTGGTTCCACAATTAATTCGGCGAATGGCAGGTAATCTCTCATTTCACACGTGAGCATTTCTCTCGTAACGTAGTCGGTTTATTGTCTCACGCGGTGATTGTCTATTTTTTTTCTTTCTTTTTTTTTTTTTTTCGAAAATACACGCGCGATGATTCAAGCAATTTCAATTTGCGCTTGAATGTGGCCGGTTGAAGAAACATTTCCTTGAAAGCAACTCCTTGTACTTTTACACGTATTTCTGTATCTTGTCGCGAAAGACACACCGTGTTTTTACACGTATCTACTCGTTTTTCTGTGCGATGCTTCTAAAGTGGATTCAAAGAGGGTTTTTTTTTTTTCTCCCCGGGACTGTTTCTCGATTCTTTTCTCTTCGAGACGCTTGAAGCCGTCTACTTGACAGAGCTTTTAAGCGAACATTTTAAGTAACAGTTGTATAAATAATCGAAACGAGTTTCATGTTTTTTCTTTTTTTTCTTTTTCTTTTTCTTTTTTTTTTTTCTTTTTCACACGGAAAAATTACAAAGTTCGAATTAAAAATTTCGAAACGATGAATTCATAAAGAGATTGTTTAATCCGTGTATTCCGTGCAAAATTAATGCAAACGTTATTGAACAACAAAGCTGATAAATTTATCGAGCTTATTTCCCTTACTTAATTTAAAACGCATTATCCCAAGCTTAATTTAAAACAATGAATATAAAAAATCTATTTCTTTTTCCAACCAAAAGAAGCGAAAATAGAATTACAATAATTTATCCGTTTATTTATCCGTGTCGATATCGAGAAATCGTTTTGATCCGGTTTAATTTCGAAATTATGAAAAAAATGGAACATTTTCTTTTTTTTTTTTTTTTCATTCGACGAATTCTGTTTGATTAAAAAAACTGGTGTCTTGCCTCGTAATAACGCAATTCGGCCAAAACGAAATGGCGGCCTTTGATACATAGTATTTTTTCCCGCTAGCATTGGCGCATTTGAACGTAGCCGCGATTAATGACCTCCATTTGGAACGTATATGTAACTGCGGGATGGTAGGAGAGGCTGGCGGAGCGTGCATCAAACAGGATTAAAGAGCTAAACGAGAGACGTTTGGACAGCTCTATCAGCCGAGAAAAATGTGTACAGTGTGCATGATTTCTGTATACATTTTTGCCCGTTCTGTTCTATTTTTTTATTCCCCTCCTTCCCTTCCCCCGATGCAATTTTCCGCTCTCTGTAAGCAAAAATCGGCCGCGAAAAAAAAAGAAAAAAAAAAAAAAAAAAAAAAAAAAGGATAGTTTCTCTTTCGAACCGACAAAAATTTTGATCGTTTTTTTTTTTCTCTCTCTCTCTCCCCTCGCCCACTTTGACAACTTTGACATAGGGGAAAAATCATTTCATCGATTCTTTTTTCAACTCGTTTTATCATTCGACACGCGAAAATTGGCTTCGATTAATTCTCGAATCGAATCCATTATTCCGTCCGGGATATGATTTGTTCTCTTATTGGAGGGGAGAGGAAAAAAGAGGAGCACAATCTCTAACAGCGCCCGTGCTCTTCGTTCAACCGACGTTCAATGAAATATGCACGGTGTACACTCTTTCTCGGGGAAAATGGCGTTAAGATTGCCAGGAGGGGTTAATTGCAAGGAAATACGATAAAGCAGACGGAAAGGGAGTTCGTCGAGACGTTGGAAAATTTATGCGAACCGTTGGGGAATAGTGGTGAAACTGGATTCTGGGATAAGAGGTATACATCAAAATGGTCGAGAGCATGCTTCTTTTAATAAGGATTCCGATTTTAGTCATTTCTGTCTTTTGGAATTTCCTTTAAGCACGTTTTAGTTTTTTGTCTCTCTCTTTCTCTCTCTCTCTCTCTTTTTTTCTCTCTCTGAATAATCGTCGAATCGATGCAAAATAAAGGCAAATTTGCCTCCACAAATTTTTAAAATCGTTTCCGATTTATTTTTGATCCACGGATGGACGATATCTTGATTACGAAGGATGAAGGTATAATTTTTATTTTTTTTTTTTTATTTTAATAATAATATCTAAGAATGACGTTAAAATCTTGTTCGAAAATAGTAGATCTTAATTGAGCTATTCGAAATTGCCATTGTGAATAATTGAATCAAAGGGAATGACGACACAACGAGGTTGTTGGTTAAAAAAGAATTTGCATTTTTATTACAGTGACGTACGTTGTTGTTATGTTATGTATATGTTACAATACACAGCGTGTTCGGTATATCTTTGAGATCTTTCGATCGTGCAATCGAACAAAACGACGATCGCACATCTATCGACCGATTTTGATTTCGGTTCTACGCCACGCGATGGCCATCCAACCGTATTCCCTCTTCCTCCCTTTACATACCGGCCGAGTATCCAGTCCAGTTTCTCTTTATCACCTTAACTACAATTCCCAGTATATTACGCAACGTGGTATTATCTAATTTCCAATTTATTCCTGATAACATCCGTGTGGTTAGCCTATGATACAGCGAAGAGGTGTGCAATAGTCCCACAGTATCGAATGTACGTTCCCCGCCCAAGTGCGGTTCACTATGCAATACCATCAACGATATTGGAAAATCGCGATATCAACAATATAGCTGGACAATAAATTTCCGCTTCGATTCGCGACTCGCGAATTACTCGATTTTCGAGTCTTCTTTTTCTTCTTTTTTTTTATTTTTTTTTTTTCGTTAATTTTACTACGTCAAGACAAGCGGAATCAATGCTTCGATCCTAACTGACCTACTAATTTCGCTATATATAAAGAATCGTCGAAAGTTTTTTTTCATTGAAATTTTCTTCGAATTCTTCTTAAACTCTCTCTCTCTCTCTCTCTCTCTCTTTCTCGTTCTCGTTCTTTTCGTTCCCTCACTCACTCACTCGCAAGCGAACAACGATTCGATACTGTTCACTTATGTACAAATATATACGCGTATAACGGTATACAAGAACGGCCTGTACCTTGGTCGCGCGCGATTCATCATTGTCTGCCAGGTTGCAGGTCCCTTGGCGCGTTGCAAGCGGAAATTCAAGAATGCACTTACTCGAAACGACGCGACGGGTCGCATTGTCCCTCCCCCTCCCCCTCTTTACAGGGAATACCACGCGCACGATGGTTTGCCGAGCCATTTAGAAAACACAATGCATCGTGTACCGGGGAGGTCCGAATAGGTCCTTGCGTTGCGTTGTTTACCCGTAAATCGTCCAGCAAACGCGACGTGCCGCGTAATGAAGTTCTCTGATCCTTCGGGTTACAATTTCGCAGCCCGATTCACTGGATACACACAACACACCACATACACACACACACACACACACACGGGTGCGCACAACGATTAAACCTCATTCCCGTTGCGTTCCACCTCCGCGTAAAGGCTACATCGAACGAAGTAAAGATTCGTAGAAAATCACATATAAAACGCTCGGTTAATCTCTAGCGATCGCGGATCACTTGGCGTTTGCACAAACACGCGCACGTACTTTTTTTTATTTTTTTCTCTTTTTGGCTGAACGAAGATTTCTTTCCATCCCGATACGATCTTTCTATATATCGAGAATCCTCGTCCTTATTATACAATCGATATGACTTCGTCCGTTCGATCGAGGAGAAAAAAACTACCGCGAGTTTGGAGCGTTTCACGTTTGACACGTTTGACGTGGGAGAATTCGTAGAAGGTTGGATCAAACGTTCGAAACCTCCACGCCTCGGGAGTTTTTCAACTTGTCTCATACGTTCAGATTAGTGTTCCCCATGCTGTTGATGAAGTTGGACTGTTGGCCGTCTTGGCTCGTCTGTCTGGCCACGTGGCCTGCCTCCCCGCTCTGTATGCTGAAGTGCCTGTAGGAGATGTACTCGGGAGGGATCGGTTGCTCCCTTTTCACCGTCTCCCTTTGCTTCTTCACCTTCAGATAACCGAGGACGGAAACGAGGAGAAGAAACACAACGAATCCCATGCAGCAACCGACTATCAGGCCGAGGCGCCTTGTCAGGAAGCTGCTCACGCTTCCCACGTCACCCATCGACGAGCCGTCGCTACTGATCACCGCCTCGGGCGTCTCGAGTGTTTTCACCTCGGTGCAACGGCTCGTGGACGAATCCGCCATTTGCATATCCGACGACGATTCGAACGTCTCGTGGTTGGAGAAGTTAAATTGATCCACCGTGTCCTCCTCGAGACGTTGGCTCATCCAGTTTCCCAATCCAAACACGCAGATCAAATACCGAGTGTTTGGCAAGAGCTTGGACAATTTCGTGGAACGTGAATTCGGCTCGAGTATCTTCGCCAGCGTCTGAAACTTTTTATTTTTTCAAGAGAAGGAAAGGAACGAAGAAAAGACACGAAAGATTTCGACGATAATTTCGAAAAGAAAGAAACAAGTCTACGTGAATTTTTTTTTTTATCATCGTCGCGTTCTTTTTTCTTTTTTCTTTTTACCTCCTCGATGTTCTCCATGGCGTGATAGGCCACCTGATATCCCCGGATACCCGAGTGATTTCTACTCTGCCAGGAGACCAACACGGAAAACGGTTGAATGTCCTGGATCGCGAGTTTCAGGACGAGGGGCGCGGAACAGAAGGCGTGCGGGTCCAACTCGAGGAACACCAGGCCCCGCAATTCCGGCGGCTGTTGGCACCTCAGCAATCCGCTGTCCACGTCGTTCATTCGCAACCCACCCCCTCGATTTCGGGCAACGCCGCCCCCCACCAACTTCTGATGATCTCGCAGCCACTCCCAAAGCTCCTGGGACTCGCAGTCGCAATGCAGTGGATTCTCTGGACACGAAACAACGATTTAATTCTCTTTTAATTGGAAGAAACAGTTGTCTGCGGCGACAAACACCGACGAGACAGATTCGACGAACGCTTCCGTAAATCGTAAGAACGAAAGAAGAAGAAGAAGAAATAATACTCGAAGAATCATTTCGATTTACCTTCCGCGCGAAGACTTCGTATTTGCGTCTCGAGTGGCCTGAACGCGTTCAACGGTAAATTCGCTAAATAGTTTCTGCTCAGATCGAGGATTCTCAGTTTCTTCAACGGTTTGAAAGCGTCAGGCGAGATGGAGGATATCCAATTCCCGTACAAATGAAGCTCGGCGAGATTCTCGAGATGTTGGAACGTGGTCCTGCCCACTCCGCTGATCTGATTGTACGAGAGGTCCAACACTTGGAGAGCCTTCAGATCGGGCGGGAAATCTTCCAGCTCCTTCAACCGATTGTGCGTGAGATTAAGTATCCTCAGGTGTTCCAACCCTTTCAACCTCTCCTGCGGCAGGAAATCGAGCTCGTTCACGCTCAGGTCCAAGGTCAGTAGCTCGATCAAGCTGCGAAACGCGCTCGGCGACACCCTCGAGATCATGTTGCTCCCCATGAACAGGTGCATCAACGCCGGAAACGCCTCGAAATCTTGGCTGGTTACTATGCTCAAGTTAGTCCCCGATATGTGTATCTCTTGGAGGGCTGGGTACTTGGCCTTCGAGCTGATCTCGTGTATCCTGACCAATGGATTTGCGGTGACGTTCAGCCAGGTCAGGTTCGGTACGTTCTGCGCGGACAACGCGACAGCCGGTATCTGATGGAATTTGTTGGCTGCCAACTCGACTTTTCGAAGCAGGTTCGAGCGGGCGAAGAAGTTTGCGGGCAGGGCGGTCAGGTGATTGTTGCTCAGGTCGACGGATATGAGACGGGATAGGTTCACGCTTGCGAAACCGGAAAGGGATATGATGTAATTGGCGCGTAGATCGAGCTCCCGAAGACTGGCCAATCCGTTCATCCGCGACATGTCCACGTTCACGATCGCGTTGTTGGCCAACGACAAGAACTCGACTGTGGTCGCGTTCGCGAACACCTCGTACGGGATCTCTTGGAATTGGTTGCCGTCCAATCTCACTTCCTTCAACGCGTCCAAACCGAGGAAGAGCAAGGTGGGCAAGGTACGGAGGCGATTGTTGCTCAACAGAAGCTTGGCAAGGTTCTTGTTCTTCGAGAATATCTCCGGGGGCATTCTGTACAATTGGGAGGAGTCCATGGCCAGGTGTTGAAGGGACGGCAATCCGTCCAACGAGTTCCCGTTGATCTGACTGAAATTGTTGTACGATATTCTGAGGACTCTCAATCCCGGGATGTCGAGACGGTTCAACGTGGACGCGGTGAGGTGATTGTGCTCCAAATTCAACTCGTACAGGTTGTTCAATCCCCTGAACGCCCCGTTCTCTATCACGCTCACGGTACAGTTCCTGAGATTCAACGTTCTGATGGGCAATCCCTCCTGGAAGATCTTGTCGTGGAGCACGTTCAAGTGATTGTTGGCCAGGTCGAGGACGCGAAGTCGCTTGAGGGCGGTCAACGCGTACGGGTCCAAGCGTCGCAGCCCGTTGTCCTGCAGGTAAAGTTCCTCGAGCTCGTGCAATTCCGAGAAAGTTCTGACGGTGACGTGGCTCAAACGGTTCATACTCAGCTCGAGGAATTTGAGCGCCTGCATCGGTTGGAAGGCCGTGTCCTCGATCCGCGAGATGGAGTTATTCGTGAGATATAATCGCTCGACCAGCAACAGGTCCCTGAACAAAGGAGCCTGGAGACGGGTTAATCTGTTGTGACCGAGCCACATGATCCTTACCGACGCTTGCCCTCTCAGAGAGTCGTTGTGGAGCACGCCGAGCCCGTTGTTGTCTAATTGAATCGAGACCAACGAGCTGCCGCTGTTCCCATTTTGGCCCACGTCGTTCGACACTTGGAACACGTCGCCCAACACCGCGAGCAGATTACCTTGAAGATTCACGTGCTGCAGACTGTGCAGGGATCTCAGAGCGCCCGTCTCCATGTCGGTTATCGCGTTATTTTGCAGATGGAGCTCCAACAAGGATGGCAACGGGGCGAACACGCCTCGCTTCACCTCGGTAATCTGATTGTCCTGCAGTCGAAGCTCCCTCAACGATTTCGCCTTCGCGAATGTTCCCACCTCCAATTCGCGGATGTTGTTCCCATCGAGGGACAACGTGGACAGATTGTCGCAGTGCTCGAGAAAATCGCGCGGCACTTTCTCGATGTAGTTCCCGCTCAGATGCAACTGGGCCAATTGGCTCAACGTGGCCAGACCCCTAGCGTCGATCCTCCTGATCGCGTTCTGTTGAAGATAGATCACCGACAGGCTCGTGCTACCGGCGAACGTCTCCGCCGGTATTTCCAGAATGTTGTTCTCCGCGAGGAACAACTCCTTCAACTCGGGCAACTTGGAGAACACGCCGCGTATGTAATGGATGTGATTGTTGCTGAGATCTATCGATCTCAGCCTTTGATTCGCCCTGAACGTGTTCACGTCCAGGGATACGATCTTGTTGTGGCTCAGATCGATGGACTCGAGGTCGATCAACGAGATGAACGCGTCCTTGTCCACGAACTCGACCGCGTTGTAGTACAGAGAGAGAATCTTCAGGGACGGGCAACATCGGAAACAATTGAGCGGTATCTTTTTGAAATTGTTGCTGGTCAGATCGAGAAAGTTGAGGGCGTCTAATCTGGAGTATCCGTCCTCGGGTAGCTCGGATACCTCGTTCCAGGCAAGCCTGAGAGACGTCAGGTGCTCCAATCTCCTCAGGGACGTCATAGGGAATACTCTGATCTTGTTCTCGGCCAGGTTCAGATCCGTGAGAGTGTCTTCCAGCCCGGCGAACGCGTACTCCGATATTTTTATTATCTGATTCCCCTTCAGATTCAACTTGATCAACGACAATCCGTAAAAACTGTAACTGGGAAGCTCGTGGACCAGATTCGCCTCCAAGTCGAGCGCCTTCAGGGAGGACAACGTGGCCAAAGCTTTCTGCGGCACGTGGGGTAGCCGGCCCGACACCAACGCCAACGATTCCAAGCTTTTGCTCAATCGTTTGAACGCGTCCTCGCTTATCTCGCGTATCGCCGAGTGGGATATCTGCAAATGCCTGATCTGAGAGCCGGCGGGGAACGCGACGGAACGAAGCTCCTCCACTCTTCTGTCCAGCTCGTAAACGCTCAGAGATTGAACTATCGCACCTGGAACCAGAGACATTCGGATTCATTATTCCACGTTATTCGTCGATATCGCCTAACTCCATTTACTTACGCGCTCGTCAAAAGGGCCACGAACGGCGAATCGGATCCTTAACGCTAATAGGATTTCCCTCTACTCCTGATTTTTCGTTCGAGTAAGTCGAACGCTCGCGTTTGGACGGGTGAATTCGATCCTTGTTTTCAATTCGGGCTATTAGTCCGGATAATAGAATTCTCTTAATCGGGGGCATTGACGAAAATTTCGTTCCATTAAACGGATCACGGATAAACATCGGATGGTTAATGGAGTTATTCGAATTCAAAAAGATCAGCAAAGATCGAGATCACGATTCGTCGCGATATTCGTATCCGAGAAGGAGGAGGAGGAAGAGCAGGAGAAGGAGGAGGAGGAGGAGGAGGAGGAGGGAAGGAAGCGTAATCCCTTATTTATCCCAATGTATTCGTTGGTATTCGTTGGAGCAAGGTAAACGTACCTTCCCCTTCAGCTGCGTGTATCACACCGGACAAAGCGGTCCTCAGGGATTCCTCGGTGGCCCCGGCGCATTCCAGGAACAGCCCGTCCTCGAAATTGTAACAAGGACAGCCGGGCATCGTGTCAGGCGGCGGACACTTGGCGCTCCTCGCTTCCTGTGCCGTCATGCAGGCCGCCAACACCACCGAATAGATGAAACGGAAACCGTCGCGGTTGCCGCCAGGCTTTCGCCCGCTTCGAGACGAGCCCGAGTCCCGCCACTTGCGCTTCGTCCGCGGCCAAGTCGTCCACATATTATTATTATCGCGCCGCTCTGTTCCCGGCTCGTCCCAAACCGCTCATCGTTTCTCTCGACGACGATCGATGATGCTTCCCTGCGAAACGGATCGTTAACGCGTCATTATGCATGTCAGAGAAGCCTAGGTTCGATGAATAAGGTATCGATAAGGAACGAGGATAATGTCATCGAATTAATTATTCATAGTCGAAGGAAAGAAACATCGAAATGCCTCATCGAAATGACGTGGTATAATGTAATCGTGTATCATCCATTTATGCAACTAAGCAATTAATTTAGTACACGCTTTGAAGAGGTTTTCACGTCATTCTTAATATTTTCTTATCGTGGTCAGATTCTACTTGTATAATGCAAGTCTAATTCACTTGGCAAACTCAACTTTTGCAACCAATTTTTATATTTCGCTTTGTTTCCAGTATATTTCTTTTCCATCCTTTATCTTATCCATCTAATCTGATCTAATTCGTACAATCCCAAGCGTGGCATTGTAACAATAACTTCCAGAATTCCAGCCAGACCTGGTATCGTGATAAAGGAGCTCGTGCGTTTACAATAACTTTAAGACGTTTTTTTTCAAAACGCGCGTACGCGCTCGCGTGAAACTAAACTTGGAAACACCATGTGATACGTGGTCTGCTTTCGTAATGGTAGGTTAATAGCTCGGTCGCGTGCCACGTTTCGTCGGTTATTTTCGACGAGTCTACGTTTTTTTACCACTTGTATCTGAACGAGTACGCGTTCTATCGAAATAAGAAGCAAAGGGATTCGTACGTCGGTCAGGCAAAACGAGGCTCCACTACGAATATCCCATTCGACTATTTTGGTCAAATTGTAATTTGCATCTCGGTAAACGATTTTCACACGAGCGCTCGCGGTTCATTGTTTCCGCGCAGCCAGGCGAAATACGTGTTATCCGCTACGTGTTTGCTAAATTCTAGGTTAGGTTAACGATATTGCATTAATTTAACGTTAGAGACGTTAATTTTGTTCGCAATTTTGTTCCTTTGATCGACGATCCGCAAAAGTTAAAACCGATCCGGAAAACTAAAGAACGAAAATGGATGGAAAAATATATTCCGAGAAAATGATAATGTTGGTATATTTATATTTGGTTGGATAATGTTGATGATAAAAAAATATATACGCGCGCTTTTTCGTGCGTAATTCTTCCGTACGCTCACGAACGGATTTAAGATTTAAGATTGATCGATACCGGTGTTTTATTGTTCCCTTAGGTGGGTCAGGCAGAAAACGTAAACATTCTTAGCTCACCGAACAAACTTTTACCGCAAAGCTCCATAAGTTCTCGTGAAATTGATAATCTCGATGATCGAGATAACGTGGCAAGTTTACGTGGAATACGAAATTTGCACGTATTTGCATAACGATGATATATAACGCAAGATATAATAAATTTTATTCCATAGATTTTATAGATTGGACATTAATTATTTAATAGGTCATTCTTTCTTTTCTTTCCTTTCTCGTCATAATTACGAAAGAATTTATAGCAAGTTGTTGGAGCAAGCGAGGGTACAATTAACAGAGGGAATTTAATTAACAGATGAATTTCCGATGTCAGACAGACGCTCGGACTCGAACTCGACTGTACTCGACGAATGGAAGATTATAGATTCGTGAGCGAGGGAGCAAATACCGATCCCGGTTATGCATATTTTCGTGAAGTGGAATCGTATTCTTCCCGGGTACGACAAACACAGGCTGCAGTTGACGCGGCAAATAGAACGGCACGGCGATGTACTCGGGGCGAATACGATGGCATAAACGATCAGGCGGGGTATAAACGTTGGTCGTTAGGCAAATGGACTTGGACCCGAGCCTCGATTCGGGGAATAAACCGAGATCTGTTTATGATTTCGAATATATATATATATATACAAAAATTTATGTATATTTACATATTGGACAGGATCCGGCAAATTTGAATATCTTGAAAATGGATCGCGTGATTTTCGTGTGACCGTGTGAATAAACTATTCATAGGATAGGCTTTGCGTGCGGAATGGACATCCTATCCCAGTTAGGTTATTCAATAGTTGATAATGAACGATTAATGAACTGGAAATGATGAATTACGAATCTCACTATTGTTCACACTGTCGTACGAGGTTTTTTTTCTTTTTTTTCTTTTTTTTTTTTTTTTTTGGTAAAATATTATTACACGTTATTCATTTAATGCCGCACTAAATGGAATATAACGTTCTCTCACGAATAGTCGAATGATCGGATATCTAGGTCAGATAACTTTCATGAATCGTTTCGAATAGAAATAGTCTCTATTCCTCGTATTCTTTCATCCTCGCAACACTTCTCTTCTCTTTCCAGAGATTAAACTGGATATAGTGAAACTAACGAAGGGGGGGAGATTTTAATATTCTCGGCAAATAATTTCTCCTGTCATGAATTTAAACGCAATCGGTATCCATAAAACACTGAATATTAACGATTTTCATTTTCCCACATCCTCTTATTTTATAAATAAATCAATATTGATTTCTTTTTAAAATCAGCATCGAACTGAAAGAAATCGAGATGAAGAGATCCTTCAAAAAGATTCATCGAAGAAATTAAATTTAAAAAAGGAAAATTATTGCAGAACAATTCGTTTTATTTAATAAATCAAATTTTCTTTTCTCGATTTCACGATGTATTCCGCCCATAATCGTCTTCGTAGAGACACGGATTCATAGTGGCAACTGTGCGTCGTCCTCCCTTACTTTCTCGTGATCCCTAAGATCAGCCGGTCGTAATTCAACCGTCCGCGATAAATCTTCGCGGCTTGGATGCCGTCACGGTCGCGATGACCTGCGCCACGTTTGGAAAAATACACGGCCGGATCGGAAAATCCTGTTGTTGGACAGGATTTTCGATCGACGTCGGAAGACGTTCGTTCTCCCCCCCCTTTCCTTGAAAGGTCACTTGTTAGGTTGCGTTCGAAATTACACGTTTCTCAAAGGGGAGAGCTTGTAAGTTTCTCCCTAAGGTTATGCTCCAACATCGAGTCAGGGAACAAGTTTGTTAGGGGTTGTCCGCTTTACACGGAGGTTAGATTCGTTAGACGAGAGTTAGAGTACATACGTGGTGAAGTAGTAGAAAAATCAATATCCTCTCCCTCGGTGTATGCTTCCCTCCCTCCTGTACGCCTCGAGGTTTTAATTAATGCACACGCGTAAGCGTGCAAAGTTTTTCAACATTTACGGCTCGCGCGTGACTGTGCTTCAAGCTTGATTACGCCGCGCTCTGTTTATTAATACGATTTTTTTTAGAGGCGAGCTCCGTGCCCCTAATGTTGCTCGAAACGCGTGGATTTCATTTCGTAATTAGCGCAAAGTATTTACGCCTCCAGAATCCTCCATCCACGCTAATCAATTCAAGGTATATTCAATTTTCCTTTTCTTTTTTTTTTTCTGTAAAATATCCCAATATTTGTTTCCGCAATTTTTCTGCCGTTGTTGTAACGACTTTAACAACGTAATAAAGTATATAGCTATTTTCTTTTATTGTTACTTTTAACATTCAAAAAATTAGTCTGACTAAAATGGACCAAGTCTCGATGATTTATATTCGGATGTAAATCTGTTCTTTACATTCGATTTCGAGATTGATGGGTTTTCGAGAGGGGGTGACTCGTTAATTCGCTTAAGAATTAGGCAGCCTCGAGGATCAACTACCTCGTAGCCTTATTTTAAAGTTTAAGGAGGTTACGAGGAATCGACTGGAACGGCGGATAGAAATTTTCCTGAGGCTGAAGGAGGGTTGTCCGACTTTCTTGGCCTGGGAACAGCCATGAAACGGGCGCCACGTGCGCCCCATTGTTTCTCTATCTCCCGGGCTTGATTACAATTTAGCTGAAACCACGGTGTATCGCGTCTGAAACGCGGGGGAAGGGGGGAGGTGCACGTGCAGGCAATACACACGTGACTATCTGAATGGCCGTGTTATTACATTCCTCGTTTCGCCGGCTATTAATACGCTCTGAGATGCGTACGTGGTATCGTGTGCCAGTGGAACGATACGAAAAGGGAGGAGAGGGGGGGTCGAGGCGTCGTTGCTTGTTTCTCGTCGTCGAGAGAACGGCTCGTATGGGAAAGGACCGAAATATGGCAGGGTTTAATAAAGGACATTCGGCTTCCTCCCCGAGCTCGGGCACAGCTGTATTGCGAGAGACACTCGTGGCTTGTTTAATTAAGCGTCGCTGCGCCGCTTAATCTTCAAATTGCATCCGCCAACTTGAAACGCGCCAGACGAAATTTAATACTTTTTTCCTTCGTGGAAAATACCTTGGGCACGATGCTTCTTGGGGGGAAAAAATCTTCCCTTCCGTCGATTACAGAATATTTGTATTTCGTCTCGCTTTTTCCATGGCAGATACTTTAAAATTTTTAATAAATTTTTAATATCCCCTTTAGTGTCCCCTCGTAGACTGATTTGGTGTAAATGATTCTTCGTTTGAAAATGCTATTCTCAAGTTTTTCTCACGAAGTAACGAAAGCGAGGAGGCTTAAAGTTAAAGTTTTCTGTACGTTCCATTGGGAATGAAAAAGGAAGGAAGATCGTTGAAGTTGTTGGACAGATTCGTGGATTATTTCGGGTTATTTTTTTTAATGGACGGAGCGGAGAAAAGATGGATAAGATTTATATATTTGACTTTGGAAATGCGCGTGAAAGCGTGAAATTTATCGTCCGTGAGGCTAGATTCCCGAAGAAAATGAAGTTTGAAGGATGGCAAACGCAAATCTGAGACCGGAATCGGGGAACAAACTGTAATTCCTATTTCGTCGGTGAATCTCAAATAGCCGAAGTGCACTTGCGCTTCCATTACCGGAGTTTCGTGAAGCAGAATTGACTTTGCGTTGTAAGAGCAAGTTCCAAACTGATCGGAATTAGGAAACGGAGAAAGGCCCTCTGCGTTCACGATTCATTATTGAAATTAAATCGATCGTGCGTTTGTCGAATCAAAAGGGTCGAAAATCCTCCATCGATTAATTTCTTTCTTTTTTTTTTTTTCTCGCAAATTTTCGCGCCCAACACGATCCAAGATTCGAACGATTCCTCGCGTAATAATAATCACAACCATCCGCCATTTTAACCCTTATTGATCCTGTACCCGTAGTCGTTCCCACGATACACACCGTTCATATTTGCTACTTGAGCATCCCGAGTGCGTCGAGTGGCGTGCAAACTTCTCCGCTTACTTCTCGAATGCTCGGTGAACTAGTTTCAACGATAGATTTTCGCTTCGCGATATAACTTACAACGGTCCGGCGTCCAACGTTTAATGAAAACGCGCACTCCAATTTCCAATGCATCCCATGAACGATAATTATATGAAGATTTCCCCTCCCGTAATATTTCAATTACAGTTCAATTATGGATGGAATTCCATTATTCCGAACTCTATTTATTGGGAACGAAATTTTCATTAATGCTCGATTAAATGAACACTGGCCGAGCCGAGTATTATCTCAACTACTGAGCGACGAGCATTGTTTCAATTGTACGAATACCTGGAACAAATAATGGGAGGGGAACGTAATGCGATACGTTGTCGCAGTAATAAATACTGAAGAAACGTGCCAGATAAAAAAATCGGCCAGCGAAAAACCTCGTCTTGCAACGAGAAAATTCATCTAACCCGAATGATCCCGACTTTTGAACACTTTTCGAATAACTTTTTTAAACAACAATTATCATTTAAAAAATCTGAAATTTCATACTCAAAGTTTCTCCTCTACCTCGTATTTTCACGAAGTTATTATTATTTAAAAAAAGAAAATGAACAGAAAAAGTAAAATTTTCTAACCCATTATTCCCCACACGCATACAATATCGTCACAATTTTAATTTATTAATTAAATTTCCTTACATCCATTTATCCAAACATCTGTTATTCGAATATGAAAGATCAGAAACGATACACTCCCACCGTATATAAATGATTACACGAACCGTTCGATTCTCGTAAACGTTCCTAACCTTAAATCCATTAAACCAACATCGATTGTCCATCGAACGCTCGAAAACAAATCGAATCGATCCATCCCATTCGCTCGAATTTGCGCAAGCACCCCGATAATACTTCGCGATCCTGAAACCCCCGGCTACGTAATCTCGACGTCTAACGGTCCACCCGATTCACCCGATCCCGACGGATCCGGGCATCGATTTCGCGGGGGGAACGAGCCGGGCTCCGTGTAGCCGCGGTCTGCTACGTTTTGGTCCATTAAGGCCGCAGGAAAATTGAATTCCGGCGCGACAGCGAGAGCGCAAGCTCGGATTAAATCGTTGCGGTCCACGGGCGAGACCGCGTTCGCTAATGAAGCGCGCTGCGTTGAATATAAAAGGGACATCTGGTAACCCCATCCCGCGACATCTTCGAGCGACCAATGTCGAAAGGAGGAGCAATTAACCCTGGCGCCTGGTTTTTTAGCTTTCGAATTGGGATCGAATTGGGACAGAGAATTTCGCGAATTGAACGAAACGATTTTGATAATTTCTCTTACTCGTGATGATCGTGATTCGTTGTCGCAACGTTTCTTCCTTTCCTCCTTCTTTTTATTTTTTCCAAGGATCGAACAACGAGTCTTGTTGAATTAGTTTCTTCTAGAAAACTTTGCGAGAAGTTGAGTATTAAAGGTAAATTATTCCATTCCACGACGCGTTTCGTGTCACTTCTTTTTTCGAAGGAGAGCGGAGAATTTATTTATCGATGTTTTCGTAACGTAACGTTCCTTTGGTGGTCGAGTTCTCGAGCGAAACGGTTAACTTAGGGACGAACCGGTCGTGAGGGGAATGTCTTAAAGAGCCACCGAGTTGACTCGCAGTTGTTCCTCTATTTAAACAAGACCGACAATGGTAATGAGAATGCAAATGGCACAACTATCTTTATACCCTTGCGCACGTCGAGCAATGATAAAAGAAAACGAGATTTTCCTTCGAAACCCATTGAAATCGAAATTTCACTTTGCCCCGAATCACTCGTTGAAATATGAATGATATATCTTCGATAAATCTTCTTGATTCTCTCCTATTCTTTTTCTCAATTATAAATTCTAAAACTAAACTCCAAACCCTACCATTCTGGTATCTAAAATACGTATTCGTCATTAACGAATCTACGAGCAAAATCCAACACGAAACGCTCTCCCTTTTTCCTTCTCCTTCTCATTTTCATCGTCACGGTAAATCCCAGATAAAGTTTGGTAGATTTGCCTATCTAGCCTATCTACCTTCGATATCCTCTAGCTATCTCTCTCTCTCTCTCTTTTCTAACGAGGTTACTCAGCATCGGGGGACATTAGCGAAATCCGAAATTACACGACTCGATCTCCCGCCCATATCACGTGAATTTACGATAATTCCACGGGGAGGGGAAATTTTCAAAAATTCGTCGCTCCCGATATCCCATCAGGATAAAAAACGCCCATCTGTGATCTGTGATTATCCTCTTATAAGGGGGAGGCGGACAGACTTCCGCAAAACGTTAACCGCGAAGCTCGCGGCTTATATCAGCTGTCTGATTATTAAAAGTTAAATCTTGCTACTTTGCTGTGGGGATGAAAGAGAGAGAGAGAGATAGAGGAATCACCCTCCTTTAACCTCTTTGCATAAAATTAAAGGTAATCATATTCATTTCGCCGCCATCCCCCCATCTCGAAACGCTACCGGGGACATTACGGGAGGGAGGGGAGGAGAGTTTGAATTTATAACGATGACAATGAAAATTTGTACCGAGTTTCGAGGGTTTTCCTTCTTTGCCTGGAGATCCAGAGAGAGAGAGAGAGAGAGAGAGAGAGGTCTCTCTTGCCCCGGCGATAATTAGGTTGAAGTCTCTAGACACGATGATCGTCGTCGAGGATCCCCGTCGTCGGCCGCCCCGTTCGTGACAGAGAGATTTCTGACGAGAGTGAACGCGCGTCGTTCCACCCTTCTATTTTCATAACCTTCGAGTTAGCGGGCAAACTTCTCTGGAGAGGGGGGGAAAGAGGGAGATCCTGGAGGACGAAGCAAGCGACGAAGATTTCCATCAAAGTTAACGAATCTGGTAAACTCGCCCCATTCTTCCTCCCTTCGAACGAATTTCGCTTCGCACGATTCTTGCCGAGGAGGCTTGCGATTTCTTTGCCAATTATGTGGCCCGCGAGCATATCCACGCCTCTCCACGCAACTTCTCTCGCACTTTGGATGCAAGTTCAAGGATAGATAGACAGAGAGGAGGGAGGGAGGGAGAGATGCCGTCAAGTTGAAAAGGTGCATCGGTCTTTGAGGGAGCGCCACGAGGGAGGGGGTGAGTATCCTTTGATACTCTTAGAGCGCGGAACACGCTTTAGACGAATTCCATAGGGGGAGGGGGAGGGAAACGTTACGCGGAATTATGGAGAATATTCCTTTCGTTAACCATCCGTGCCCTGGCCGCGGTATTCGTGGGAGAGCTGCTCGGAATTCTTCAAAGGGACGTAGTCGGCACGAGGGGGCTCATCCCTTTACCACACGGGAAGAAATTTGTGTATCCTGGTATTAATAGAAGAGGAAGAAAAACGGGGGTGGAGGGAAACGATGAGGCGGCTGATGCGTGATCTGTTTCTTTTCTTTTTTTTCTTCTTCTTCTTCTTCTTTAGAGCTAACAGGTAACTCTTTTCGAGATGGATTCGGGAGCGAAAACGTTTCTTTTGGGATAATCGAAAACGTCGATGTAAGAAATTCTCGATCAATTATTATGCGAGCATTCTTTTTTTTTTTCCTCTTCATTTGCACGAACGGAATTTACTTAGGGAATTAGATTCGGATGTTGGCGGATTAATACTGTTAATTGGAAAACTTTTTGCCCCTCGTGGGGAGGAAAAAACTGCGTGACAGAAGGAGAGGAAGGTTAAATTAATTGTTCCAAGTGCAACGGGAAAGGAACAATTTCCTTGAGAATTCCCTGATTCCTCTCGAGTACGCTTCGTCACGGTGGATGTCGTTGGTTAGGGATAAATAAAAAATCACCCCCTCCTCCCTTAACCTTCGGGGATCTAAAACTCGGCGGGGAAGGTGAATTAAAACTGTCTCCGCGAGGAAACATTTATCAACATCCGTAGAGATGATTCGCGTTTTATGGCGTGCCGCTCTCGATCGATCTCTCGTATTTCCGTCCCAAAACAGAAAATTCGACCGAATTTCCTCCCCCCTAGTGTCTTACCGCCAAGTTACGACCCTTTCGATTCGATATCGAATCCCTCTCTCTTCTTCGTTTTTCGACGAACGAAAGACGCCGAGTCACGCGAAATCTAGCTTCACTTGCTAGTAGTAATGGTAATAGTAGTGGTAGTAGTAATAGTAGTAAAACCGTCATTAGTCAGACACTGGCTTTTATTTACCTTGTTCTCGAAGAATTATATAGCTCTTAAAGTTTTCCATGGAGAAGGCAATATAACTTTTTTAAACATTAAACGACACGTACATCTCTCTCCTTAATGCCCCTTTTTCTCCCCCCCCTCTCTTGATTGTTTCACAGTGTAGAACGAGGAGGTAATATCCTGTTTTGCGAACTTTCAACCTTTGTATCGACCACGGGGAGTACAAGGTGTACCATTGTACAAGAAAAAGAACAGTGGCCGATGTCTTTGGAGAATGTTTAACCTCGTTGATCTAATAAAAAGCTTCGTGTTCAGGAGTTACTAAGTATGATGGGAGGGGAGCGGGGATGGAAACTTCTTTGTCGTGGAAAAGATTTTATTACTGATAATTGGAGAATCTTAAAAGCAGTTAATACAATCAATATATAAATAAATGGAGTGGAACAACGTCATCGTCATCATATATCATGCATAATAAATTTTATTAATAAAAAAATACATTATTTAAAAAAAAATCATCATTTATTCCGTGCATATTTTATCTCTAATAAATATTCTATTATTTTGCATTAATATTTTAATTTTTATATTCTTGATATTTGAATGCATTTCGTGTAAAAATTATTTCCGACATTTTTTTGAAACAAAATTATATGCATTTAGTAAAATTGTAAAACTTTTAGTTCGTGTATTATATTTCGTTTCAATATTTTATATGATGTTTATTGAAATTTTCAAGCCAACTATTTTATCAAATTATTCGTTTTTTCCCCTCTTTTTCTCTCTCTTATATCCAATTGAAATAATTTTTGTATCTTCTTTTTTCTTTTTTTCTTTTTTTGACGAGTAATATTATTATGCAGTTAGGTTCGTTATTGTTCGTTAAGACAGTTTCTTGCTGCGGGAGATGGTGAATTGCAGTGATTTTGTCATAATTTGTTCAATGAGACATCGAATTTTCAACTAGGAGGAATGTTTCCTCAACTTCCAGCTAATTAAATAGTGGAATAACCTCTTCTATTGATTTTCCAACGTTTTCCTCGGGCATATATTAATAATATAAACAGATCTGTAATATCTCCATCTTCTTAAAATATTTATCAAAAATCCTTGTTTGCCTTCCTGTGATACAATTTCCAATTTTCAAACGTTTAAACATTTTGATACGTCGACGTTATTATACGTATTCATTCGCGTCTTTTTTCTTATAATAATTACTTTTGAAGAAAGTTTTACTTTTAGAAATGGATATCGAATTGGATGAAATGGATTAGATTTTTATAAAATCATGACGATCGTGTCGTGGAACGTTTGTACAATCGATCTTGTGATTGTGACACGTTGATACCACGTATCCTCCGTGTCACGTTGAAAACAATCCTTGTCTGTGATGCGCTTTGAATAATGGCTGTCCCCGCGAACGCTCGACACAAGTTCTACACGATTAGAGAGCAGAATAATGTGGGATCGTGAACACCTGTTACAGTGGTGATACATATATTAAAAGAAAAATAGTCTAATCACAAAGCATAGTAGCGAAGTGGACTAAAGTACCGTCTTTACACGAGGAATACACGAGGAAGAGGAAAACGTCTAGAGTTCGATTCTTCTTCGAGGGATGAAAGATTTTATTTCCATTTTTCTTGATGGATTTTATTCAAAATGGCATTTAATTAAGTAATTTGTATATAAAATAATTTTCTTATTAAAAAGAAAATGAAGATTTTGAAAAAAAATTTAAAATATATATTATATTACAAATTATATATATTTGCTATTATTTGAATATATTATCGAAAAGATAAAGAAAAATATATATTTAAAATCTAAAAATATATTCTTGTATCGTTAGAAACAAGAAATATATGATAAGAAAATAACAAATAAAAAATGTGATGTAATATCGATATTAAAAAAGTATTTTGAAAAAAGTACGATAGGAAAATGATATTTAAAAACGAAACTAATATCAATTAAAAATTGTAAAAAGAAGAAAAATATATAATATCGTTACATCGTTCATCAAATTTCTACACAGCATTGTTACGATTTTCAACCGTATAAAAACGTAAAAAACTTCTTGAATAAAAACGATACACATGGGATCAGAGTGAATATCGATGATGAGATTTCAACAGTTTTCTCTGAAAAGATGATCGTAAAATAAATTTCGTGATAGAGGAGATATGTATAGTTGGAAATGATGAAAAAAAAAAAAAAAAAAACAAAAATAGCGAAGCGTAAGCTAATACTTCATGCTTGCTCGAATAAAATGCATAACTTCATCAGAGATTCAACGCTCTCGACCTGTGTCATGGTGATGCAACGAGCTAATGAAATTATGAGGGTATTTTAATACGATTCTTCCATAATATCGTTACACGATACTCTATTTTCGATAGCAGCGGATGAGACCAAATCTAGTTGTCTCTTTGTAATTTATACCTGATTGGATCCCACAAATCCTCTGATATGCAAATTCACGATTCGAATCGGAGGCAAGTGTCTCGTAGACCGAGGGAATTTGTCCGTAACGCGATTGATAAATTTGAACAGCCGACGTAATATTCGCGTTAAGATCAATACCAACTCTACTGTTTCCAAGATGTTTGGAGGCCTTGCCTTTGCTACATGTTGAAATTTAATCATCTCGGAACACAATCGATGCTTGTCAATCGGATTTATAGATGGATTATTTGTATATTCGCGATCTATGTACAATCGATATTGCATCAAGTTTGTTTCGATTCGAAATACTCTAGTTTGTTCCATAAATAAATTACACATCTAGATTATCTTCTTTTAAAAAAATATAAAGTGAAAATAAATAATAAATTCAAAATTATATAAAATATTCTTAAATATTTAAATTAATTAATAATATTCTTAAATATCTTATTCTATAAAATATTCTTTCAATAACAACGTATTTAGAGTACTTAAAGAGTATTCCTTCCATTTACTTATTCTCATTTATTTCTTTCACGCAATATAGTAATAACTTACTTTGTCTCCATACCTACGTAGTAATTTCAGATTTCCAATCTGATCATCAGAAACTTGTTATCTTTCCATGAAAGGAAGAGATCCAATCGAAGAGCTATCCACGCGCCGGTTTCGTTCGATCCTCGAAACAAAAACCCTCCCTCCCTCCCTCCCTCGTTCCAGATACAGCCACCTAGAAAAAAAGTTTCACGAGAGATCATCTCCGAAACTCTCTTCACGGATCGAAGTCATTCCCCGCGACCTGTGAGCGTATCTGTGGATTTTACGAGTGCCAGAAATTTTCTCGACTTTCCCCGGAAGACGCGTTCGCGAGGAAGGGGGTGGGAATTCCGGCTTAGAAAACAGGATTGGTAGCGTCTCGCGATCCTGAGACTGGGCAGGCGTGAAATCCTGGAAGGACCGGATCCAATCTGCTTGTAAAAGCAGTGTACGCCGCAGAGTGTGGAGCAATCTGCCTCTCCCCCTCTCCCTCTCTCTCTCTCTCTTTTTTCCTCTATCTCATCGTCTTTCTCCCTCTTTCTCTGTCCCTCTGCTCTCGGAAATCCCGAGACAGACCCGCAATCTCGATGGATTACGTACACTCGGGCGCGATTTTACAGTGCAACAGGGAGCCAGAGGGCTGCGGATATCTGCCTGGAAACTTCGTAAGTCCGACGACGTTGAGTCCTTGTCCAGTAAATTTCCAAGGATCGGGTCGCCTTTCCTTTCATCCGATCCATTTCGCGTTAGATATAAATTTCTTTTTTTTCTCTTTTCTTTTTTTTTTTTTTTTTCATTTTATGTGTACTTGGACGAACAACAACACGTTTCGCGCGACAAGTTATCACTGGAACGAGAGGTGAAAAGATTCGATTTTCTTCGATTAGGTTGTCAAAGTTAGAAAGATGAATCGTAATAAGATCGTTGAATAAGAGATTTATGGGGGGTCCAAGAAAATATGAGGGTAACACTATCGGGAATCGAATTTATTTCCCTTCGCGTGCCGGATCCGTGGTTACACCACCCTCATCGTTTCCTTTCTTGCTCTTGCCGTTGATCTTGCTTAATGGGCCCGATCTTACACGTACTTTCCTTTCTTTTCTTGAAATCTAGAAAAATCACTCGTCTCTTCATCCTTTCTTGACCAGTGAGAAAGAATGCTTAACCTTTTTTTACGATCGCTATTATAGATTATCGTAAAGACAATTGATTCTGAAAATTTCATTCACAAAAAAATAAAAGCTATCCTGTGACTTTTGAACAAGAATATGATTAATATAATTGATGCGATACATATTGAATAAAAAAATTATAAATATTATAAATACACATCGTTTTATAAGATAGAAGAAAAAGAAATTATTTCATCCGTGATTATAAATTAGAAGCTATTCTGTTTCATCTCAACTCTATACCAATCACTCGCTCGCGAGGATCAAGCTTCGACTGTGCTCGCAACGCTCCAATTAATCCTCGCTTCTTTCCGGTTCAGGGAATCCGATAGTTCGGTCCTCGTTACCCGTCCTTTTTATGCCCCCAGTCCTTATAATTCGATAATTCTCGTGTTCCCCTTCCTCTCGCTCTCTCCTCCTCGCTAATTCATCATCCAATAGGGAAAAAGTTTCGGTAAGGGTTTGGAAAAAGAAATATCCCTGGCGGCGAGGGATCGTCGTTAGAAATGAACAAGGATTGTTTCGCGGCTACCGAGATTTCCGGATATCCGGGGATCCTCAGAGATTGGAGGAAGGATTTTCGAAACAGGATGGCCATCGTAGCCATCATTCTTGATACGATTTTGGCCGCGATATCCACGGCCAAACTTGGCGGAAATTATTCTCCCTCGATATTTCATTTCATATGAAATCAAGTTGTGTACCAACGCGATCCGTACAACTTTCATCCGTTGAATTCGTTCGAATGGGGATTCAAAGGGAATCCGCGTATTCGAGAAGTTCGATCGGGATATTGGAAGGAATATCAAAGGTTTTCTTCCCTTCTTTATGAATTACGAAGGGAAGGAAGAAACGTCGTGATAAATTTATGAGGATGGCTTCTTTCTTTCCTCTACTCTTGTCGAAGTCCATTTTGTTTTTTTTTTTTTTTTNTTTTTTTTTTTTTTTTCTTTCGTACAAAAGTTGCTTTTCATATATTTCTCGCATGCATGTGTATATATATATATATATATATATTTCTTAGAGTCTTCTTTCTTTTTTTTAACGCGTCTACCCCTCTCGTTACTCGAAAAATCCTCTTTCTTTCTGGAAAGGAGAAGAGGTATAACGATGATATGCTGCAGTCAAAGTGGAAGTGAAGATGGAGGATCGATAATTAAGTCGTTGGTTACACTACTTTCCTTCCGTTCCCTTCACAAAGAAAATTTTTCTGTTCATACGTCGAAACATTCTGTTCTTGTCTCTTCCTTTTTCTCTAAATAAAACAACGATGACAATAATTCAATTCAGTTTCGATCAATGGAATGTTGAATTTTCTTTCGATTGTTTGGCAATCGTAACTATGTACACGTTCACAGAGGGTGGACTTGTAAGGATGAAGGTACAAATAAACTGGTGAACAGTTAACGGATAATTAACGCATCAACTATGGTTAATTACACGATTCGTAAAGGATTTCGATTGTTCGAGTTTGAAAAAATTTTATGCGCAATTCCAGATGCGTTCTAATTAAAACTTCCTAGAAGGACTATCTTTTAATTTAAAAACTTTTATATTCGCGAGGAAAATGTGATGGTTAAATGAGACGCGAGGAAAATGATGATTTTTAAACAAAATTTCTTCCCATCCTACTGTTGAACCGCTTCAATTCGGACATGTTAATTACTCTCTACGGGACACACTCGTGCTTATCTGGAACACGCGTTCTAACACGTTCGTACAACGTTCAACCTCTTCATTTTCTATGCTAAATTCATCCGGAAAATACAGTACCTCTTTTCATTTGCGCTCGTTTTACGGATAATGACACGTCATTCTACGTTGTCGTGAAAAAAATCCACGCTCGTTAGAAGTTCGTTTCATTTCTGGCCTCAAGATTTTTCACTGAATCGGTGTCGAAATACATATGGGATTGCTGACGGCGATGGAAGCAAGTTTCAATCTACTGTCGGATAGCGATTATTCAAAAGTAAATTGAAGGAAAATATGTTTTTTTTTTTCTTTGGAATACGTTTTAGGAATAAATCGTAAATATCTTCAAATATACATCGTGAATTTGATTAATTTCCAAATGTATGTTATTTTATCGTATAAAGTTAAAAGATGCAGGATTTTGTCGTTTGAGAACTGGTTTAAAATTTATCGGGTACACGAGTGATTAATTTATAGATTAAATTTAGATTTTGTATATTATTCATGAAATATAATAATTCGTTTCACTTTCAAAATATTTAAAATCGAATCTGTCAATGTTCAAACTATTCTTAGTTCTCGTTGTTTCACATATTTCACAGTTACGTGCTCGTTTTATATTTCACGTTACACGCTCTTCTGTCCAGCTCTGTTTAAAATTAAAATTGAACGAGGAGAAATATATCGCGATCCCGATATATGGAGAGGGCAATAAATTTTTTACCCTTTTTCATTTCACAAATGTCACAACGCGTTTTCAAAAGACAATGATAATTACATCATCGAGACATGATTTTAATCCGTTTTCCATTTTCCAGAAAGAATCAAGAGTTAAATACGTGTCCAATTTAATTCGACTTTCCGATAAAAACTCACCCTTTTTTATTATAATCAAATATTAACGAAACAAAGCAGTAAAGCTTGTCGAACAATTTTATCAGAAGAATCCGATAAACAGTCCGTAAATTCAACATTTCCAAAAAAAAAAAAAACGAACGAAAACAATTGTTCCAATTCAGGGAGGCGACAAACGCAGACTTGGAATTACGTAAACACTAGCACCGCGTTTCTTTGCTCTTCGACATCCTGCAAAATTCCTCTCCAACCTTTCAAACAATCCTAAAAGACCGCCCTTAAATGCACACCCTTTCAAGCATTCTCCAAGTCTTCTTCTGCAAGTCTTGCTTGGCTGCGGATGGTCCATCGTGACTCGCGGAGGACGACGAGCAGGTTTCTCTATCAACAACCGAGATCGAGTCGAGGTTTTTTTAGCGCGTTTCCACCCGCGTGGCGGGTTATTATTAACGAAAAAAATGGCCGCTCTCTCTCTCTCTCTCTCTCTCTCTCACTCCGTGTCCCCTCCATTTCAGATTTAGGTCGCGAGATAGAGACGCACGATGCTCGGACGCTTTATCGTGCCCCCGTGCTTGTTTCTTTGCACGCTTCTTATCTCCGTATCCAAACGATCTCCCCCTCTTTACTTTTCTGCGAGGGGGTGGTTTCTTTCGCGAGGGGAGAGAAGGAGGGGAGGGGAGCTCACTTTGCTCGCTACCCTTTCGTTCCGGATGAAAAAATCCGGATGAAACATCGAGCTCTCCGCTCTTTTATCCACAAGCGTGGAGTAAGCATCAGACCGGAAGTCGTCCCGATTTTATCCTCGCGATAACGCGTGGCATGCGTCGGTTCGGATCCGATCTTCCGCGTTTCCCTTTGAAATTTCTTCGTTGATTCCTAGAAGATGCAGTTATATATGGTTATATATATATATATGTGTGTGTGTGTAATAATTAATAAATGCGCAGTGGCTGTTACGCGCATCATGTTGCATTTATTAATTTTGTTTGTGTAGTATTTAACACGGTTCGTTACCGCCATTTAAAGAGAAATATTTTGGTTACGTTACAATTTCGTACGAAAATATATATGTAGAAAAATGAAACGAGCAAATTAATAATTAGTTTGGTTATTTTAAAAAGTTAATTGCTCTTTTTCATAATGAGCATAATCATTCTTCGTGAAATAGAAACGAAATTTTACGGAAATTAACGACACATTTGTCATGCGATGTCACACGTACGAGGGTTTGTAACGAGTTTGTTAATTAGATTTTAGTACATTAAATTTTTTTATATTTAATAAGTGAAAAATTTTCGCGCGACTACGTAAATTTGACGCTACGAAAAAAAAAATAAAAAAAAATAAAAAGTGTAAAATCCGATTTCGTTTCGAAATAGAAATATTATTGTTTTTTTGTCGAACAATGTTGAAAATTCAAATTTCAAGAGAATTAAAAAAATCTTTCATCGAAGGAGATTTCATCGAAGAGAGTTTAATAAAAATCGCAAGATTTTCGACGTGCAATTCGATTGATATCCTTTTTCTTTTTCTTTTTTTCCAATTGTGCGGGGTCAAAGAAAAATTTGTAAGTCAGAGTGGAAATTTACCGTAGGAACATTTTCCTCCAATATGGTGAAATTCTCAATCTGAGGAATCACGGATTCAAGATTGGCCCTATTTACCCCTAGGATTCTTGCCTCTGTGCGAAGAGGGCAAATTGAGAAAATGCAAATCACGGTTACTTGTGAATGCAAATTGTTCGATGAAAGGTAGATTCAATCATCGTTAACCTTAAGCGGGCCTTATTAATTAATCTCCAAAGGTATTAAAAACGGCTCGACAGCTTATCGTATAGCTTCTATTAAGATCAACAACCTGATTAAGAACTCGAACATCGAGCCGGGCAATCGATCAATTTCTTAAACAGCTTTCATAATCCGAAAACTTTGATAATTGTATACCAATAATTACATATTCAAGATTCGAGTTTAAAGTTTGTTCGTTTAAAAATAATTTGATAAAAATTTCTCTTTAATTGAAGTTGGTGTGAAAATTCGCGTGAAAATTTCAAATATCTCGCGATCAATCGTTATTCGCGTTATTACTCGTTTAAAAAAAAAAATACGATTTAATGAGAATGATTAACATCGACCTTTTGATTTTCATTCATAGTCGATTCATTTTTCATTATTCGAATCAACGATGCATTGAAAACGTGTACAGAGAAAGAGGAACAGATTTAAAAAAGATATAAAAGAAACGATCTATATCGATTAAGTTGAGAGACAGATTTGCAAAAATGTGATAATATGTTATTTGATCGATCAAAAATTACTTGCGGAATATATTTTTTCATATTTCATCCCGTGAAAAAGGAATATTAATTGATATTGGCATAAAAAAAAAAAGCTTTTATCTATAACAATCAAAATGAAAAAATAGAAATGTATTTGTATTTATAACGAGAAAATCTTTATTTTTAATTACTTTTCAAAATATTTAACTTATAATATAATAATATAATATAAATATCTCGATATATATAATATTTTAAAAAATTAGTTCACTAAACAAGCAATAAACTTTTCTCAAAATTCTACCAAAAGTATAATCTTCAAATAATCAAATTGGGAATGAAACGTCGAACGGAAACCAATTTCAATTTTCAATTTTCCAAAAAAATAACCATATCACCGTAAATTTTTGAATATCCATCGAGTCTCAACAACAAAGCATCAAATATTTCTAAATAATATTCAATCTCTAATTTTAAATCCCTCTATATTTTATCTCCGTTAAAAAAGACCAATCATTATTTTATATAATCGCGAGAAGCGCAATAATTTTCCACGATCGTTCCACGTCACCCCACCATCTGGATTTTATGACAAATATAAAATTCCACGATCAAGAGGGTGATCGAGCACACAGTTAGCCCCAGATACCTCTGAAGAAGCAGTTTTTCCCTTGCAGAGCCTTAAACTTGTATCTATACACTTTTACGACAGTCGGTTTCGTCGAATAAGTCATCGATGCCGATATAAGAAGCGGTATCGCCGCCATATGTTTCCGCGCGTGTGACGTGAAAATGCAAATAGCGCAATGGCGTCCGCCGCGATACGCAACGGACGTCTTTAATTTATATGCGAGCCACGCTCGCAAAGATTTACGAGCGCCACAGGATCAAGCATCCCAAAGTTGCAGCAGGGGGAAGAAAAAAAGAAAAAACTTTTTCTTCCTTCCTGGTAAAAATTCTTCTCGCTGGACAATTAATTAATCTGATTCTGCAGTCCTTGCGACCCCTGTGTTCTTGATCACACACACACACACACACACAGAGCTGACCCCTTCTTCGAGCGAAATACGAGTCGAAATTTCAACGAGGGGAGAATACGAATTAAGAATATCTTGGGACACTTGGTGGATTAAATCGCTCGATTGTTTGAATAACTGTCTGTGGTGAATTATCTTGGCCCATCTTTGATATAGATCTATCTTTCATAGGAGGAAATGGGGATTATTCTAATTTATTATTTATTCCAATCGAAAATTTATTTTAATTTTGAAAATAATTTTTTAAATAATTTGATGACTTCCTTTTTTGAAAAACTTTGTCAATGAGAAAATAAACGAAGGAATTAAGTTACTTACTTTAAATGAAGATTGTAAATCATTTAAATAAAGATTAACTCATTGTGAATTATAAATTCCAGTAACAAGAATCAATTTTAAATTTCCTCCTCGCGAAAACATTCTTTGGTAAAACGTCTTACTTCGTTGTGTGCAACTTGATATTCAAGGATATAAAATATAAATTTCTTGTATAAAGTTTTGTGGACTTCTATGAAGGATATTCTAAACTTTTAATTTCAAAATTGCAATTCTATAAAAATTCGAATCACCGTGAAAAAGAGAAAGAAAAATTAATATCGCATCCAATTTTCATTCCAACGATTTGGAATACGGGAAGGAAGGATCCCCACATCCCTGACAACATCGTCTTCAACGGTATATACTCGAAATAATCCCCGCCACGATATATGGGCTCGTTCGTATTAGACTTTGATTACCCAGCTGGCGTTCGGATAGCAAACCCTCCTCCACAAAGGGTTTATGGGGTTATATAATCCTGCTCCCTCAGCCCTCGCCACCAGCCTTCTTTCGGTCGAATCTGTAAAATAATAGATGCCGGATATGCCGCGCGATGTTTCATTGCCCGTTTTACAGCTTTGCAAAGTGAAACACGAACGATCTCTCTCGTCTACTCGTAATTGAATCTTGAATCCGGTGCACGATTAACAAATCGCCAGGCAAATGGAAGGGAAAAGAACGAACCGATTATTATTTGAACTCGGTCGGTCAAAGGGACGAATCTCTCAGTTTTAATCCTCTCCGCGATAAGTCCGTGGTTTTAATTTAATTGGGGGAGGTAAGGGAGTGGGAGGGAAAGTCCATTTCGAGGACAGTAGTTTCAACCATTTTTCGCGGGAAAGGGAATCGCGGAAATTAAAAGAAAAATTTATGAAGTACCAGGAGAGAGGTTTCATTTTTGGATGGAGGAGCGTAGATGGAGGAATATGTCTGGGAATACGAGTGGATGGGAGATAATTTTACCCGTGTAAGTATGTGGAAGGAAGCAGTTATAACGTTTCCTCGTCTGAGGAAAATTTCGAGAGTGTTTGATTAATTGATTGACCGGATACTTTAACAATTAATTAATTGAATGGAAAATTATCCCACGAGCGAAAATAAATGTACAATGAAAAATTTTGTTATTCGAGAGAAAATGATTCTACTTATTCGTGTTTCTTCGAATATAGAAAAACTTTCGAGAATTACTTAAAAATTCTTCTCTCTGTTCCCGTGATATTCAAGCTTCTTTTTTCTCTTCTCCCTACAAAATAAAGTTTCGAAAAGGAAAAAAAATATTATTATATTTTTCTTCCAACTCGTTTCTCTTCCCAAAGATAGGACAAGAATATGTCGAACGTCGATCAATTTTTCGAGATGTTTTTCGGCTCGCAATTATTACGGAGAACGAACGTCACCGGGGCTATTAACAAGGAAGTACAACTATTCACGAGGTATGAATTTCAAGGTTGGATTAATAAAGGATAGTATAACATCTTGGTGAGCCCTCGCCCGGAATTAAATTTCCCCTTGTAAACTGTAGGTATAGTTTGCATAGCCATTACGAGCCTCCCGAGCCACTTTACTGTTCCGCCTCAGTGTCGTGTTATCGCGGTTCCACTCTGTCGTGTCTGTATTAAATTAGTAGCCATTGCTTTATAGCCTCCGTTACCGTCCTATGCGCGCTTCAACTTGTTTCTTACCGTCCAAAAATATTTGTCTGTCTCTGGGATAATTTCCAGTCCGGCTGGCAATTCGACTCGCTCACTTGATTTCGTCGTTATAAATTCGTAGTTGAAAATTCAGGTGAACCATGCTCTTGATAACGTTTAATTGTATTAAAAAAGATTCGAATATATTTATTCTTGTCCACCACTTGATGGTTTGTTTCCTGTGAAACGAATAAAATTAGCAATAGAAGAAACTAACAATGTAGAAATGGACAGATTAATATTATTATTGATGGAATATGAAATATGAAATAATTAGAGTGCACGTTAAGTGAAAAGCGTTAAATATCTTGAAAATAGAGGAAAATATTGGCAGAAATATCACGATAAAATTTATTAAAAACTGGAGAGATTTGAGATTTTTTTCACAGAATTTTTACCGCTGAAGTTTTTTAAACCTAGGAAATTTTCGATTCCTAATGAAACAAATTGTGATTCTTCCAAAACTTTTTTTGCTTCAGGACACGATTAACAATCAAATCTATCAATAATAATCTATGCCCCATAAATGTCCATAAAATTACATTTTGCATAGATCAGTGATTTCGAAAATTAAAATTTCGATTCTTTCGACAAAACTCGATGCAACGAAATAAATTTCGTTCAATTACAATTGTCAGAAGAAAAAAAAAAAAAAGAGAAATGGTCGAAAAGATATTTCGCCTTTCCCAGATTTACATTAATTTATCTGCGCGGATTTGAAGCAAAAAAAAAAAAAAAAATAATAAAATTAAGCATGGAATACGACACGAATACGGCCAATATTTGCACAAATCTCGGAATCTGTCACGGACACGCGAATAGACCGTATTTCCGCCCTGTTCCTAGAATTATTTTTGTTAACTGTCACCGCTCCGCGAATCTCATAAATCTCTGTAGCCGCACGATCTTTTGTTCGTCGTATTCACGGCTTGACAAAGCTGGCCGGACATTCCCAGAAAAATACGAGATTCGACTTACGTGAAATATTACGTGAACGATTCTCTCGAAATGTTAGGAAATCCAATGTTATTCCGTTTCGCGAAAGAAAGACATTTGCATAATGTTTCGTTCTCGGACGAAACGAAATTTATTATTTTATTGTTAAAACGGTTAAAGTCTGTCCGCGTTTTTCTAATACTTTCCTCCGTCCAACAGGATTTTCCATCGTTCGAACTATTGTATTTGAACGTTACATCAAACGTTGTTCGTTAAAAACGAATATTGGGTGTAAAGTAGTAGCATAGATGCCCTTTCAGGTTGGTGGTTCATTTTCTCGAACGAATAATTCTCGAATATCATTTACTTTCTTTCAAAACAAATTATGAATTTTTATCTTCTTAAATAATATCCTCTCTTATGCGCATATTAAATTTTACAAAAGATAACTCCCATAAAAATTCCGAATAAACGTTATTATCATAACAATAATTATAACAATAGAATAAAATTTATAAGATTTCACTTTAGTTCATCGATTTGCTCAAATTTCGAAGAAACGAAATACCTTTAATACATCTCGTTCAAAGTATTTCTAATTCTTTGTATTAAATGATATTCGCAATATTCTCGAAATGTAGATTAAAACTATTCGACTTCTATCCGAGTGTTTCACATTTTTTTTCCTTTATAAGATAAAAATTTCTCTCCGCGCAATATAACTTTTTCCACGCGCCATCAAAATATTATCGCGGAATAAAGTAGCAAAATATTTATTAAAAGAAGATCTCCACTCGCCCACTTGTTCCCACTTCGACATATAATAATTTAATATATGAAATCCACCAAAAGCAACTTTTTATTAATTTTTAGTTTACGTCATGCATAAGTTTAATCCGCGAACAAGCGGCGAGGAACAGTTGGAACGAGAATCCACAGTTTACGATCGTTGTTAAACGAAACAGAGTATAAGAATGCGGATCTATTCAGAGAGGGGGGTTGGGTTATTTTGCATTCAGAATATGCGGTTCCGGACGGTCTGGCGACCCAAAGACTCTAACCTCGAGTTTGCCTCCCCGTTATGAGCTTCCGGTTTCCCGAATTCAAAAGCTTACACGGCTATTGTTTCGCGACCCTCCCCTCCCCCCAGTTTGCATATTTCGAAACGTATTTGAACACGTTACTTTTCCACATTTTGCGGCCAAGTTATCGCGCCTCTCTACGTTTCTCTTTATCACATGCGTGAAATCATAATTCCAATTTTAATTGGACGAAGAAAAATAAAGAAAGAAATTCGAAAGGGAATTCTTATTATTTGGAATTTTCATTTGATGATATTATCGATCCATGGCGAGTTCCAAATATCTGGCAGTGATTACAAATTACGTTTGATGATAATAGGGGAGGGGATTTCGATTATCGATAACGAAATATCGTTTCCTCGAGCGATTTATCTTTCGCAGTTTATGTATCGCTACGATTTCTCGAACAAGTTCGAAGCGTGGAAATAAGAAGGTATACGTTTCTTTCCGTTTGCTCACGGACTGTTCACCCGGAAGTTTTCACCCCAGATAAGATCCTGAACGCGTTCAAGCGGAACAGGAAAGCGGAATTCAAGGGTTCGAACAATACCAACTTTCAACCATCAATCGAAAATTCCATGCATGGAAGTTGGAAGTTTTTGGTGAAATGAGTAAAGTGGAGCGAGAATTTTTAACTTTCGCGCAGAAATTTTGTTTTCCTTTCAAATTTTTGACGTTGAATAATTTCTTCGATTTCGCGAAGGAGAAGAAGAAGAAGGATTCGAGATCAATTTTAATTCAAACGTGGTGATGAATGGACGAAAGATCGAATACACGTTTAAGCCTGATTCGTTGCGTAAAATCATGAATTATTAATACATTTTCTATTCTACATTTTTGCATACAGCTTAGATATGCAGATCTATGATTCGTGGAATTGTGAATTTGACAGTTTCGAGGCGTGAACGTTAGGATTCTCTGATTTAGAGATCTCGATTTGGAACAGATTCTTTTACATCTTTCTTCTCTTTAACAATTCAGAAATTAGTAGTTACTTGTAGGAACCATGTATATTCATGATATTTCGTTTTCAAAGTTTGCTTTGCATTAAACATCGAAGGGAGAAATATTTCGAGAATTGGTCGAATTTTAAGTAAAACAGGGAAGAGGATTCGAGTCCATTTGTTACTTAATACTTTTCTCATACTTTTCCTTTTCCAATACAACATTTTAAAAAGTATCTTTAATCGGAGAAATTCTCAATGGAGGTTCTTCCTCTTTTTTCTTTTCCTTTTTTCCTTTTATTGCTTGCCGCATAAATAACGCGGTCTGCGCCCTCGTTCGCGACTTCCTTGCTCGAAATGCCTGCAATTCCTTCCTTCAGCAGATGCACGATTATTAAGAATTCTAGCTGTGTGAGCGGAGATTAGCGCCCGGCCAGGCCGCCCGTCATTTAATATGCAAACAAGAAAAATGTAACTATAAAGAAAAAAAGTTTATTGAGCCGAGCCACGCGCGCCACCACCCCGCCATTTATCCGTACTACTCCGTAATTCAAATCACCGTCACTCGGCGTTTACAGTTGTGCGTGCTGTGGTCGACGCATATTTTTATAAGAGATCTGATAACTAATTGACAGTTTTCGATTGACAGTAATCGAAATCTACGAACAAAAGAAATCACATAAGAAATTTTTTTCTTGGGAAAAATTAAAAATGTTCTATTTTAAAATTACGAAATATCAGAGGAAATCTTTTTTTAGTGTCGGTATTTTTATATCTCAACTCAATATTTACGCCACGGATCATTAGTCAATATATATATATATATATTTAAACTATTTGGAAATCCCAATATAAATATTATTGCCATACTTTTTTAATCCTTCTTGAGAATCACCGATCTGTGAAACGTAAACACGTTTACTCGGCGTACGAAATAAAAACCGACATCATCAACACACGCGACAATATCAACCTATCGTTTAATTCTCGAAGAAGCCAACCCGGCGAAACGTGTACACGGAATAAAATTCCCTCTGAACCGTCTGAAATTCCTGATATCCCGATATCGAATAATAACTCAAACCCGAAACCCTTTTCCTTTCTTCTTTTTTTATCTACACCGCTTCTCCATTCCTCGAAGCAATTGGCTAGAACGAGTAAAAAAAAAAAAAAAAAAAAGTAAAGAAGGGAAAGAGATACAAAACGGAGAGGCAAAGCGCATCGATCACCGATCATCATCGAGTGGCGCTTTATCGAGATCCTATCCTGTGCGACTATCCTCCCCCCTCCCCTCCATCGCGGACCAAAAAGTCGTTCCGTTAAAAAATATCGAATAATTCATGGCCGTCCGATCGAGTCGGACCAGCTGCAAACATCGGCCGAACGAAACGCGAGCATTGTTCCCCCCCTCCTCCCAACAGCAGTTCCACTATTTTCCACCGTTATTTTCATCGCGTGCAATCTCCGTAATTATCGTCCCGGCGATTCATCGATCGATCGATCCATCGATCCGCATCAATCGTCGCGCGCCCGTTGGCCAGTTAAATCGATCATCGGCCTTTCCTCCTCCTTTCGTCGGGTGTTAAAAGCGCGGCTGGCCGTGGGAGGCGCTCGTATTTTCGTATTTCGACGGGGCGGCGGGGTGTCACGCACCATCGGTATCGGCTAATTGCGCCGACCATTAAGGATTCTCCAACTTGTGCATAATAAATACGTAGTTACGGGGGAGGGTCGCGCGAGGCGCGCTTCATCACCGAGGGAGGGAAGGCAATCCTCCCTTTTATCGCAAATTAATTAATCCTTGGCAGTTTTCATTAGAGGCGGAAGACGCGGAGCGACCTCCTCTCTTCAGCCTTGCCTCGTAAACACCCTCTCCGTATAAATTGTTTGCCTACCGCGTTTAAATGCCCTCGCAGGATTCGATTAATTTCTTCCACGCCTGCGATCGACTCGATCGCGATGTATCGCGTGTTTGCCTTCAACTTGTCCCTTTCGTGGCTATTTTGTTTTAAGCGTAATTCGATTTCTCTTTCTCTCTTTTTTTTTCTCGCTCTTCGTTTTTTTTTATCTTTGATGATTATCCTCGAGTCGGAGGAGAGAAATACGTGGATTTTATTTTCATTGTTAAATTTCGTTACAGAGAGGAACACGAAAGTGGTAAGTCTCTTTAAAAGAGTGCAATTGTAGATGGAATAATTTTTTTAACGTATGTTGAAAATTTTCAGGCTTTTCTCTCTCTCTCTCTCTCTCTCTCTCTCAATGCATTTTTGAAAATATTGTCCGTCTATTGTTTTATCATTCGGTTTACCAATTTCAATATCCGAGTGTTTCGTTAATAAATCTGCTTCATAAATTTGTACAGATTTTGTACCGATTAATCGGATATGTCTCGCAACATATTGATAACACATTGCATATTTTATTAAGCATTGTGGATGCATTTATATTTCCGCTTCATCCTCGATATTAAACATGTAATATCCTATTTATCAAAATCTGTTGAATCAATATTAGGAGACGATTCGTATAATCACTCTTAAACGGATACTCGACACGTAAAAATCTGAAATTATTTCATTCGAGACGTGTAACAATTTTTAACCATTGGCCAATAGTACCAACTACGTAAAATATCTCACATAATAATAAAAATTATACCAAAAATTGTCACTTTCATCCATCAAAGATATTTAAAAGAGGAATTTTAAATATCTTTTAAATTTTAAAAGACGAATTTTATCATTTCGTATATTCATACCTAGCAATCAACTAGTTATTATAATAACTCTCTTCTGAAATGAAAATAAAATCTAGAAAAATATATTTTCACAGAAATTAGGAAAGACACGACATGTACAAATACTCTTCCAACAACCAACTCTTCCTTTAAACCATCCTCAACTCGCCTCTACTTTGTAATCCATTAATTAACCATTAACGATTTTCGAGGAATGCGATCCAACAAATTTTTCATCCTTGGAGGAAAGGAACAAACACCCCTCGACAGAGGAGGAATTTCATATAAGAGAAATCACTCGAGGAGCTTAATTCTTTTTCCGCCCGAGCGGATCGTGAAAGGATGTTTGCGTGCTAACAACAATTGCTTTTTCGATTACACAACTTTATCCCATCTTCCCCTCTGACCTCGATTCTCGCCGCTAGTTTGGCTTCAGGAAACCGGTAATAGGGACATGAGAGGATCGAGGAATGAAAATCGGGCGAGCTTTTCCACGAATCTGATTTCTAAGTTCTAAGGAGTGGGAGGGAGAGGGATTTCTGTTCAAACGGTTCGCAAAGACGGATGGAAAGGAGGAGGATAGAAGACAGGCCGGGCAGAAACAGATTCGAGTATCTTTCCAACTCTTCTTTCGTCGGAAAGATCGCGATAGAAACACGTTTCCTCGTTGCGTTTGACGTGCATTTTTCAAACGAACGAGTTTCTTTTCATTCATATATGGATTTCTTGCAACGAATGCGAGCGGAAGAAATCGGAATGGATTATTCTTTCTTTCTTTTTTATCACCATTCCACGTTGATTGGAATTTGATTGAGCTTAGTTCTATGTTATGTCTGAGAGGCACGAAAGGGTTAAGGAAATTAAAAATTGCGTTTCGACTGCGAGCGAAAGATTGGTCGCTGAAGCAACAAAATGGAGTGTTGTTTCAGAAATTTCAGATTCACTATTTGAACGTATATCTAGAGATATTGAAGATTGAATTTGTTTTATTCGATCTCGTTTATGAGGAGGTAATCAGATACGGAATAAAAGAACACGTAACTCATTATATCTCGAGTGAACAAGACGAAATAAAGCGTGTGCTCTTCGAGATATTTTTTTATCAAATACGTGTACGTGTATTTATAACGTAAGAAAACATCAAGAATAATAATTCTTTAATTCTCTCGGGCATTGCATTTCATTATTAAAAATATATTCTACAATAACGTGAATTTTTCATATGTAGCCATTATATTCATATCATTAAAGGATTTATTAACCATTTGCTAGAACAAAGCAATAAACCATTTCTTCCTTTATCTCACTTTATCCAACGCAAACATAAATTGCTTAACGAATAATTCTTAACGAAACGATATTTTTCAATGCCAATCCTCTGAATATTCTCGCAAATACATCGGGTCAATATTTTTATAATTGCATTGCACCACGATACACTTACAATATACCTCCACGCGGCGTATTGGAATCGATATAGGATTTTTACGTTCACGTAATTGAGCAACAACAAACAATTTTCCACCTTTCTTTTCCACGTTCGATCGATCGGTGATTTTCTTCCGCGGTCGAAAATCTTTAATGCAAATCGTGCGTATCCTTTAAAAGGCCGAAATTAGGTTAGCCTCGTGGGCGATCCAACGATTTTGCCGTCACGAAACTCTTATTTCTCAACGCAACGTTCGAGTTTAAACGGAAAATTCATGGAAACCACGCCCCAACTTTCCCTCGTACCCGGAAAACAAACTTCGCTCCCCAGTTTTTCGCCAATCTCCTCTCCCCTCTCCCCCGAGCGCGAGGAATATCAAACATCCCGCGATGCTGAAATTTATCCGTCATATAAATTTTCTCTCCGCGTGGCAAACTTGGTCAGCGGTGAAGCGGAAATATTCGATGTTGAAAGAATTATCGCCAAACCGAGATTATCGTGTATATTATACGATATTTTTGAATTATATTTGGATATCGTGAATACTTATTAACCATGATTTCAGAAAGTTTGAAGCGTTTTGATTCATTTCGCCACGATGAACGGAAGCATCGTATGCTTTCATGTTGGATTTATGTTGTTCACGTTTCCGCCGATTTTTTCATCCCAAATTGAAGCGCAAATATTTTTCTAAAAATATTTCTCTTTGTCCCCCCAAAGTGAAACGTTTGTGATCCTTCTTTCTATACAGGGTGTCCCAGAAATGTGGGAACATCTGGAGTTTTGTTAAATAGTTTCAAGCAATATTTTCTTTTGGAAAAATTTTCGGTTTTTGTTGACGAATTATTAAAAAGGTTGGCTGATCAGAAAATACGGACAAATTTAAACGGTACAAGGAAGAAATATTTTTTTATCGATAAAAAAATAATATCGAATTGTATCACGAACGATGAATAATAAATTATGATATTCAACGTTTTCTTCGATACATTGATTCATCACCATCATTCATGACCAGTTCGTCATCGTTTCTTGGATTTGTTTGCGCTCGGAGGCACGTAGCCAATGCTATCATTATCGTTCAATGTTTTTTGTTAATAAAATTCTTTTTTTAACAAAGCTGAAAAGAAAAAAAATGTTGTTTGAGATCTACAATTTTCGATACGTCCTTCTTCAATCAGACTATTAAGTTTAAATAAATTTATATTACTTACACGTGCAATTCATGCTTATAATTTAATACTCTTTTTCGCGTTATAAGAATAAAGATTTCACACAGACGTTTCATTTTGTCCTTTCGGGAATATTTCGATAATTTCTTAGAAAAATCTTATTTCCCTTCGTACGTCTTTTTTAACGTTTAAATCTCATTTTCTCGCAGACAAAGGCTCGCTTCAAGACCCCGTGGAGAAACGAGGACAAATCCTTCTCTGCTCTTCGTTTTTTTTCGTTAACACAATTCAAAGTTTACCACTTTATCCCAAGTTCCACGGACTTTCCTCCCTTCGAAACGCAAGTGTTTTAGATATAGGGGAGTTAGCAACTGTAGTATTGTAGAAATTGAAACTTATTCCCAATCGCGGTTCGAAACGACCTAAACTGCAACTATTTGACGCTTTATTATTGCGATACAAACTACGCACAGTCCATATTGCAGTTGGACTACCGAAGATATTTCCGCAATAACGAGACGGACGGCGCTGTTGATATCCTAACCGTGCATATCCTTTGCTACAGGTTGCCAATAGGAAACGATAGTGCTTAATTAGGATCCTAATCTGCGACCATCTTTGTGAAAATTGATATCCAACCGAAATTGCAATGATTTCAATGATCGTGTCGCATCAGGATAATTTTGATCGATCTTTTGTAATCTTGATCATCGTCACGTTTATTATTGATTCAAAAATATAATCGATCAGCTCGAATTTTGCAGCGAAAAATAATTTGCTGTGTCTCCTTCCACGATATCGATTATTATTATAAAATGAAGACCTAATAAAAAAAAACAGTATTAGTCATAATAATGTAGAATTCACAAGATTTTAACATAAGAATGCAGACGAGATCGATTAAGAAACGCGATAAATAGATTCAAATATCGTATGAAAAAATTTAATTGTTATAGTTGAAACGAATGTTAATTAAATTCAGAAAACCTGAGAAATTTAGAATTCTCTTCATTACATCAGATGTATTGTAATTCAATCAAGATCCATAATGAAATTCTTCGTTGACAGTGATCCACGAAATAAAATACAGAAACTTAATTTTGCTCTTCGATCCTCGAGTTCGTCATCAGTTATATTCGAATTATTCTATTTTATAATCAACTCGAGACTTCAAATTAAATTAAATTATTGATCGAAAAAAATTGCTAATCTGATCCACGTTCTTTTGATTATCAGCCATCTTTCCATATATCGTCTCTCAATCAACAATCTGCAAGCAAACACGATGCGAATCATTTCTTGTTCAAGCATTCTCCATCTTTCCTTCTCCAAAACTTGAACAACAATTGCGCCTTTTGATGTAAAAGGCGATATGACAAGAATCGATACCATTGATCCAAAGTCTGATTGCCTTTACCCAGATCGCTTTGTTCCCTCTAAATAGCATTAACGTCGCCTTGATGTTCGCCAATCCGACGGATGCACGGTGAATTCCGTTTGACGCGAGATACGCAACCGTTGGAATGCGACCAACGGTTTGGAATCCGGCCATTTTACGGTGCAATAGTAATCGCGAGCTTGTGTGATCTCAGACACGGCAATCTCGACTCGGATTACAGCTCATTGGATGATAACCCAATGAGCGTTCCAATAGAATTTGCTCGCGCTTCGATTCTCGATCGAATTATTCTTCACCAAGAATAATAAAATATCGTGCACAAAATTTCCTCATGCCTCGACTCGTTCGATTCTCTTTAAAATATTCTTTGAAAACAATAAATAACAAAGTATCTTGAATCGTTTATCTTTATTAAAACTGTCCAATTGTGTGTCAGAGATATGAAATTCTTACAAATAGATAAATGTTTTCTTCCACGAATAATTTCCTGGATAAGGAATAACAGGAAGAATATATTGCATGCAAATTTTTAATCTGTGATAAAATATTTTTCCATCGAATGTCTAAGAAGCACGAAAGAGAAAGAAACATCATGTTTTTCCTTCGAATTGACGATATTTACTAGCTGCCAAAGCTAAAGCCTCTTCCTCCTTTCCCTTTTCTATCCAAAGCTTGGGGAAATATCCAAGGGGGGAGTGATGAAGGGGCGTGAAACGATAGGGTAAGCGGCAAACGTCGAGGTGCGTGGGAAAACAGGAGGAGGGGACAGAGGGGAGAGGGTGGTTTCCGGGTACGTTCACCCGCGACGAGTTTCATTCAACCCTGAGAGGGGGGGGGAAGGAGGGAAAAACTTTTTCCATGGGATGAAGAAAAGAAGGGGGGGAGGGGAGGGAAGCTGCGTCGAAGCGAGGGGTTGCGCTTGTCGAGCGATATAAGTGCGTGAACAGGTCGTGTTACGCTTGGATTCAAGTGGTGCGCCCGGCCGCTACGTTTTAATTATGGCTCGCTTACTTTTCTAACCTTCGTTAACCGCTACGTCACGCTATCAGCCGCGAGAATTATATTTTTACTCATTATTTTAATTATGCGAGGCTTGGAACGAAAAGACGTTTCAGAAGATTGAACATCAATTATGGAGGATCGTATAAATCGTATAAACGACGTACCTCTTGATTTATTTGATCGTTTTTATTTATAACTGATTAAAACAGTGCAGTTTGCTTTAAAATTGAAAAAATCTAATTAATCATTACGTAAAGATGTGATTTATATATATATATATATAAATATAGATTTAAAAGTTTGTAAGACTAATTATAGAAGTCGATTCATAACACAAAGTTGGTATATAAAGATGTCGCTTAAGGCTTATTTATCGACACATCGAAAGCCAGCCTCCCAGAGTTTAACTTTCGTCGTATTTGGAGAGAGGTTGAGAAAGTTCCGTGACTTGTTAAATTTAACTCATAATACTTCGAACCGCAGGAAACTGGACTTCTACCAGTGTACGAATTCGACCCATGCCTCGCATATGTTATATTAGTTTTGACTTTGAATCGAATACGTGTCTCACGAATGAAAGAAAATGATTTATATTTAAATCATTTTCAAATACATCTTCAAATCGATGATAAAAATGATATAGATCCGAACGAGAGCCTTCTTTTTTTTCTTCGTTTCTTTGTTTCTTTCAATCGTTTCGAGTTACAGAATTCGCACAACATTTATCTTTCCACAAGATATTACGCTTTTCGTGCATTATATCCCCGCAACGAGAAGATGTTTCTTAATTGCGAGTCTCTCGCCATATTTTGCATGCATGTTGCCATGTCTTGCATCGAGAATTTTCGCGTTACATAGGCGTATTGACCGACGCTTAATTGACCGAAATGAAATTTAAATTCATTACGCGGGACGCGTTTCGAATATATATATATATTTCATATATTCATATCGCGCCACCATTTTCCACGTTTCATTAATATCAATATAAAACAGGTAGCGCGAATCCGCGAATTTCAAATTTCAATTTAGAGCTTTATTTTCTTTCTTTGGTCGCTTCATAACCCCGAAATTGAACCGCTTTTGAATATGAAAGTGAATGGAGATTCCTGCGATTCGACCAGCCGACCTCGTGTTAAAAATTTTTTCGATATTAAACAACCATCTCTCCTCCTCCCTTCGAACAAGCATCCAATCGAATCGCCCCATCTCATCCCAAAACGACGAATAAATTCTTTCTTCCTGTTTATCGAAACTTTGGATCGATCGATCGATCCAAAACAAAGTCGATCCATCATGATCGAACTTCCCATGGAAGCAGCGTTTTTATACCTTTGCCTTTGTTTAACAACGTACGCACGCATCCTCACTCCACCATTTTGAGTAAGCCAAAAACTTATTATCGTTCCTTCGAGCATTTTTCATCGATATTTTAATAAATAATGTGTCCGTCTTCTCTCGTTTCTCAACCCTCGTGTTCACCTGCGGAGGAATCGACGAGCAAAAGCCAAGCTTCAGCGTTTTGTTTTTTCGTTTTCAACGACGATTCGAGGAGACGGATCTGACGTTTCGATCGATTGTGCGATTTCTGATATTTCGTGGAAGGATCGACAAATTCCGGAAAAAATACGAATTTAAAGTTCTAATTTCTTTCCCCGTGGAGGGATGGTTTATTGAGGGAGAAGGAGGAAGGATGGGCGGCTTTCAACTTCAATTTGAAAGGGTGAGGAGGGAATATAAAATATTCGCCAAGTTTTCTCCTTATTCCACAGCTCGAATTATTATTCCTTGGCTCGGCCAATTCTCACGGCTGTCGACTATTTCGGTGTTAAAAGGGAACGTTGCTTGTATTTGTATTCCGCTTCTGAAACACTCTATCTGTTGATAAATAACGTTAATTGGGACGGCCATTTTCCTCGTCCATTATTCCACAAGTAGATTGTGCGTGCTGGCGATAGCCAGATGACTGTTTCTTGTGTTTATTGTCAAGATTTTTCAAAACAGGAGAGTTGTTTCAGATAAGAGAGTTTGAAGAGAGGAAAAAAAAAAAAAAAAAAAAAAAGAAAAATAAAGGCATTATCAACTCGAGTATGAAAGAAACGAAGAACGTAGAATTATCTTGAATTGCGTTAAGATATTTTTAAAATCTTCGAGTGTTTTTGAATTTAATTTTTTTATAGATAAATGTTATTTTTCGCTGAATTCTTTTTTTTTCGATTTTTCTCGCTTGAAAAGAAAGAGAAAAATTATTTCTTACTTTAGTAGCGAGAAAGAAATATTTCTAAAAATTAAAGTTTCAGAAATTGAGGAATGATTAAAAGATCATTGTTTCACGAACCGAGATAAAAAGAAAGGAAACGTATTTTCTTCGAGTTGTTGCAGAATAGCGATTTCGATTTTTCTTCCGGTTAATTTGTAAGTTTGTTGCCTAGATTTTCATTCCACGGGGAGATTTTATCACGGCCTTATTTAATTTTATATCCAGCAGCTGTACGTAGAAAACTGGCCGCGGCAATTTCCATTCGAGAGGCAGAGCGCGGCCTTTTAAACCCAGTATTTTTTTTTTTTCTTTTTTACCCTCGAAAATATGAATTGCAAAACTTACATATATACCGAGGCCGCATTCAACGGGCGTACAAGGTTCGGGGAAGGAAATTGGACTCTCCGGGATTGCTTCGAGTCTTCGGAGAGAAGAGTGCGAGAACTTGATTCGCAGGCTACATCGACAATCATTTAACCCCCTCGTTAATCGAAGCTTGATTCACTTCCCTCCTTTGCCCTTAATTAAAATATAATACCAAGGATTATTAGAAACAAGGACAAGAAGAGACAACAAGGCAAGAAAGATCGAATAATAATTAAAAACCTCCCCCTTCGACCCCCTTTTTAATCTCACCTTCCCCACTTGGATCAGAAAATTTTCTCATTTCCCTCCCTCCTTCCCTTTCTCTTTCTCTCTCTCTCTCTCTGTTTGTCCCAAATTTCTTTATCCGAAAGAAGATATCAAGCGTCGAGGTGAAAAATTTCGCGGAGAGAAGGAAGGATGGCGCGTAAAGGCTGGCAATCTTCGCGGTTGGCGAAGACCCACGTTATTCCGGAATTACAGTGGACGCGCGTTATTCCGAGCGTAGCCACTTTCCCGACACAATGTCACGTCTAAGCCGGGAGACGCCCTTTGTGCGGCTGAATTCTTTCCCCGGCTAACGAAAATCCTTCAACGGAGGGAGGGAGGGAGGAAGAGGGGAGGATCGCGCTACCCTGTTCGCCATCTCATTTCCCTCGCACGAGATTCTCCTGGGTTCGCGACCCGGTTGTAATGAGCTGCCAGACATTGCTCCACAGTCACTTAGAAACAACCCGACGAAATACCTGAGAACAACGACCGTCATCCGAGCCCTGATGGGGAAGAAGGGTTGACTCTCTCTCTCTCTCTCTCTCTCTCTCTTTGCTTTCAATGAAACGTGATTCGCGGCGAGCGTTGTATGAAACTTTGGTGGAGATCGACGGTGTTGGAAAGAGTATCTCGCCTCGTTTTAAAACCATTTCTTCAACGTTTCATCGTATTTATCCCTCGTGTCGTTCTTATCGTTGTAAGGGGAGATTTAAGCTATTCAGTTGGAGATGGAGGAATTCCGAAGCGATCGATGTTGATATTTGATAATATCAGATCGAGTAAATAGTAGTGAAAATTGGAATTAGTCGCTGTTTAAAATAATTCGTTAACCAAAATCATTTTATGCAAGACATGTGTTATGCAAAATGCGTATTCGTAATTGGAAATTCTTGTCGAATCGTTCAATCAATGACAAATTGTGTTTCGGATAATTAAAGAATAACAATATTTTTTTTTTTTTGCGCTTTAAATATCGCGATTACAATTGTTCTTACAAGTGAAAATATTCGAGAGAGCGGGAACGAATGCGAAATGGAGTTTTTCCAATTGCGGGGTCCATCGGTGACATATTACATACCCGTTGTGCGTGTGATGCAATTATTCGAAGAACGTGCTCTCATTTAATTTCATGGTATTCCAACTATGTTGATTTACCGGATGGACTGTTGCGTATTGAAAATTTAATTAGGATCACATTGCTTGGTCCCGTGTTGTGCTTTCGATAATAATGCATGCGTGGGTTAATTAATTTGCAGTCGTGGATGCACGACTGTTTAGCATCACGTGTGTAACGAGTCGCCGCTTTTCCCGTTCTGTCCATTCTCTCTTTTGTTCCCGCCAATTTATCGAATCACCGTGACCTGCAATGCATTTTGTTACGTGTTACACGAATCTCGGAAACCGTATTCGAGGTTATTATGATCGAAAACGTTAAAAGTTTTTTTTGGACAACTTCCTTATGAGGTAAATATAATATTTATGAAATGAATGAATATTTTATCGTCGAAAGAATATTTATATTCGAGTATTATTTCTCAATTATTCGTTAGAGGAATTAAATTATTGTGCATTTTTAAAGATATTCTATACCATTTTTTTAACTTAACACGGATAGATAAATTGATAAATAATTTTTTTATCCGCATTAATTCTAATCGTATTTATCCTTGTTCCAGAAAGTCACACGTTCTATAAAAATTTCAGAATTTTATTTATATAAAGCCATATAATATTATTAATTACTCTTTAAAAAGTCAGGAAATTATCAATCCTTTACTCTCCAATGGTGACTCTCCAGCACTGGGATTGTTGTGCCCAACTTGAACGGCGATAATATTTATTTATGTTTGATTTTTTTGGAATATCGCTTCATAAATAGGCTAAACTCTTTACATATAATCTTATGAGGTGTAATCTTATCTTATAGTAATCTTATGAGGCCACCGAACACGTGGGTCTGAATCTAGAATTGCTAGTTCGACCGAGCGAAACAGGCAAAGGATTAATATAAAATCGGTATTTTAACGAGATTATTCATTGCAAGAAATCAAATTTATATTGTAATTTAAATTAGAATGGATGCGATCAAATTTTCAAAAGATTTCACAAAGTTACGAACTTTTTATCTTATCTTACATTAATTAACATTGCATATACCGAAATAAGATGTTTTTTGTTTCCCCCCCGAATGTGCTCAATCGACGATTCACCCGCTCTAATCCTCTGATTCTACAATTCGCATCCATATACACGCACACACCGCTTCCTTCTTCGCGGCGATATTGAACAAGAAATTTCCGTTACACTCTGTCATCGATTACCAATTCCCCTTTACGATTTACGAGATAATAATGGACTATCGATGGCACTATTCGAAAAACTGCTGCCCGACATCGGATAAAAGTCTTCTGCGCGCTGCGAAAGAGGATGCGGGGTGGAAAGGGGTGGATTATCCGCGGGAAGGGTCGTGAGACAAAGTCCTGTTGAGATAGGAAGCTACGACCGCGAACGAGGGCTAATAACCTAGGAAGTTAATTACGGCCATAAACTGCGAGGGGGGGGTTGTTTGACTATCCCTTCGCAGCAAGGGTGGCTGACATAAACGTGGCCTCGTTACAACGTCGCAACGCAAATCCCTATGTTCCCTTCTCGTTGCCCTTTCGAAGCGAATATGAAAAGCACTTTCTCCTCGCGAATGTATGGATCATCAAGTTAAAATTTCAATTCGAATTCGTGATCATCTCGAGCATACAAACTTTTTTTTCGTATGATCGATTAAATTCTATTCCATTTTTTGTGATTATTCTTTTTTTTTTCTCCCTGCCTCTTTCACGGAATTAATTGCGAAGGGAGAGAAAATCATTACGGAGTTTCGGGTTTCTTTTATTTTATTTTTCGTACTCTTTCTCTTTCACTTTTTTTTCTCTTTTCATTTAGAAATTAATCGCTAAAGCTTTTTTGTACGTGTTGTTTCAGTTGAACGCCTCAAATTTGTTGTCGTACAACTTGTCTCACAAGTCGATCGATTTTCACACTTCTCTTTTCACAGAATTAATTATTCGAGGGGCGAGAATGGGTGTTGGAGGTCAGGAGAAGGGATCAAAGTGACTCAAAATCACTGTAATTATCTCACATGCGCAAACTTTTTCTTCGAGTACCACTTTCCACGATTATTGCTCTTCTCTTTCCCTTTTCCTCTTCCTTTCGTGGAATTAATTACCAAAGGGATCGATTTTTCTTAAATTTAATTTAAAAAAGTTTAGATTTTCTACACTTGTTATTATTATTATTAATCCCGTTTCTTTTTCCACGAAACTAACACTTTGCCGCAGGGAAAGGGGGAGGATCGCTGCAAAGTTTCGCGTACAGCGGTTTCGTTGTTTCACAGCGGTGAAAAATGAAAAACGAGTCCGATAAAAGCACAGGTTTAAGAAAAAGAGAAGCATGGAGGAGGGCCATGCTGGGACGTGGCGGTGGAAAGACTGATAACTACCTGGGAAGAACGAATGTTTACTAGTATGAATAATTCATTGTTTCGGTGAAATTGTACCCGGAATGGACAATGAACGGATGCAGTTCGCAATAAGCCGGGAGGAAAATTACGCGCGGAAATAATGCCCCTGCTAAAACTTTGTCCCCTTGTTGCGTTTTATACGCGAGCAACGCGTTTACACCCCTCCGCGAGGATCTAAGTAAATTTCGATCTTATAAATCGCGCGATATCGCGCGTGTTTTTCGTGCACATACACTCTCACGTTCCTATTTTTAATTAGTGCTCTACGGAAGAACGGGGAGAACGTTGAGAAGGGGGGTAGGGTTGGAACGCACTCTCAGACTCGTAATCTCACGGATTAATTAACCTTAAGCTCAAAACGTTTAATTAAGTTAAGAAAATTTACCCGAAATGCGAATATTTCTCGTCCCTTTCCTTTTTTGGGGGAGAATCTAGGGGGAAAAAAATCTAGGGATCTCTAATTTATAGAACGAAAAAAGGAGAGAGAAATGATTTTTGTGACAAAAGTCGGATATTGAGACGTGGTTCCGGAATCGACGTGGACCATGTTCTATTTCAACAGTGTATCGTTGCTCGTGTTCCACCAAAACAATGCGTGTCAGAGAACATTTTTTTGCGAGCGATCCGAAAAACGTTTTCCTTTGTCCGGTGCGCGCGAGTCGGATTGATCGGGAGTAAAAAAAAAAAAAAAAAAAAAAAAAGCAACAAAAAAAAAGGTGGCTTTGCTTCGCTTTCCTCCCCCAAACTGGATACCGATATCATTCAAATGTGACGAATATTGGCAGTCTATAGGCGTTCGGTTGATTATCTTTATGCGCGGTTTGTTTTACAAACACTGACACCCGAGAAACCGATTGAAAATTTCAATGTTATCGGTTGGAATTTTGATAAATCGTTTTCGAATCCATTTTACGCGGATCAAAAGAAGAAGGGGAGATAGGAAGGGGATTCGTACCGGTCACCGGAAAAAATCGATAAAATTTTTCTTCTCAACGCAACCCTGTTTCGAATCATTTTCATCGAAACTTTTTCATTTCCCGTGTAGAAAAAAAAAAAAAAATATTAAAATAAAATACCGGCGGTGTTTGTTTTATATTCTTTTTTTTTTTTTTTTTTCGTTCCCCTTCCCCTGTTTCAATTAAGAAGAACCTTTATTGGTAATGTTTGTTATAAAACGCTTTTTTATTTCGAACGAAACGAAATGCATGGAAATAGCTCTTTGAAATAGAGCGCTGTTTTCAATCCATTGCCCGCTTCATTTTGGCTACACGTTGTTTCATTTTTTCTTTGTTACCCGTTTTATTGTCATCGAATATCTCTATTTGAAATTAAAACAACCGCTTGTTTGGTAATGGATCCCACTTCCCTCTTTTAACGACACGCCATTCCAATTATCTGTTTCCATACCGATGATTGTGCCTTCGTTCGATAAATTAATTTCTCGACTTTTTTTGAAGAATTTACGACAATAAATGTCGACAATGATTCCTTATCTCTAGTAGAATTTTTACAGACTCTGCATAAACAACAAGCGAGATAAATTAAATAGCTGTTTATCATTTTTCACATGGATGTTTATTCCAAAAAAAAAAAAACTCTCTTATCGAGAAGTGAGGTGTATTACAATGTTCCACACCGGAGAGTCTTTTGCTAACTTTTACTCGATCTTTTTTTCGATCCAAGTGTCGATACAATTACTTCTAAAATGCGAAATAATACGTAATATGTACTAATACGTAATAAAAATATATCGAATATTTTTAATAACGTTGGGAAATAAGAAAGAATAATTCCAAACATCCATAGAAAAATAAGAAGGAATTAAATTTTATAAATAAAAAATTATTCGTGCTTATATATATTTTTTAAATCAATGCGATCCAATCATTCTATCATTTTTTTGAACAGCGAAGAAATTAATTTTTAAATAACGAATCTTTTTTCTTCTTCCTTCATCAAACATATGGTTTTACAATTTTTCTTTCCAATATCATATCCTCCCTATTTTTATCGATACAATTCTTTTCCACACAAAAATAATTTGTCAACGTGAACGTAAAACGTAAAAATGAAAATAAAATAAACTCTCGTTCCTCTCGATCCGTATATTATAAATTATCAAACACGAATATTTTTCGACTGACTTCGTTTTTTAAACAAAAGAAAGGCATCACGTGTCGGAAAAACTCTCGATACACGTCTGTGCATGATGTAAACAACCTCGATACGGAAAATTTCTTTCCCGTAGAAGAGAAGGAAAACATATAGTCCGATACGTGTACGCGATAACACGGGCCAAGTGGCCGGCTCTAATCTTATCATAAAGCGTACAACCGATACTCACTTTAATAAAACAAAATCACGCGTTTCATCTTTTTTCAATTTACAATAATAATAATAATAATATTAATAATCGGAATGGGAAAAGTAATTCGACGAATACGGCGTAAACAGATTAATCGAATCCGTTTTCGAATAAATACACGATACGCGGCCTATTCACCGTCAATAGCTCGACGAAATGTTTCGAGTAACGATAATTCCTTGCCTCTTGTTCGCCGCGTCTCTAGTCAACTGCGTGGACGTGAACTGGTACAAAAATGCTCTCGTGTATCAAATCTATCCGAGAAGTTTCCAAGACAGCAACGGGGACGGTATAGGCGATTTGAACGGGATCACGGCACGGATAGCTCACGTAGCTGACATAGGAGCCCAGGCGCTCTGGTTGTCGCCCATCTACAAGAGTCCCCAGGTCGATTTCGGTTACGACATCTCCAACTTCACGGACATCGACCCGGTTTACGGCACTTTGGCAGATTTCGACAGGCTCGTGAAAAAGGCGAAATCGTTCGGTTTGAAGGTGATCCTCGACTTCGTGCCCAATCACAGTTCCCACGAGCATCCGTGGTTCAAGAAGAGCGTGCAAAGGATCAAACCGTACGACGAGTACTACGTATGGCGGGACGCGAGGATCGTGAACGGGACCAGGCAGCCGCCCAACAACTGGCTGAGCGTCTTCTGGAACTCGGCGTGGGAATGGAACGACGTTCGACAACAATACTATCTGCACCAGTTCGCGACCGGCCAGCCGGATCTCAATTACAGGAGCGCCGCGTTGGATAGGGAGATGAAGAACGTGTTGACGTTCTGGTTGGATAGGGGGGTGGACGGTTTCCGGATCGACGCCATCAATCACATGTTCGAGGACGCGAGGATGTTGGACGAGCCGAGCGCCAACAGGACCGACCTGTCCAAGAACGATTACGAAAGCTTGGTGCACGTGTACACGAGGGATCAAGACGAGACGTACGAAGTGTTGAAAAGTTGGAGAAACCTCATGGACGAGCACTCGAATCGCACCAACTCCGACCCGAGGATGATCCTCACGGAGGCGTACGCGGATTTCGATTTAACGATCAAGTATTACAAGTCCGGATCCACGGTCCCTTTCAACTTCATGTTCATCACGGATCTCAACAACCAGTCGACCGCCTCCGACTTCAAACAGCTGATCGACAGATGGGTGGGCAACGTGCCGGACGGGAGCGTGACCAATTGGGTCTCGGGCAATCACGACAATCACCGCGTCGCCTCGAGATTCGGCAGGCAACGGGCTGACGAGATCATAATGCTGACGTTGACTTTGCCCGGCATAGGGGTTGTTTACAATGGGGACGAGATCGGGATGGAGGACAGGTCGTTCACGTACGAGGAGACCGTGGACCCGGCCGGTTGCAACGCAGGCCCCGCCAAATATTACTTGAAATCCAGGGATCCCGAGAGGACGCCCTACCAATGGGACAACAGCACGAGCGCTGGATTCTCCGACAGGAAGAAAACCTGGCTACCCGTTAACGACAATTACAAGTCTTTGAATCTTGCCGCTCAGAAGAAGGAATATTATTCCCATTACGTGGCGTTCAAGTCCATGTCGTATCTGAAGCAGCAGCCAGTGATCGCGAACGGGAGCTTGGAGGTGAACGTGATCGATGGAAGGGTTCTGAGCGTGAAACGGCAATTGGGAAACGACACCGTGATAGTTATGATGAATTTCTCCAACCACCCTGCCACTGTAAACATCACCGAGCTACATCCGCCTGGCAATCTCGTCGTTTACGCGCACAACGTCGTCGGCTCCGGTCTTAGCCACGGTAACTGGATCTATCCGGCCTCGATGACTATCCCCCCATCTAACTCAGCTATATTCACCAATTACGAATTGTATTGGCAATTTTGGAAAGATGTAGATTGGTTGTAGATTGGTTGTGGATTTGGCGGAAGACGATTGCTTTTTTTTTTTTTTTTTGCCTTTTTTATTATCGATCGAACATGTTTAATAAATTAAATATTATCAATAATCGATTTGTCGACGTTTTTTTCTTTTTTCTTTCGTATTTTTAACGTATTTTTTGGTACGCAATTATGGGGTAAAATTCGTTCGATTCTTTCTCGTTCGTGGATCGAATCGAATCGATTGGAAATACGCGAAATGCGTAAAACGAAGCTTTTATAACGAACCTTCGAATAACGATAACTTGCGTATTCATATCGAGCAAAAATTAATTTGGTATTTATGATACGATAATTATCCGTGAAAATTCCTTAACGAGGGCACGATTTGTTTCAAGTGGTAATAATTATTTATCTATTAAAATTCTCATCAATTTCTATATAGCAGGTTTGTTTGGATCTATTCCCCTTATTGTTGGAGAATTCGATTATATTATTCTCGGACGAAACGTTAAATTGATTCAATTTTCGTTAATTCGTCCCTTGTTAGACATTCGGATAAATAAACGAACCAATGATTATCTCATTCGTTTCGCCTCGTCATTTAAATCTCCATTTTCATCGCGTTTTAAATCGCGTGGTATTCTCCGGCCAAGGGAAAAAGTCATTATAGAATAAATTCTATCGGATCCCGTTACATCGATCGGTTAAAATAATTAATTAGAAACGGGATTGCGATTCAATTCGGCATCATAAATTACAGACGAGTAAAATCGGGGGTGGGGGGGAGATAATTTCTGCGTTACCTTTTATTCACCGATTTCCTCCCCATCCACGGGTATAGAAGAAAAATGGTCGGTGGGCTGCCAGTCAACGGCCATGTTAATTAACCGGCCATTTGCGTATTTAATATGGTCGAATTATTTAGCACACCGAAAATCCTTTCGCCAATTTTCGAATATTCGTGAAATAATTACATTATGCCGTTCTTACATTCGAGAATATTCGAGGGAAAAGGCTGCAAATTTTATCTTCCTCCTTTTCGATAACGCGTCGAAGAATCACCGTCAATCAACTGACGCGTTAATTAAAATTATTAATACTAATATTGGAACTATAGTTAGAAGATATTTAGAGGCAGTTCTGCAGGAGAAAAGCAGATATCCAGACGAAATTTAATGATAGGTATTGACAGAAGGATTGTTATTTTTTCATTAAGGAATTTCTATTTTTACCATCGTGTCTAATAAATCTTCTTTCAATACACCCAAATTTCTCTAAATCTTTTCCTTCCAGAAATTTCTTCAATTTATTAATCCCCTTTCGCAATATTAATTAAATCGAATGGAAGAACATTTGCACAGAAAGATTTACACAGTTCAAATTCGGAATAAAATGTTTTCTTGAAACATGGATGATTCTTCCAAAAAGATCCATTCGAACGAAACGCGACGTACAAAAGCCACAATATTCGTCGTCGCCTTAACATCATTAGAGAAGGATTAGGTCCATTAATCCCGAGATGATTCAAAGTTCTCGATTATTCCCAGAAATTCTTCCTGCAACTTCCTTCCTTCCTTCCTCCCATCGAGGAAACCTCTGTTCCCAGATTTCGATCCTTCATCCGTGAAATGCACACTTTCGGATCGTTAATGGCGAGAATGGTCGAATAAGTGGTTAGTGTCGCGCGAACGATCCCTTCGAAATTTCTCGCGATGAAGTCGGAGAGAGAAAGTGGAGAGTATTGTTTGGTCGTTCTCTGGAAGAGAAACGCGAGGGTTGGCGAGATATATATGTATATATACGCGTACGAGAGGAAATTCTCAAGTTTTCATGCAGACAGCCTCCAGTGTGTCGCGGCGCTGCACCAATCACGTTGAGTGCACATTCTTCAACCTATCCTCCTGTCTCTTGTCCCCGTTATTTCTCTTCCTCTTTCAGACGTCGCCGAGACACTTGGGAAAGATGTGCCCCCGCGCACACCATCGACTTCATTTGTGTACACACGGTTACGTATTCGCAACGCGGCCTCGTATCCCCGTCGAGGATCGACACACACACGTCTCTCTTTCTCTCTCTCTTTTTCGCTCTTTCTTTTGTTCTCTCACGCGCGATACGCGTAGCTTTTGCAACGATAGGATCAATCGTGGCAGCGCGGCAATCGGTGCTTCGTTTCTCCCAGGAACGATCACGTGTGCCTGTCCTCCATCGATTCCAGCTCGAATGCTATTTTGTTTCCCAACGCTATTCGCGGGAAAGTGAATGCGATCGAACCGATAAACGATAATAATCAGAATTCTCTGGCGCGTATATTCTTTGTTTAAAGAATATTGTTGGTTTACGTTTTTAAACGAGATTTCAATCTATCTACTAAAAAATAATTTTTATCGAATCACAAAGTTATGTTATCTCTTTGAGCGTTGAAATCTATTCTAAAATCTAAAAAATTTTTCGTAATTAACGTTATTATTTGATATATAATTTTAAAAAAAGTTACACGAAAAGTCATCTATTCGACAAATAAATCGTTTCTGATATGATATAGGAAGAAATATTTCGCTCGAAATTATATAATTCTGTCCGAAAATTTTCAGCACATTTCGCGTAAAGTAGTGAAATAATAACAAGTTATTACAAATAAGAACGAACAGTTAAGATTTCATTCGAGTAACGAACGAAATATTGCGTTAATAACGGCCAATTTAATCATCGTTTTTGCCCAACTCGTCGCATAATTAAACCTTTGACGAAGTCGGTGAACGAAGAAAGACAGAATTTTACCGGAGGCAAAAGAGGCAACTACTTTGTTAAAACACTTCCAGTCAAAATTTCATATCGGACGGGTTGCATCGTATCCGTCCCGCTCACGGCAATCTCTACCAAATATTTTGACGTTGAACATCACGTCTGAAAGTCACGTCTTATTTCCCGCTCTACAGCCTCTTAATTAATTCGCGGCCTCCCCCTTGGGCCTTCTCACGACGGTTTCCGGTAGCCGTCTTTCTCTCCTCCCCATCCTTGCTTTCGACGCCTATTTCCTTCCTCTCGTTCCATCGCCATCAAGAATTCGAGACGAATTCGCCTTTCAAACAGATTCTCTCTCTCTCTCTCTCCCTCGCTTTTCACTCTCATTTTTCGCTTCTTCTCTCGCGAGAAAAAGAGGGAACAGAGGGGAGATCTAGTTTCTCAAGAAGAACAACGAGTAATTCGATTAATTGAAACGAGGATCGCGAACGAGACTCGATCCAAGTAGCGATCTCGTGAATCTTGGTTACAGTTACATAAAATCGAAGCGCGACGGGACGAAGAAAATAATCTCACTCACCCCCTTTCCTTCGTGGTAGGCGCGAATCCGCTATCCCGTTGGCGGATATCTATCCCTCACCGCAGCTCGAGGCTGCTGCCTTCGTTTATCGAAATGCCACGCAACCCTGTGCGTATCTGTAACGCACATACCGATCGATTACTTCCTACTATCCACGCTCCATCATATCGCGTATTGTACGTACGGCTTCTAATTCGATCCGGGGATCCGTCGACACGAAATTGAGAGGTGAGGGGGATGATCGAGAGCGCAGCACGTGCCCCGACGCGTTTCCAAGGACTCAGGACTGCCCCCTTGCTCGCGATTCGGTGATAAGCTATCGTTCTATCGGTAAATAGTAAACACTGATCCCTCCCCCTCCCCCTCGATTGTTCTCCCCCCCTGTTCGCAAGCGTGTGAAACGTCCCCCGCGTCCGATCGGGAGTGTATCGGTCCCTCTCCCCCCCTTCTCTTCCTCCCCAACCAAGGATCGGTGGCCAGCTCGTGCTATATTGACCGGCTGGATTTTATACCTCCCCTCCCCTCTCCACCCCCGATCCAATTACCCCGAATAATTTATCGGCGAATCACAAACGTTAATGACATCGGGCGGAATTAAGCGGCGAGCTTTTCGAAAAGTGCGGCGGCGGTCGCGGTGATCGCCGCGGGAGAATACGCCCGCTGTCGCCAATTAGTATTCATGCCGCGGATAAAGTTTCCATTTTTTTTTTTTCTTTTTTTCGGCACCGTTGGAGCCGTTGCCGGCTCGGTTATCAGCCGCGCACGCGGCCATTTTCGAGCGACGCCCTCCGATAACCGAGGCCGCCGTGTTCTCGCGTTTTTTTTTTTTTTGATTGCTTTTCGATCTCTCTCTCTCTCTCTCTCTCTCTCTCTCTCTCTTTCTCCATCCTCGTCTATTCCCATCGACGCGTTTTCGAGATCATTCGTTTTTTTTTTAATCGTTTCTCGACTTGGAATAATCCGTTCTTTCAACCGTCTCCGCCATCATTCCAAATATTCGGACGAGAGTCGTGTGTATAAGGATAAGGTGTGTATAAGTAATAGGATGGACGATCGACCCCGTCATCTTGGATGAGAACTTGGATGAGGGAGCTGCAAGAAGCTCGCAGAGGGGGAAGCGATCGTTCAACGTCGTTGACAGGGTGGATGCAAAAACTGCGCCGCGGATGAATCCCTCTCGCGCCGTTAACGCTGCAAACGTTTCACGCTGGAATTCGGAAGTGTAAGTGGCTACGTGGAAATTCGAAGCCAGACGCCGATGCGGCTGAAGTATTAGCCGCTATTTATCAGTTAACTTTAACCGTTCTTAACCGACGCTTCCCCGAGAATACCGCTTAGTCAGGGTTGGATAGGTGGATGGTGGAATGCCAAAGGGAAGGTAAGAATCGAGGTTGGAAAGGAAACTTTGCCTTCGCCAGGGAGATATATCTTTTGGACTTCTTTCATTTGACACCGCGACCGGGGGGAGGGGGAGGTTCGTTCGTTCGTTCGTTCGGGAAGTTTTAATGATTTCGCCAAGAGCAAATTGCTCCTGTATGCGAAAGACGGAAGGGGAAGTTGATGGATTATCGCGAAACGAACGATTTTTCGATCTCTTTCTAATTCATTGATATCTCTGAGTGTAAGTGATTTAATTTGTAATATACATTTTACAATGGATCGCATTTTCGGAATTTAGAATTTTAAAACACGAGATCCTTTAATCGTTAAAGAGATCGAAATGATTTGTTGATTAGATATTTTCGTCTATATATCGTTTTTTGATTAATTTTATTAAATTTCTTTTTTTCGAAAATTCAGTGGCGGGTCATATTTTGCAGATTTTTTTCTGTCCGCAAAAATATACCCCCCCCCCCGAAAATGCGCCCGTTCGAAATCGAAATCACATGGATGGATACGCGACAACTAATAAAACGTGTCGGTGATTTTTTATTATTTCGGGTACGAGCTCAAACGTTTTTATTCATCAATAACTTTCAATTTTTCTCCTATCGCCTGCTTTGCTTTTTTTTTTTTTTTTTTTCCTCTGGATAACTTTTAGATTCACGTGCTTTGATTCGGCGCGTTCGACGGGTAAGCACGTATCATTTAATTCGTCCGCTCTTTCACGAGTCAATTTGCCGACCAAAAAAATATCTATATATATATATATCAGATATTGTTTAAGCGATGAATCTTTTTTTTCTTTTTTTTTTTCGTGGAAATATATTTTTTTCGCTCGTAAAATATTATATGTTATATTATTGCAAATATTATCTTTAAAATATAAAAAAAATATTGTCTTCGAAAATGTCAATTCATAGTAATATATGTATAAATTGATATAAATATTTATTAAAACTACATATTTGAATAAGCAATTTCTTTAAACACCATTTCATCAAAGGAACCTTGTATCGTATTAGAAATATTTGTTTCAAAAATTTATTTTCCCCAAGCCCTGATGTATATTTATTAGATTCGTATAATATGCTAATTAATCAGCTAATTAAAAGCAACTCTCTCTCTCTCTCTCTCTCTCTCTCTCTCTCTCTCTCTCTCTCTCTCTCTCTCTCTCTCTCTCTCTCTACTGAACATAGTTGAGCAAGGAAACGTGAAAACGGGAACAAAAGGGCAAACGATCATTTGACACCATTACGTACCGTTTTTAATTCCCCGCCCCGACTGTTTGCATTGTTCCATTCAACGAATATTTCTGCAATATTAAAAATTAAAATATTATTAGCCGTTGGCCTTACTACTCGCGTCCCAAAGTAACTTCGGCTACCATCGCCCACGTATAGTCGTTGCGACGCTTTTATGGGTAATAGCGTGTCATTTAATTATCATAAACGCGACCAGGCCAACGAGTTTCCAGCCAAAGGAACTTTTGTTTGAAACGCCGTGTAACGAAGTTACGCCCGAAACGTTTCTCTCTCTCTCTCTCTTTCTCTTTGAACATCGCCAATTGTCTCGAACGAGCAACTTCCGACGAATTCGCTCAACGATTTCGCCTTTCATTATTCCATTCCTTTAATCACGGATCGATGGGCGTCACACGGTTGATCATGAAACGCGCGGTATTGTTCCGCGAAAATAACGCTTTAATTTGCATTTAAATGTTTTTCGTGCGTTGCAACGGATGAAAATTCTCCCCCCCCCTCCCCCCTCCCCACGCGAAATAAAGATGTACTCGAGATAGGATTCACAATTATGAGAAATTTTGATTGGATTTCGTTCGTGCAGTGCCCCTTTATTACGTTCGCTTGATTCGTATACATTTAACGAAGGTATAGGTATTCGGTGGTGGCGGCGCCCTAACATTTCCAAAGAAAAAGATGGAAAATTCAAATGTCCCGAGTTTAAAGTTATAAATTGATGGATTGTATATTTAGAATCATCATCGTCATACTTGGACCTGTTTGCATTCATTCGTGTATCTCTATTGTGCGAAACAAACGAAAATTAAATGCTTTTTGAGCAACGGCTTTGATTATCACTCAAGTGGTAAAAAGAAATATTCGTGATACGCGCAAATCGTCTCGAAGCCTATCCCCCTATTTCGCGATAATAAGATATAGAGTTGTTTATACACACGCTTTACAACAATTCTTACAAAATTTCGTTTCACAACGAACGGTATGATGTAACAGGTCGATCGAATATCAAACGATCCTATTTTCGTGAAAGTCAACAATCAACACCGGATGATTCGTGGACAATCGTGTAAAAACGGCATTGTGACATTGCCCGGCGGCCATTTCGTGAATCGTGTCCAATCTGGACACGGGGCAGGAGAGTGTGTAACTGGACGCAGACGTGGTTAACTGCATTAGTGCTCCGTTCCCGTGGAGCTGAGAGAGAGAGAGAGAGAGGGTCCTTTGAGGGTGGTGTGGCGGCCGAATACCAATCAGTTATGTCAATTGGCCCCAACAAAGTAATGAATGGTAATTGCGAGCCGCCATCCGGTCGCACGTCCATCCGTTCGTCTCGCCCCGTAGCGCAGTTTCCACCCCTTTACCCGATTCTATCAGCCCTCGCTCCCTTTTCCATCCGTCACGAGTCGAGCCTCTCATCGATTTTAAATCGTTTAATCGGATTCCGGCCCAAGGGCTCGATAATCACTCACAGGGGGTCCCCGGTGTAACGACCCATCGCCGACCTTTCCATCCCCCGCTTTTTCTTCCCCCCTTCTCCTCTGATTGAATTCTAAGAATCACCCTATATCTTGCCCACGATCCTACCCTACGTCCCCCCTCGTTTCTCCTCGCTCTCCCCCTTTTTTTCCACGATTTCGATCTTCGAAACATCGGAGCCAAAATTTCATGATAACGTGGAAATTAGGGTCGTCGATGCATATGCAACGGGAAAAAGTCGTTCGATATTACGTGTGCGACGTGATATGGAAAAGGGTTAGGTTAAATAATATTTGGACGAGGAGAGGATCGTTCGTGGATTCTTTTAGTAAGTTGATAATGAAACCGGAACTTCTTCTCTGTACTTTAATAACTCGTTTGAAGCCAGAGGTATCTCGTACAGTCGCGCGTTAAAATCCGTCTAAAGGGCGGGATAAAGAAAAAAGGAGAAAAAGGAAGAAAGGAAGAGGAGAGCCTCGTTATTCTCGCATTACGCCGCGTGCTTGGTATAAAGCAACGGAATATGGTCCGCGAAACAAATACCGAGGGAAACCAAGCTTGTTCCTCCGCTATCTGCTAATTACGCAAGGTAATTACGCATCGAGGAATAGTCGCGTGGCTCGAAAAAAATGGGATTCCATTTGGATGATTACGCATCGTGGATATTTTTATCAACGCGAGCAATTTTTTCGAAAAATCGAATCAAATTATTTCTCTCTTCCCCTTCGAAATTATTCCTCGTTCTCGTCGCGTTCGAGCGTCGAGCGTGTTTAAAACCGATTCGAGCATGGCCGACTTCTCGCGTCTTCTTCGTTGGAAGCCGGCCACGTAATTACACGGGTGCCACAAATTTACAGTTTAATTAATGTCCGAGGGATAATGGGCTAATAATTGTTTAGCGACCATCTGCGCGGGGTAGCCGCCCCCCCTCCCCTGCCTGCCTCGTTAATTTTCAACAACAGTCTCATTGTGGTCCGCGCTCGGTTTTTCTCCAGGGACTTTTTGAACCAGTCCACGCCAATCGGTGATTACGTAATTCGGTAACCGATATTTGGCCGCGCGAAAAAAACTACCACCGATCGATCGATTTTTGTTCCTTTTTTTTTTCTTTTTTTTTTTTTTCCCTCCTCCCATCCTTTCCATCCTCCTCCATCCAAAATCGCAAAATTTCGCACTCTCTCCTCTCGAAAATCGAATCTGCGAAATGATTCCCCCCCCTCCATTTTTAATCCCCTTTGACGATTTCATCTGTAAAAAAAAAAAAAAAAAAAAAAAGAAAAAACTTGACGATTAAACCTGACGCCAAACGAACGAACGATCGTGCGTAAACGCCACGCGACACCCGCTTTCGATTAAGCGGGCGCTTATCACGAGGCGCTCCCAATTAATCCCCCTCCTCTCCCCCCCCCCTCCGATCCTATCCGCGAAAATTAACGGAATCGAATTAAATCGTTGTTTACACGCCGCGTTTTCTTCCATCGGCTTTGTTTATGATCGAATTCGATTCGACGCGCGCGTTCATATCGGGCACCGGGATAAATCAGCCGCGGTTTCGCTCGAGACATCGGCAAACATTGCCGCCCCCGCCGCGGCGCCCAATCAAATTCAAACGGATACAACTGCACGCCGTTTGTTTACACCCACCCCGTTTGTGTCGTTTTCGATTTCGATACCTTCGAAATACCTTCTAGGCGCGTTCTCGCGCGTCTTACGAGCGTTATTATATCCTCCTCCTCGAGAGTCGAGGATCGGCTTCGATATCTTCGATATATTCGAAAGGCATCGGACGCGATAACGCGTAATCCGAGCTCTCTAGAGTGCTCTATAGCCCCCACGGCGACATGATTCATCGATAAATGTTTTTGTTTTCGCACTTTTCTTATTATCCTGTTACATGTTTGTTAGATTTTTTTTTTAACGGATAATTGTAACGTATCTCTTTTGCAATGAAAAAGATCGCGCGAAATATTGCGAAATGTAGAAGCGTCGATTTTTTCCTATTATTTTTTTCTTATTATCATCGCGTAGATTACGATTACGTTGATAGATCTTAATTTTTTAATAGATAATTATACATGTCCCTTCTTCCGTTGGAAAGAAATCGCGTGAAATATTGCGTAACGTAGAAGCTTTGATATATAAAATTTGAAATTTTTTCGTAAATTATTTGATGTTAAAAGGAAATGGAGGATTTGATGATTTCGAGTGGAATCTGGCGTAATTACGTGTGATTAAAGATTGTATACGTTTGGAGTAATGCATTAATTATAGCATTTCAAGTGAAGAAAATCTATTGATATTCGTATCTTGTGCAATTTTTTGGTTTAAAAAAAAAAAAAATTAATTGCGCCGGATTGTGTCTTAATTTTTCTCGCGAATCATTTTTCCATGGACAACAAGTAACTTTAACGAGTAATTTGAAACGATAGATTAAAATCCTATGTATATATGCACATCGTAATCAAGTTAGATTAATCTACTCTGTCAGAAACAACATAGGGAGAAATTCTCATTCAAAGACGCGTTATTACATTAAAACCTCATCATTTTCTTGCGAATGTCAAACATGGCGGTGGCGAAGCCTCGAATGCTTTATGCAAACAACTGTCTGCTTCCGTGACGAGGCGTGCGGGATCCAGAAAATTTTGCGATTAATTCTTCGCTCGGATTACGTAAGCATTCGTAGGTTCTACCGTTCAATGAAATTTTAACGAGTTTTAAACGAGTTCTCACGTGTCATACGCACGAGGGAACGGCCAACTTATTTGCGGTAGATACGTGTAGACCGTGCACGCCCACTTTCGATCGAGCTAATAAAATCTGTCTCTATGAAAGATACCGATCATTTCATTCGAACAACGTTATTTTCCTCTCTTAATACCGTAAATTACTCGCGAATAAATATTTGGCGAAATCCTCCCATAAATCTGAATTCATTACGAATTACACGAAGAGGGACAGATGTGCTTGATCGATATAGAAGATACTTGAAAAGTTTCGGTGTCGACGATTCCTTCAAAATTTTATCGCGTAATCATTTATCAATTCTACGAGCGTACACGCGTTGAATAATCTTATCGCGAGTATTCTTCTTCGTGAACGAGATTTAATGATTCACGTAACTTTCCAACAACAATATAACTCGATCTATGACCTAGACAAACGATTTCGCGACGATTGTCGTGAAATGGCACACGCGACAACGACGTGGCCCCCCCCCCCCCCCCAACAAAATACATCAAAGGCGATTAATAACCAAACTTATCCTACCAAAGTTTCCTATGGTAATCAAAGTTCATCAGGGTTCATTAATGAAGTTGATTCGAAGTTCATTAGTGAAATTGAACGTGTTCATATATTTCCTTGTCCCCCCTCCCTCAACTTTTGATTTCGACAAAGTGTTGTGATTCACGATATGATCGCGTGAATGGAATTTTTGAAAATGGAAAGAGTAGGATGAAGTCCAAATGTGTTCTTTCTCTCTCTCTCTCTCTCTCTCTCTCGATGATCGGCCATGATCCTGTTGATAACGTGTCATCGAAAAACACGCGATACGTTGGAGGATCACGTTGCGTTTCTCGATAACAAACAAGCCGCTTATGTAACAACAAAGCGACGTGTGTATCGGTCGATTTGTCGTTCGACTGAATAAACAATATTGTGGAAAGATCGCCGCGATAACGTTTCAACTATAATCGATAAACGATATATCGCGTAAAGATCTTTTACGAGATTACGATATACATTTAATTAATATGAATTTCGATCAGTTTTTATCGATCGTTTTTCTAGATCTTTGTCGAAATTTATTATTCTTCAAATAACTGGCAAAATTGTCAAAGGTAAGATAAGTTGTTATTGTTTTCGAAATACTCTTATTATAAAAATATAAGTAAATTAAAAAAAAAAAATAATTCGGATAAGATTTCGAAAAATTAGAGAGTTCGATCGACGTGAAATTTGGAAGAATGATAATGAATAAAGGATGGACTTTACATTTTTAGACTATTAAATTTTAATTTCTAAAATTTCATTATAATTAAAAAAGTCGAATAAAGTTTTCAGTGGATTTTACATTCGAAATTTAAAAAAGAGATAAACTTTAGATCTAGAAAATTTTAGCTTCGAATATTTAATTATTGGATGAGAAATTATCTTAGAAACTAATAAAAATCACAAGTTAAAATTTTATATTTGGAATTTATCATCCTTCCTCTACCATCTCTTCAAATTTCGTGTCGATCGAGCACTGGAATTTTTTAAAACTTTCAATTCTTTTTCAATTCGAACTTTTAGTCAAATTTTGGAAAATTACGCTTTGTTTTCGCGATTTAGTAGAAGAGAGATAATCGAAATACCTATTTCGCGTACGTATTGCAGATATTTCTAGTACAAGCTATTTTGATTGTTGGTTTCAATTCAAATGCAGCATTGGCTCCTATCGCATCACGCGAAAAATCTAAATTCCCTGAATGAATAATCAGATTTTCAATGATATTTGTGATCGGTTACGCGAGATCCATTGTGAATCCATTTGATCTAATTTGTAGCTATTTTTGGACGAAAGTAAAAGCGAATAAATACCGTAGAAAATATTGGATAAATTAAATTCGGTATCAATGATGAATCGTTTTGACCGTTTCGATAAAGATACACAATGTTATCATGGTGATACATCTACTCTTTTTTTACTTGTAAATATCGCGATAGAGAACGATGAAATTGATAGTTGATTGTCATTGCGAAACGCAATTGCACGCGATACTAAATTGTATTTAATTTTGAAATTTATAACGCGAAGCTATTACATCAAATTATCGTTCATTTCTGCGAAAGGATTCGTCGAATGCGAGCTACGATCCGTGTATACGAGATCTTATTGATTTCTTTTGGATCAGTCAAACGTAGATCAAAGAGCCTTTTCTCTCGATATCGATAAATATAATATATAATATAATATATTATATAATAATCGATAGTTCTTATTTTTATTTTTTTTTGAGTGAATAAATGAAAATTTGTTAATACATTGATAATATTACTAATTAAAATGAGATAAAATATATATGATAGATACGCGTAATTCGATTCTTTCAAAATTAATCTCTAATTTAATTAATATTAATTTAACAAGGAAATATGAATCGTATTACCGCGTCATATTTCATTTTAATCAGGGAAATTTTATCAATGTATTAATGAAATTTTTATTAACATAAGTACAAAAATAATTATTTTACAGATACAAGCTTTTATTTCTTCCTAATTGTCTCTTATCTTCTTTCGGAATGAAAGACTCGACGAATTTTCTACGCGATAAAGTCACGATTTATTTATCCGAACCGTGTATTCATTTTTACACGATTTATCTTTAAGCAATTTTTTTTTCCAACTTCAGCATCCAAATGGCACATGAAAATATTCGAACGAGTAATTTAAGCCGCTTGACAGAAATTTTTAAATTCCCCGAGTATTAGTATCGCCAATTTAAACTTTGCACGCATTGTGGCACGACCACAATGAATTCGACTGATAGAGATTCCGTTCCAAAATCCGAGTTCCCTTTTACCCGTACTCAGCTAATCCTCGTGGCTAGATCCCGTTCATTGCCGTCCATAAACATTGATTTTATTGAAACATTGTTGAAGCGCGTCCAACGACGCAATTAAATCGCGAAAAAAAGCACAAAAAAGAAACTTGTTTTATTAATTGGAAATTTCAATCGTTCTTGCTTCGTACTTGAAAAACTTTCAAACTGTCAATCGATCTCTCTCTCTCTCTCTCTCTCTCTCTCTCTCTCTCTCTCTCTCTCCTTTTCTTTCCAAAATTCTTTTCCCTTCAATTTCCACTAATTCTGAATATCCGCATATCGTTTCCATAATCGTCGTTTGTCTTCTCTCGTAAATTTTTCCCTTTTAATCTCCTTTTTCATAATCGTCCCAACGAACACCGATCATTTCTCTCACATTAACCAACAATTTTCACCAACATCGACATCATACAACTATATCCTTCCTTTACTTTCTCCATACACGTCCAAATTGTGAATCACTGAATCGCCAAGAAGGAACGAAAAAAAAAAAATAAATAAATAAATAAAAGATTCTCCACGATACTACTACTACTACTACTCCTTCGACATTCCGGAAGACATGTAGCAGGCACGCACGTGTGTGGCACCTGGTGCCCCGTGGCTAAAATCGTGGAAGGAGGGACGAGCGACTGGCAAGGTAAGTGCAATCCCCCTATCGAGTAGGGGTTCGTGTAAAGTGCTCGCAAATCACACCCGATAAAATGGTAATCGCGGCCTTGGAAGGAAGGGGAGGGGTGGCGTTAGTTGATGCTGGCTGGAGAGAAAAGAGGGTGAGCCAGGTCCTCGCCCGTCCACAATTCCTTCCGACACGCTGCCAATCAATGCGATGCGGGGGTGGAAAGTTCATGCTTTCAAGAAACACGCCACTACTTGCACATACACACACACACACATAAACGCTTTTCTTTCCTCTTCTTCTCCTCCCTCTCTCTCTTTCTCTCTCCTCCTCCACAGCTTTTCTTCTTTTTCTTTCCTTTTCCTTTCTTTTTTCCTCTCCGCTCTCTTCTTTATCCCCTTCATCCTCGACGAGGAGAGGGGGGGAGGGACGGTTGGTTACGATGATCGTGATGGATACGCGTGTTCGCAGGCTGTTTGTCCATTGGAATTACGTACGATTGTCGTGGAACGAGGGGAAGGGAACGAACGTGGACGATTCGGTTAAGGGAAGCTGGGGGGTGGGAAGGGAAGAAGTTGGGAATATCGAGAGGGTTGAGTGGATCGTCGTTACAAATCGCGAACGGTATGTAGAAGAGCCGATAATATTCTTCCTCTCTCGTGCGAGGAACGCGATGGAATGAAATGTTGTGCCTTGCGCGACGAGACGCGAGCACGGATTAAAGGAGATTATCGCGATAGAGGACGGAGACGAGAATTTTGCTCGAGGACGTGCGTGTTTGTATAAAGGCGTTTGTATAAAAGCGTGTTTGGATAAAAGCGTGTTTGTATAAAGGAAGGTCGGCTTCCGTGTTTATGAATGAATCATTGTTCAAATGATTCAGATATATTGTATATTATTTATATGTTTAAATATTATTCATTTAATTTATTTATTAAATATATAATTTATATATATATATATATATATAT